>NC_054375.1:143850895-144194645 GCF_017654675.1 Xenopus laevis
AAAATAAATAAATAAATTGAGTTTACAGACGCAAAAGAAATAGCCACACAGTTTTGCAACAGTGAAAAAAAATATTATTGGAGTAAAAAGACAAGACAATAGGTCAACTGTAGAGTCCTACATTCATTGGTTCAGTGGGTAGTTAGAGACGAAGGGACTTAAAAAAATATGGGCCTTTGGGGGCCTGGGACGTTTGATAGCAGAGAAGTCAACCTTTCCACTTTCTTTTTTGTAAACTTCACGTCATTCTGCCCTGTCGCTCTCTTGACACAGGTTGGTGTTGCTCACACGCATTTTCTTGGGTGCCAGTTGTTCTTAAACAGGAGAAGCAAATTATGGATGAACAAAATGAATGAAATAGGGTACACTTTGTATTTGATCATCTAAATATACATTGCACATATATCATATCACATCAGAGTTCCTTTCTGGCCTTATTGTTGCCTTAAAGAGATTACACACAATATCCTTGTTCCTAAGGGCAGAGACACACGGTAAGATTCGGAGAGATTTCATCACCCATTGCCTCTTCTTCAGGTGACTACTTCCCGAAAAGCCTTCCCACCGGCTATAATCTAAATCGCCGGCGGTATGGAACTCAGAGCATTTCATTTTCAGAAATGTTTTCTTGTGAGGCAACTTCGGACGACTTCGGAAAATGAAGCGCTCCGAGTTTCATACTGCCAGCGATTTCTATTCTAGCCAACGGGAAGGCTTTTCGGGAAGATTAGTCATCCGAAAAAGAGACGATTTGTAGCCGGGCGACTAAATCTCCCGGAATCTTAGCATGTGCCCTTACCCTAACAAATGGGGTCTCAACAATCTGTAGGTCCACCTGCTATTACTTACATTGACTATGTCACACTCCTTGAGAAACTACCCTCCCATCAACTAGAAGTCTAATTTAAAGCCCCTCCATCCCTGCCTTACACTACGGTGACTGGTCTACTATATGGTCCTCTACTTTACTAAGGCCTCCAGGCTCACCTCCACTTCCTTCTTTGAATGGAGTCCAAAGACAAAGAACTCATGACCAGTAGAAACACATCCTTCCCACATGCTTACACCGTAAGTTACACCCTTCCCAAACAACCTTTATAAATCTAGAAGATTCTTGGAAAAATCATGAAGGTTTAAGGGGGAGGTCCAGTCCCAAATGCTGCACCTCATCCTGAGTTCCGACATTTATTATACCCAGGAAGGGATTTGCTCAAGTGTCTTTAACCAGATGACAGGCAATACTTTATATAAAATATATTTCTCCTTTACTGATACCTGTATATTATAGAGCACATGCTGTTATCTGGAACAACTAAGGATAGACGGATCCATATGAAGAGACCATACCATGTACATGCCCAACCCCAGAGTGTTAGATGTCCGGCTTAACCCCTGAAATGTAATGAATTTTGGAGTGCAGATGGACCGATTCTCCCAAAGCCTTTTAATGGGTGCGCAGCCTCCCAATCTGCCGTCAGGTCTATTAACTCAGGTTAAATCTGTATGTGTTTCTATTGATTTGGTATTTGATACAATGCCACATAACTAATTACTGCATAAAAAGCCCTATTGGTCTTGGAAATTCTATAGGCAGTTATAAATGGCGTATCGTATGATTCTGTGTTAGTAATGATTTCTTTCATTTGTTCATTAATGACTTAGCAGCCATGCCTCCGTGTTTGCTGACGGCACAGAAAATCTATGCAAGATACATCAAGGCTCATTTACTAAGTGTGGCAAGGTGCAGATCTCCAGGGTTTTGCCCCCTGTTGCACCTTGCCCCCCATCTTATCTAGTGAGAAGATCTCATAAATTCTTCTCGGTAAAAATAGACACCGTTGGGCTCATTTACTAATCAAAAGTAAAATGCAAAACATTGCTGAACTTTTTTTTTTACCCTTAATGCAACATTTTTTCCCAGACTCCCGGCATAATAACAGGTGTCTCAGTGATGGCCAAGATGGAAAGATCTGTGTCAAATAGAAAACTGCACCCAGATGGATCCCAACAGACTTGAGAGTCTGATTTAGGCACTGAAAGGGGCAGTACTTGGTGAATTTGGAGGTGTTTTGGAAGGTTGTGGGCATATTTGGTTGTAGTTGGATGTGGCCTGGGCAGTTTGGGTGCATAGTCCACCAACATGCTCTATGGTGCCCATTCTACTAGGTTGGCAGGACACACCACCAAAGAACCTGTTAATAACCCTTGGTTGCAGGCAGTGGTGGATTAATGAGATGTAAAAACCCCTAGGCTACACTTTTCCCAGGCCCCATTTTACTGCTACTCCCACAAGTTTAGAAATATACAACAATTAATCGGGTGCACCTGGAAACACAAGGGGCCAGTTCTAGTTCTCAGATTTTCATTATTATTTTCATTTTCTTTTATATTTGTTTTTATCTGTGTCCTGGGCCTGGGTCCAGTTGAGACGGGTACATGGCCAGTACCTGCTGGGAGATTAGTCAGCCAGACAAGGTTAGGCGCTTGTATGGCAGCACTGGAACTCTCTAAGACGTGTCAGGTTTGTTAAGCACCAGTGACATCACGCTTTGTCTAATCTTCTAGCAGGTACAATGTGCTCATCCCGACCGGACCTAGACCCAGCAGTGCAAAAACATTTTTTTTTAAAGAAAAGAAAAGAATAATTGAAAAAGCTTGATGGACCCCTAATCATTCTGGGCCTCTAGGCTATAGCCTAGGGCACAGGGTCAGACTGGGGGGGGCCCGGGGCCCACCGGGACTCCTGCCCAGGGCTGCTGTCCAGGGCCCCCCTCTGGACCCCCTACTGCGACACCACGCATGTGCAAAGGAGAAAATTGTTTTGGTTTTTTTAGGACCTGGAGATCGGGAGAGGGGGTCTGGCCCGGTTTTTTCCCGGTATCCCACCAGGCAAGTCCGACCCTGCTAGGGTCGCCTATTCATTAATCAACCCCTGGTGGGAGTAGGTTTGTCACCTTTCCCCCCCAGTAACTCCCGGGTTGGGGTGGGGATGTTGTGGGCAGTTTGAGGACATTGCAGGGGTAGGTTGGTGGGCGGCGCTGTGATATGTCAATCAGCCATTGGCCAATCGCCACATCAATTTTAGGGAATCCTGTCCGGTTTTCCAAATTAGGAAAACCGGGCAGGCAGTTTTGACTCACCCAAAGACCAGGCAGTCTGGGTCAAAACCTGACAGGTGGCAATCCTATGTGGGAGGGCCCTACTAAATAAGAAGTAGAAGGACTCATGATTTCTGATGGAGGCTCTAAAGACAAGCGTTAGTTACCGCACTTGAGGAACAAGATTATGTAACTAATAACATAATTATTAAAGGGTTATGCAGGCATGCCCGGATGTATTGGAAGAAGCTGGGGCTGGATCTGGGGAAACTGGACAGGCCAGGGAATTTTTAATTATGGCCATGACTTTTATCAGTGCAGATGCTGCATCTCTTGCAATACAGTGCTTCTTTATGCACGGCACCAGATATCATTTGAATATAAGCAAGGGTCGGGCATGGTTTGCTTTTCACTGACACTTATTGGATGTGAATAAAGAAATCTGCACTCTATAAACCCATTTTATGTTTCATTTAGGTCTTTGTGTATCCTGATTTCCAGCACAGCCAGTTCTCAGGGTCTGAAAAGGGCAATTTATCCCATTCTTCTCAGTGACAGAAGTGAAGAATTGGAAGTTCTGTATTTAATTGGGGTTGCCATGGTTTTGTCAAGAAACTTAACTGGGCAAAACAACAATTAACTGGTTGACTGGGTATCTCTAATGACACATGGCAGTTGATTTTTTTTGAGTGGTAAATATTAATTAAGCTGATCACTTGATTAGCAGTTTATCCATTCTCGCAAAAAAATGGCTACCCCTGTGTAGCGAAAGGGATAATATTCCCAATATGTGAGTTGGAAATGGACTCTGGAGGTTTATTGGGGTTCTGACTGATCAACAGTTTCAATTAATATTTATGAAAAGTGTCTCAAAGATTTGGGGGGCCCTAAAATCTATGGAAATCATCCCATTAGTGTGATCGTTCCAGTAAAAGAACATGATTTTGCTGACATTGTTGGAAACCATCTCATTACCCTCGGGGGGAATCGCTCACTAGTGCTCTTTGTTAATTACTAATCAATTGTAATGTGATACAAATGTATTAATATATGGGAAATGTTCCTATTACCTAATTGTTTCTGTGTTTTGCTTTATAGGCTGAAAATTGCAGACAATATGAAATGAATGTGGTGATCAGACTGTTATAAAAATAACAGCTCTCCAGGGACGGTCTGCTATTGATGTCTGATATATGACTGTCCCGTCAGATCAAACCTGAACGATATCGTCGCACAAACCGACAGCTCTTTTGAGCTTTATAGACAAAGTGTCAGAAATGAATAAATGAATGATTCGCCGGGACAGGCTGGTAAATTTTGGCCTGGGGTGGAGAGGGGCGATCAATCAGGCCACACACAGACACCCCATGCGAAAACACAAAACATAAAGTACAATCACAAGAACATACATATATATATACAGTATCTATGCTATATGGCAATTGGTTGTCAATTTTTTTTTTTAGTTCAAGCTCCACTTGAAAGTCAAACCTTTGGCCGCCACCACCATTTTCCACTTGAAGGTTGAAGCTTTGGTCCGGACCCCACTTAGCTCCTGAAATACAAATATCATATAGGAATATAATACACAAAAGCCATGAATATCCTGTAAATTATATCCTTATAAACGGTGAGTAGTGATGTCATCAGTTATAAACGGTGAGTTCTGATGTCATTTCTGTCACATGACTCACTAAAATTTGTGTATTATAATAAATAAAGTACCCCCAGTTGTAAAATATGAGGATATTAGAAGTTACCTCGGAGTTCCAGGACCTGTATAAAAACACTCGGCCTTCGGCCTCGTGTTTTTATATGGTCATGAAGCTCCTCGGTAACTAATAATAGCCTTATATTTTACAAGAGGGGGTACTTTATTCACTATATATTCAGTCATGGTTTCAAGAATCTCTACAGCTCATACATATTGACCCAAATTCTTGCCTAGTCTGAACCCTCCCTTCCACTGCCCCATCTCCCCAAGGGGGGATCAGCTCCACAGTCTGTTGCTCTACAAAAATTAGAGTTGCACCGAATCCAGGATTCGGCCTTTTTGAGCAGGATTCGGATTCAGCCAAAACCTTCTGCCTGGCGGAACCGAATCCGAATCCTAATTTGCATATGTAAATTAGGCGCGGGTAGGGGAATCACATGACTTTTCGTCACAAACGTAAATTTTTCTCAACTTTTTCCTTTCCTGACACTAATTTGCAAATGCAAATTAGGATTCGGTTCGGTATTCGGTCTAATCTTTCACCAAATTCAGAGATTGGCCGAATCCCAAATAGTGGATTCGGTGCATCCCTAACAAAAATGGCTTTCCAAACTGGAGACCATAATCAGTGAAAGGGGCCGGCCAATTGCATTGTAGCATGAAAGTTTAAGATGAATGCTTATATGTATCTGTCAATAATATATCTATATGATGACTGCAGAAGTGGGACAGAACCCAAAAAGTCTCAAGACTTTGAATGAGAGAGATATGGGTAGGAGTTATTGGAATGAGCTATGGGTATGGAGGGAGCAAAGGTGTTAAAGAAAGGGAGTAGAGGTATAATAGTGGAATATATATTTTGGAAGAACAAAGACAGGGATTGAGCAGATGCATTAGATGGAGCTATGGGTAGTAAGGGAGTAGATATAATAGGGTGACCTATAGGAAGAGAGGGAGCAAAGATATTAAAGTGAGATAAGGGTAGGAAGGGAGTCGATATATCAGAGTGATCTAAGGACAGGGATTGGGCAGAGGTATTAGGGTGAGCTGTAAATTGAAAGCAAGCAGAATAAGCTATAGACAACATTGTAAAACTGGTATTAGGGTGAGCTATGGACAGGAATGGAGCAGAGATAAGAGAGTGTGCTATGGACAGGAATGGAGCAGAGGTAACTGAGTTGTCTATCGGTCAGTAAGGAACAGAGTTAATAGAGTGAGCTATGGGTAGGAATGGAGCAGAGTTAATAGAGTGAGCTATGGGTAGGAATGGAGCAGAGTTAATAGAGTGAGCTATGGGTAGGAATGGAGCAGAGGTGTCTGTGTGAGCAGTAGATAAAAACTATGCACTGACTTCATCTCATGATACAAGTACCTGGGTGTAGTCAGATCTCACACTATAGAAGCCATTTGGGTTGTTGACTGCCAGTTAAAACACTTGAGTATCCTTGTTATTTAATTATAACTGCATATATACACACTCACACACATACACACATACACACAACTAGACACATATATACACACTCACACACATACACACATACACACAACTAGACACATATATACACACTCACACACTCACACACATACACACAACTAGACACATACATACACACTCACATGCATAGCCACAACTAGACACATACATACACACTCACACACATAGACACAACTAGACACATATATACACACTCACATATACACACAACTAGACACATATATACACACTCACATACATAGCCACACACATATACACACACACAGACCGGTTCTTTAGGGTTTTTCCAGCAGCTTAATTGCAGAGCTTGTTGTGACTTGTACATTAATAATTCTGTAGTATAAAGCTGGGCCTGTTTAAAATCCAATTCTCTGTTTATGTCGTTGCTGTGAGCTGGAAAGCCTTGAAAAGGTTTAATTGCTGAAAGTTCCATTTTCGGATAGCTTGAAGGCAGGAGCAAAGCCTAAGGAATGCCTGTATGGGATCCAGAAATGAAGATAATAGGCTCTTGCATAAGGCTGCATGCTTAATAGTCAGAATAATGATGAAGATGATAATGAGGATTAATTTACGTATATTCAGTGCTTCTTTCCCAGGGGAGCTGAAGGGAGAGATGTGTAAGTGTAGAAAAGTGGAGATTGAGTAACTAGAAAGTGATTGCTCCATATCTATATATAACATATATATATTTATATACTATATGTGTGTGTGTGTGTGATTGGGCCTTTGTGTACCTGAAATGCCAGGGCCTATTTTAATTCTCAGTCCAGACCTGGTACCTTTGTCAACATGAAGCCCAAACCCCACTGCAGGCCAACTATGGTAGCCACTATGCCCCCCAGTAACCTTACTCCATCTCAGCTATTATTCCTCTCATTATGACCACAACATAAACTGGGGCTCATGTATTAAAGGAGAACTAAACCCCTGTTATCACCACAGGATCACTGAACAACCCCACCCCAACTGCCCCAACCAGACCCCTCCAAGTGGCCCTGCTAACGTTCATCATTCTAATGGCACAAAACTATTAAACTTGTAAGGGGGTGGATGAGCTGGTTGGTTCTGATTATGGTTTGGTTAAGGACGTATGAAAGAATGTTACTGGCTAATGAATGTAAAATAGGGATAACATATGAATAGGAAATCAACAATAATAGGTTTCTCATAGTAGTTGCAGAATTAAGTTTTAGTGTAATTGATACCCTGGCCACCAGGGGAGCTAAAGGGGAAAAAGTATAAAAGGAGCAACAGTGAGAGAAAGGGGAGGAGTTCCAAAAGGGCGTGACCAAGGTGACAACAACCTGCAGAAGAGGAGTGAGGAACCACCCGGCAAGCTGAAAGGTAACTTAGGGGTGGATTTATGAAAATGTGATTTTAGAGCTTAATAAATGAAAAACAACATTCTGTTCATTCCAATGGGAATTTTGGAACTGTATTTATCAATGGGTGAAAGTTAGAACTCACTATTTACTATCTACTCACTAAAAATCCCATAAGAATTAATAAGACATGGGTGAGTTTTTATTTATGAAACTCTAAAATCACAGTTTGATACATCTGCACCTTAGAGTGAGGAATTTTTAAAGGTTAAGTAAACCTTTAAAATTAGCGAATGTAAAATTGATGAGAAAACTATTCTAGGAACTTTTGCAATATATAGTCATTATTTATTTCTTTTTAATTCCAATATAGTAAAGGATGCGTGCACTTTTAACGTGAATGAATTTGGTTACAACAGCGCCACCTGCTGGTCATTTTCCCAACATTCTGACCAGCAAGTAGTCAAGGAAGTTGGAGAAAAATAGGCTGCTCTGATGTTCTTCTGCTTAGGAAACAAATTAGAAATCTCTCTCAAATCTTTCCTAAGCAGAAGAACATCAGAGCAGCCTCTTTCTTTCTCCTGACAAATTCCTTGACTACTTGGTGGTCAGACTGGTGGGAAAAAGACCAGCAGGTGGCGCTGTTGTAACAAAATTCATTCATATTAACAATACATGTATCCCTTAATATCTTGGAATTAAAAAATAATAAATAATGAATGTACATTGCAAAAGTATTTAGAATGGCACTCACATTCACTTATTTAGAGGTTTATTTATCCTCTAAGTATAGTGGGCACTAGGTAGAATAGGAAAAGTTTGAATGGGCTGTTAATTGCTCCAATGAGGGCAAAGAGAGGAAGTAGTCTTCCAGTTGAATAGTCCAATAGCGAGGGAACTGAGTGACAGTTCAGGGATAGAAAAGTCAGGGTCCAGGGGCTTTGGGTCAGAATCCACTCGAGGCAAAGTTTGGAATAAGAAGGGGGGAGAATGTTGAGTTGCTAACAACAGGTGGGGATGGTGATCCCATGGTGGGTTATTGTAACTTGTGGAAATTTTACTACAAATTGGAATCTCCTGCAAGGCCTCAGTTACTGTAAGACTGGATGATGGTGTGTCATACCAATGGTACCACCTGGGTGCTCCTCCTACAAACTAACTACTGGTAGGACATTATGGGCTACTTCACATGGGTCAGACAAAGAGCCTGGGAAAAGTCCCACACTCCGCATTCAGCCAGTCATTGCCCACAGGCTCAGTGCAGAACCAGGAAGTGAAACTGGTAGCCAGTGCACGAAAACAATTACATTTGTATAGTCTGAATTTCAGTGGCGCTCTGCAGAAGCAACAGTGCTCTCCCTATAAACCTGTTATGTTTATGATATAAAAATAGGAATCAATCGCTATTATGGTGTGATTAGACTCTCCGCTTGAACGAATCGGTTAGAGTGCAAATAAAGCGTGCGGAGCTCTGCCCCTCCGCAGACACCATCTCGCTCTAATAAATATGCAAATGCAGCCTGCGCTTATAAAAGCGTGACTACATTACTTTAAAACGGGATTATTCTCTGGATTATTTTTGGATTATCCCGGCATTAATACACATGGTCCTTCGGGGTAGGATTCAATTAGGTGTGATAAAAATACCGATATCATTTTCTGCGCACTCAAGTGTTTCTTCTATTTATATCTGAAGATTCACCTCGAAGTGATTCTGTTCCGTGAGCGTGAATACAGGATTAGTGGGGGGGCTGCACTAGATCAGTCATAAATAGTGATAAGTAGCGGTGATTGTTATCTGGTTAATCTCTTGACTCCCACAGAATGTGTATTTTATGTGTATTTTATGGCACCTGCTTTTAGGGACCTGACCGTGCTCCACTAGAATTTACATTTCAGGGTAAATCGTTGATCGTAGGGTTGCCATCTGTACGGATTTCATCCAGACAGCCCGGTTTTTGGAAGGGCTGACCAGGTAAAAAAATTTCCAAATTAGATCATTCATAAGGGACATTGAAGTGAATGACATGGCAATCAGCCAATCGTTGATCGCCACATCATCAGTCCCGCCCCTGACATCACCCACCCTGCCCCCCAACATCACTGGCCCGCCACCCCACGTCTCCAGCCCACCGCCTGCCCGTTTTTGATAAAAAAAGATGGCAACCCTAGTTGGTAGTAGTGATGGGCGAATTTGCGGTGAATTCCCACGTTTCGCCCCAAGCGAATAAATTCAACAGCGTCCAAAACAAACATACACCAGCGTCCGTTTTTTGGACGCCTGCGGCGTTTGCAAATTTTTCTCCATTGCACGAGTTTCCCATGAATTTTTGGGCAAAATGGGACAAATTTGCCCATCACTGGTTGATAGTGATTCAAGGCTCAGACTGCTGGTGGGAAAGGTTCAAGGTAGAGTAGAGGGACAGGTTGTGGGTTGGTGGCAGCAGGGATGTATTTCTATATAGACACCTGAGGGCCCCCCTGACTTGGTTGTCAACTTTAGAGGGGTGGGAGAGGGTTACCAAAGGCACCAATTGGGGCAAAATTCCTGACCTGCCCATCACTATTCTTTGATCTATGTCACACATAGCAGGAGGACATAAAGCTTCAGCATCTATAACGCATAATTAGATTCTATGTTTTTGTAGTATATCATTTTCACTTAAAGGAGAAGGAAAGCTACCAAAGCAGTTTATTGCCAATAGATTAGCCACAATAGTGCAAGCTATAACACTATATTTATTCTGTAGAATGCTTTACCATTCCTGAGTAAACAGCTGTAGAAGTTTTCTCTGTTTAGGATAGCAGCAGCCATATTAGCTTGGTGTGACATCACTTCCTGCCTGAGTCTCTCCCTGCTCACTCATAGCTCTGGGCTCAGTTTACAGCAGGGAGGGGAGGAGGGAGAGGAGCAAACTGAGCATGCTCAAGCCCTAGCCCTGGAGGTTTAAGCTGAAAACAGGAAGTCTGATACAGAAGCCCATGAGTACACAATAGAAGGAAAGAAATGCAGTTTTTCTTTTGACAGAGGACTCAGAGCAGCATTACTTTGAGGGTTTACTGGTGTATTTATATAGACCTTTTTGATAAAGCTTACTTAATTGTAGCCTTTCCTTCTCCTTTAATGGGTCGTTCACATTCCAAACACTTTTTTCAGTTCAATTGTTTTCAGATTGTTCTTCAGAAATAAAGACTTTTTTCAATTACTCTCCATCTTTTGTTTTTTACCATTTTTCTAAAATCTAAGTTTAAAGTTGAATGTCCCTGTCTCTGGTGTTTGAGTCTGACAGCTCAGTAATTCAGGTGCAGATTCTGAACTGTTACAATTTTGCAACATTTAGTTGATCCATTTCTCAGCAGCATCTCTGGAGTATCAGCAACTATTGTATCAATTCTAACAGCTGCCTGTAATGAAACCCAGAGATTCTGCTCAGCACGGACATAAGAAATGTATCAACTAAATGTAGCAATTTAGAACAGTTTACAGGGTCGGCGACCCCCCTCCCAGAGCTGCTTTAGAAAGTGAAAAATGAAACTTTACATTACAATATAAGGAAAATAGTCACACATAGCAAATAGAAAGTAATTGGAAAAAGTCTGTCACGGCCGGCACCCAATACCAGAACAGGTGCCAAGTACCCTGGTCTCGGCTCGGCTTCACCAGTAGTGTGACCACCGTTGGGCTTCGGGAGGAGCCCTCAGCTTACTTGGGTGCCACCTGGACTTAACGAGGGGTACAAGGCGAGATGTTCTGGCTGGCAGAGGGGCCCGGCAGGTAGATTTTTTTGGGCCGAAGGTCACGGTACAAATGGAGCAGGCAAGAGAATCGTCAGACAGGCAGGGTCGAGGCAGGCAGATATCAAGAATCGTCAGGCAGGCAAGGGTCAAACCGGGTAATCAAACAGATGGGGTCAGGCAGAAAGAGTAATCGAGATGCAGGCAAAGGTCAGGATTCGGATATCAGAATAGTCAGGAACAGGCAGGGATCAAAACCGGAATAACAGATACAAATTTCACAGGAACAGACAGCTCAAGGCTTCAGGAACCACCAGAATCAAGATTCTATCACGGGCACTGGCTGGGAGTATGAATGGGCCTTAAATACCTCCAAATTTCGCGCCGCGCGCGCCCTAGAGAACCAAGATGGCGCCGGCGCTGGAGGCCGGAACAGGAGCGCGGCGGCGTTGCGGCCGTCCATGCCGCCGCACCACTAGACCACCAGGTAATTTTATTACAAAGTCTTTATTTCTGGTGATCTATCTGAAACCAACTGGCATAGTGCCGAGAGACTGGCGAATTGCTAATGTGGTGCCTCTATTCAAAAAAGGATCCCGTTCTCAGCCTCAAAACTGTAGGCCAGTTAGTCTGATGTCAGTGGTAGGAAAGCTTTTCGAAGGGTTAATAAAGGATAAGATACTGGACTTCATGGCAAAACATAATATTATGAGTGTGTGCCAGCATGGTTTTATGCGTAATAGATTTTGCCAGACTAACTTAATTTCTTTTTATGAGAAGTTAAGTAGAGACCTCGATTCTGGGATGGCAGTGGATGTGATTTACTTAGACTTTGCTAAAGCATTTGATACAGTGCCACACAGAAGTTTACTGGTTAAATTAAGGAATGTTGGCCTGGAACATAGTATTTGTACCTGGATAGAGAACTGGCTAAAAGATAGACTACAAAGAGTGGTGGTAAATGGAACATTTTCTAATTGGACCAGTGTTGTTAGTGGAGTACCGCAGGGCTCTGTACTAGGTCCCTTGCTTTTCAACTTGTTTATTAATGACCTGGAGGTGGCCATTGAAAGTACTGTTTCTATTTTTGCAGATGATACTAAATTGTGCAGAACTATAGGTTCCATGCAGGATGCTGCCACTTTGCAGAGTGATTTGTCTAAACTGGAAAACTGGGCAGCAAACTGGAAAATGAGGTTCAATGTTGATAAATGCAGGTTATGCACTTTGGCAAAAATAATATAAATGCAAGTTATACACTAAATGGCAGTGTGTTGGGAGTTTCCTTAAATGAGAAGGATCTAGGGGTCTTTGTAAATAACAAGTTGTCTAATTCTGGGCAGTGTCATTCTGTGGCTACTAAAGCAAATAAAGTTCTGTCTCGCATAAAAAAGGTCATTAACTCAAGGGATGAAAACATAATTCTGCCTCTTTATAGGTCCCTGGTAAGGCCTCATCTGGAGTATGCAGTTCAGTTTTGGACTCCAGTCCTTAAGAGGGATATAAATGAGCTGGAGAGAGTGCAGAGACTAAGTGCAACTAAACTGGTTAGAGGGAGGGAAGACTTAAATTATGAGGGGAGACTGTCAAGGTTGGGGTTGTTTTCTCTGGAAAAAAGGCGCTTGCGAGGGGACATGATTACACTTTACAAGTACATTAGAGGACATTATAGACAAATAGCAGGGGACCTTTTTACCCATAAATTGGATCACCGTACCAGAGGCCTCCCCTTTAGACTAGAAGAAAAGAACTTTCATTTGAAGCAACGTAGGGGGTTCTTCACAGTCAGGACAGTGAGGTTGTGGAATGCACTGCCGGGTGATGTTGTGATGCTGATTCAGTTAATGACTATAAGAATGGCTTGGATGATTTTTTGGACGGACATAATATCAAAGGCTATTGTGATACTAAGCTCTATAGTTAGTATATATATATATATATGGGTATATAGAATTTAATTAAAAGTAGGGAGAGGACTCAGGCCCGGACTGGCAATCTGTGGGTTCTGGCAAATGCCAGAGGGGCTGCTGTATGGTTCCATAGAAAGTTACCATATAGTGGGCTGGAAGGGGGCTGTTTGGGCCTATGTGGACTTGGAATGGCAGGACCTATTTTGACTCCCAGTCCAGGCCTGGGAGGGGTGTGTGTATGGGGCTGGGTTTTCATTTGGAGGGGTTGAACTTGATGGACTTTGTCTTTTTTCAAACCAATTTAATTTAATTTAACTATGTAACTGAACTGACAAAAGTGTTTGAAGGTAAACAATCCCTTTAAAGGAACAGTTCAGTGTAAAAATAAAAACTGTGTAAATAGATACTGGAAGCAAAACCAGCCTATTGGGTTTATTTAATGTTTACATGAATTTCTAGTAGAGTTAAGGCATGAAGACCCAAATCACAGAAAGATCCATTATCCGGAAAACTCCAGGTCCCAAGCATTCTGGATAACAGGTCCCATACCTGTACTTTCTATTTTCTGAAACATGTTATGATGAATAAATTTATTTGTAGCAGAGACTGCAGCCCGTTTGCCTCTTCCTTCTCTTTGTTGATTCAGAACTTGAGAATGGTCTTTATGGTTTTTGAATTATTTTGCTTTATTTCAGCAGCTATCTGGCTGCTTGGGTCCACTTTAACCTAGCAACCAGGCAGTGGTTTGAAAGAGAGACAGGAATAGGAATGGAGGAGGGTCTAAATAGAAATCTAAGTAAGAACAAGTAATATAAATAAAATTGTAGCCTCTCAGAGCTATTTGGCTGCTGGGGTCAGTGACCCCCATTTGAAAGCTGGAAAGAGTCAGAGGAGTCAAATAATTAAAAATTTATTAAAAATAAGCAGAATTCCGATTTGATTAGACATTCCCAATGCTCAAAACGTCATTATGGATCTATCGATCAGTCTTTATTATTTTTGGAATTATTAAACCAAATAATGAATTTCCTATAACTGGATACATTCAGTACAACTCATTCCGAATCAAATTTAGATCAGTGATAAATATTGATATTAATGAGTCGCCAGGGATGTACCTGGAATCATTGCCCATTGCCTTTTATGGGAGGCACCGATAAATATCAGTATTGATTGTTATTCATTAGATTGATGAGGTCGGCCTGTTGGATTGTTCTCATCTATTGAGTGTGAATGTCTCTGAATCCCTAGATCAACCTTTGAATCAGCTGCCAGTTTGAATATTTTGAGGGGCGTCAAATTCCCTTTAAACGCAAAACTGTTTTTTTTTTTATATTGCTTCTGAGACACAGTCACAGTATTACAGTATTCATTACAACCAGTAGTAGTACTCACTCATCAGTCTCCACCCAAGAGTACAATGTCCAGTGATGATGCTCTTTGTCACTGAATCTCTGCTCTTGAGCCCCTATTCTGGCTGGTTAAGCCTAGAGTACTAGTCTTATTTGTTCTCCTCAATGGAGTTGGCTGTTCTACTATTGACTCCAAGACAGTCTCCAAGCCCTAGATTATGATAGGAGCTAGACCACACATTTCTTTTTCATTAAGCCACCATGTCTAAGACTCACTGACACTATTCACCGCCTTCAGCAAGTGAAATAGAGGTCGAAGTCTTGGATCCTCTCCTCCTCCTCCTTTTATAAGCCAAGGAACCCACCTAACAACCATGGTGAGTAAGATCTTCCCAGCTTACCCATTGCATGCTTAACCAAAGAAAGGGCAACTACTCCCTTTAAACTGTCTTCTGCTAAACTCAATATCTAGAGTTAATGATTATTAGGCATTTAATGAATAAATTAAATAACTAAATCCCTATTTCCATATATTTAGAATTTTAGCATTTTATTCTGCTGAGGCCCTGAAAATATAGATGATCAAATGTTGGCAGGGTCACATGTTCTTCCCTTGTTGATTCCTTTGACATGTGCACTTTGTCTAAACTGTGGCTGAATGCACATGATTCTGTATAAGAAATGATATTCTTGGGATCTGTAACGATGGCTTACCCTGGTGGTCTAGTGGCCGGCCACATGCATCCTTCTCCTTTGGTACGCGCGGCGAGCACTTCCATGTTTTACGCGCCGGCGTGATGACGTCGAGATTCAAAGGTATTTTAAGGGGCTTTTAAATACAACACATGCCCGTTGTTAGGTTCTATTTATTGGTTCCTGGGTGTTATTTCTATGTGAATCCTGTTGATTAGGGATGGGCGAATTTGACCCATTTCGCCAAAAATTCGCCGCTGGCGAAATGTCGTGGACGCCCATTAAAGTCTATGGGCGTCCAAAAATTTTTTTTTTGACGCACAACACCATACAAGTCTATGGGCGGCATTTTTGCGGCGAAACAAGCCGAAAAAATTCGCCCATCCCTACTGTTGATCTCCTGGTTAGTGAACCTTGTCTTGCCTGACTATTCTGAACTCTGTATCCTGACCCTTGCCTGTCTGTTCATTCTGACCTCTCCAAGCTGACCCTTGCCTGTCTGATTATTCTATGATCTCCAATTCTGATCCTAGCCTGTTTGACCATTCCTAGAACTCTGCCTGCACCGACCCAGCCTGTCTGACTATTCTTAACTCTGCTTGTGCTGGCCCGGCCTGCCCTCCATGCTGCATTGTCTGGTCTGTCTTCCAAGCTGTATTTCTTCCATTCAGTATCCTTGGTGAAACGATCGTGCCCCTTTGCTCATCCAGAACCTTTGCTCCTCTCTTAGTAAGACCTGGTGGCATCCAATCAGCTGAGGGCTCCTCCCGAGTTGAAAGGCGGCTGTTAAAGTCAGAAGCAAGAGCCGAGACCAGGGAGCCTAGCATTGGTTCTGGAATTAGGGTGCTGAACGTGACAGAATCTCTCTATTACTGAGGCTCTCTCGAGCCCCTATTCCCCGTGGAGAGGCCTGGGGTAACTAGTCTGGATTATTTTCTGTTATAAATGTGTTAAAGGGATTCTGTCATGATTTTTAAGATTCACTCTTCACTCTACAATATAAAATTTAATTCCTGTACCAACAGGTATATTTTTTTTAATCACAATATTGGTGTGTAGGCGCCATCTTAGGTCATTTTGCCTGGTCATGTGCTTTCAGAAAGAGCCAACACTTTACGATTAAACTGCTTTCTGGCAGGCTGTTGTTTCTCCTACTCAATGTAACTGAATGTGTCGCAGTAGGACCTCGATTTTACTATTGAGTGCTGTTCTTAGATCTACCAGGCAGCTGTTATCTTGTGTTAGGGAGCTGCTATCTGGTTACCTTCCCATTGTTCTTTTGTTTGGCTGCTGGGGGGGAAAGGGAGGGGGGTGGTATCACTCCAACTTGCAGTACAGCAGTAAAGAGTGATTGAAGTTTATCAGAGCACAAG
Organism: Xenopus laevis; assembly: GCF_017654675.1. Lineage (NCBI taxonomy): Eukaryota > Metazoa > Chordata > Amphibia > Anura > Pipidae > Xenopus > Xenopus laevis. The sequence continues at coordinate 143,867,591 of NC_054375.1, forward strand.
TCACATGACTGGGGCAGCTGGGAAACTGACAATATGTCTAGCCCCATGTCAGATTTCAAAATTAAATATAAAATAATCTGTTTGATCTTTTGAGAAATGGATTTCAGTGCAGAATTCTACTGGAGCAGCACTATTAACTGATGCGTTTTGAAAGAAAAAAAATTTTTTTTCCCATGACAGTATCCCTTTAAGCTCCTGAAAAATACAGAAAGGTTGATATGAGGCAGCAGTAGACTGGAATGTGATCTTCCATATACTGAAGTAAGCTGAAGAAGAAGCAAAGCAGGAGGCCTGTTATTACTGTTAGTAATAACCAAAAATAACAAGGCTGACATAGTGAGCTGTCAATCTCATCGGGGCAGGATTTCAAGAGCCAAAGAAAATACTTCAATAATATATTATTGGTCATATATACCCCCTCCCAACAGCATCCCATGTAAAGGAGCAAAGGGCCCCAGCACTGTATCAATATACAAAGACAAAACATATGTGAAAATCTGACACGTTTCCAACTTATTCCCGGTGCCCCCTGCAGACAGCATGCCTATCAATAAATGCTAAATATGCGGAAATGTCTATAGGATTTGTGTGTATTTTTTTTCTTCCAAAATGCTTCAAACAGACGGCAAAGGTGTGAAATACAGAAATGTGTCAGAAAACAAGGGAGGGGGTCTCATTGATCAAAAGTGACGTTTTTTTTGTTTGTTTTTTTGGATAAGTCACTACATAGGGACTTGCATTCATTTGCCTGATAAATGTTCCCAGCAAACGAGCTGCCGAACACACTCAGCAGGTGTGAGAATTGAAATTTAGAATGTTACCGGGGAATGGCATTTCCCTTGTCAAAGTCTGTTACAGGCCTGATATAAATCTGGGAAACAAAGGTTTAGCGAGTGGCAGTTTAACCCTTACTGCTGGGAGTACATTTCTCTGGCTGCAGCTTTCAATGGGATTGGTTTATATAGTCAGCCTGCCTCCTTTCATTGGTACCTGTAACCCAGGATGAAGACTAGGGCTGCCCCAAAGCAACCTGGAATTTAAAGGGATTCTGTCATGATTTTTATGGTGTTGTTTTTATTACACTGTTTACACTGCAAATTATTCACTCGGCCATATAAAATTTAATTCCTAACCCATCAAGTGTATTTTAGTTGTAATATTGGTGTGTAGGTGCATCTCAGGTCATTTTGCCTGGTCAAGTGCTTTCAGAAAGAGCCAGTGCTACACTATGGAACTGCTTTCCGGCAGGCTGTTGTTCCTCCTTCTCAATGTTACTAAAGGAGTCGCAGTGGGACATGGATTTTTACTATTCAGTGCTGTTCTTATATCTACCAGGGCGCTGTTATCTTGTGTTAAGGAGTTGTTATCTTGTTACCTTCCCATTGTTCTGTTCAGAGTGGGACTGGCCTGCCGGGGCTCCAGGTGCAAACCCGGTGGGCCTCAGCCTTGGTGGGCCCCATGTCCTCTAATAATATTGATGCAATGCCGCGACACAATTGAGTGATCGGGCGGTGGGCCCACCGCCCCTGCGCCACTAGATAAGTGCAGGAACAGCACTGATGACTGGCCTGGGAGTCTGCACATAATGCGTCTTCCCACAGCGCATGTGCACCTATAACGGTGCAGCTGAACGGCTCTGTGGAAAGCTGGCAGCAGAAAACACTGCACGCAAGTTGGGGCAGCCTACTTGACTACTATCCCTTCCTCTTTCATACACATTTGAATCTAAAATTAATGAAAAGCCCCATGCTTGAAGTTTCTTTTAATAGACTAAGGTAGGCTGACTGGCAGACTAAGTGACTGAGGTTGGAGCCGTGGGGGGCCCTGGACACTGCAGTCCGACACTGGTTCTGTTGTTAGGCTGCAGGGGGGGGAAATATCACTCCAACTTGAAGAGCAGCAGTAAAGAATGACTGAAGTTTATCACAGCACAAGTCACATGACTGGGAGCACCTGGGAAACTGACAAAATGTCTAGCCCCATGTCAGATATCAAAATTAAATTGCTCTTTTGAAAAACAGTTTTCAGTGCAGAAACCTGCTGGAGACACACTATTAAGGCATTTTGAAAATGTTTTCCCATGATAGTATTCCTTTTAGTGGTGGGTACATGGAGGGTAAAGCAGCCCTGTGGCAGTACTATAGGTTTTACACTCCCTGGGTTCCTCTTAGATCTAAGCATGACCAAAGACTATGAGCACTCAAAGGGTAAGAAGTTGACTTGCCCTTAGGTGGGTCTCAGTTCTTTGGTTCTCCCTGAAAAGGTGGGTCTTCATGCTTCCTCCCTAGCTGTCCTCATTATAATCCTAATACAAACCACATGATAAAGGTGGCCCTTTGTATTGAAACACATACCAGGAGTCATTAATGGAGCATCTTGATTGGATGGTAGGAGAAACGTCAGGCCTGGGGCCCAATGCAGCAATATCTTTTCTTTTTTTTATTGGTCACTTGTGCCCTCCTGCTACTGGACAGACAAGATAATATTTGGGCGTTTACAATAAGGTGGTTGCAATGGGGCCCAACCGTTGACTTGAATGTGGCCCCAACACTTCTGATGGCAGCCCTTCCCCTGTGTATCAGCTTTATCCACTGATTTATCTAGGGGGGCCTTTGAGCTGCAGGGGAATGAATGGCGTGCAGATTAATCTACAGAATCTGGATAGGCCATAGGAGTGGTTAAATGAGAGCTGTCACTGCATGGAGAGCAAAACATAATGTACTGACTCTCACCAGCCATCAGAATCCTCTAAACCCAATAATATGACCAATCAGAGGCACAGTGCCACCTTGTGGTGACTGAACGTGGTCACCCAATCTTTTCTTTTTTGCCACTTTATTATAAATTCCTTCTGTCATATATTTTATCTGTTTTATACACCTTCTCTACTCAGAATTCTATTTATTCCCAACTTATGATTCACCCATAATGATTCTGTATCCCTTAACAACTGCCCACTTCCTTCCGATGGGTAATTTAGCCACAACACGAAAGAACATCTTGTAACATCTTGTTAAATTATAAGTCCAATGTAAATAAATAAATATATATGTATATTATAGATCACGAAAGCAGCCACTGATGGCAGTTAAAGCACCAAATAATCTGCTTTCATAGGTAGTACCAATATGAAGTTGAAGGGCTGTGCCGTGTGATCCAATCAACCAGTCAGAACAGCTGCTGCCTTTGACTTGATTGGTGGGTGCAGATGACCCCAGACCCTATTATAAAGGATTATTGTAATAGCTTGTTTCTTGGGGGAAGGAGTCGCCCCACATATTAAAGGGGCAGTGTCGTCATTTTGTTTTATTATAACAGATAATTTGGAGTATGTTTATTTCAATTAAAAATAGCAGTATTTTATCTTGTCTGTATTATGTCCCTATCATGTGTTTTGGCTTGTGCATCTAATTAAATCACATGATCCCCTGGTGTCCCAAAATCCTTAGTGACTTCTAATAGGTGTTCTAATCAGTTTGGTTCCTAAGGAAGGAAAGTGCTGTAAATGTTGCTCTTAGCTTAAAATTGAGCTGCCCACTGTCCCTGTAAGGTAGCAGACAGGGCCGCCATCAGAAATCACAGGGCCCCATACAACATTTTCTGGTGGTCAGGGGCCCTATAGAATATTTGTAAAAAAACATTGGTGGCCAGGCTCCTTTCATGGCTTTGGGTCTTTTTGAGGCTTCCGGGGTTCATCTTTGGCTCCTTTTGTGGCTTCGGGTCTTTTCTTGACTTCAGGACTCCAACTTTGGGTCTTTTCTTGACTTCAGGACTCCAACTTTGGGTCTTTTCTTGACTTTAGGACTCCAACTTTGGGTCTTTTCGTGGCTTCAGGACTCCAACTTTGGCTCCTTTTGTGGCTTCGGGTCTTTTCTTGACTTCAGGACTCCAACTTTGGGTCTTTTCTTGGCTTCAGGACTCCAACTTTGGCTCCTTTTGTGGCTTCGGGTCTTTTCTTGACTTCAGGACTCCAACTTTGGGTCTTTTCTTGACTTTAGGACTCCAACTTTGGGTCTTTTCGTGGCTTCAGGACTCCAACTTTGGCTCCTTTTGTGGCTTCGGGTCTTTTCTTGACTTCAGGACTCCAACTTTGGGTCTTTTCGTGGCTTCAGGACTCCAACTTTTGGTCTTTTTGTGGCTTCAAGGCTTTTTACCGCTTTGTTCGCTGCTTTGTGTCTTCAGTGCTTTGAATTTTCGGGGCTTCAGCAGTTTGGCTCTTCGGGACTCCGACTCTTTGGTGGTTTGGCTCTTCGAGACTTCGGCTCTTCGGAAGTTCGGAACTTTGGCAGTTTGACACATTCATTCATCGCTATCAAGGGGGGGCTGGTTGATTTAAAAAATGATAAAAGTTTTGAACAACTAAAGCTTTGAGTCTTCAGTGCTTTGGATTTTCGGGGCTTCAGCAGTTTGGCTCTTCGGGACTCCGGCTCTTTGGTGGTTTGGCTCTTCGAGACTTTGGCTCTTCGGAAGTTCGGGACTTTGGCAGTATGGCGCATTACTTCATCGCTATCAAGGGGGGGGGCTGATTAAATTAAAAAAAATTTAAATTTTTGAACAACTAAAGTGTGTCGTACAAGTTCCCTGAACTGTAATAGTGGCATGTGCTACTCCGCCGAGTATAAAAGATAATTAGCACAGGGCACCTTATTACAAGGGCACACCAGCAATGGGACCCAATGGGGTAATGCAAAGCACATGCACGCATATTTTGAGGCCAGCCCCCAAAACAAATTGTGGCACACAAAAAGAATTTGGTGTAAAAACATAACATTTTTAAGATTATATCTCACGTGTGGTGCTGTCTGTTCATCGAATTTGTTTACTAATCCCATGGGGGTCATTTATATTTCAGGGTAGCAAGTGAGAAAAACATGGCAGTTTGCACCTGTTTATTTGCATGGCTCCCTGCCCTGCACTTTGTAAATGAGGCCTTAAAGGACAAGGAAAGCCGTTTTCAATGGTTTTGCCCACCAATATACAGACCTCTTTGATGTATTTAATTGGTATATGTATATTTCGGAAAAGTGCCTCCATTCCACACCCCCATGATGTATGCAGTGACGTCATCAAGATCATAAATCGTCCCCCTGGCCCCACGGTGTAACTCTCCCTCTTGGGCCGTAATTGGAATCAGCTTGTCACCATTTCAACCAAATGTAAAGGTTAATATTGGCTGCAGGCAGACATTTTGGAGGTCACTGGTTAGTTCTACATTAAAGGATGAAGTGATTTACAAACTAAAGGAAAGTGTTCTGATGTTGCTCTGCTCAGTGAAGAGTTCAGAAACCTCAGATGACCTTTCCCGTCTCTTTCCTGAGCAGAGCAACATCAGAACACTTCTGTTTTCCTTCTGAATGTCTATCTCTACAACCGCACAAGGAGAGGTATTGACCAGCGAGTGACACTGTTGTTTCAAATTCATTATTTGAACATTTAATAAACAGGTTTGTGGCTTTAAAATGGAAAGAAAATTGATTCACGGGAAACTGCAGAGACGCAGCCGGAAACTCAGAGACGCAGCCGGAACAATTTTACATTGGTTTTTTAAAGGCTTATTTATCCTTTAATTGTGTTACTCTATATCATCTCCAATGAGCCAATGTCTTAAGCATTGGGCCAAATTGGCATATTCTGCCACCATCTTGCAATGGGAGGGACATGAATTCTTTAAAATGTATTAACAACAATTCTGAACCATGGAAAAAAAAAAGTTCCCTCACACGCTGCTCACAACAAAGATGAATCACGTTACTTTTCATTTTATAAAGCCATTAGCTAATTGCCCATCCCGAATAACTCACATACCTCAGTCTGCGCTTATTTACGTCATACAGAGTTCCCTGGCCAAAGGGAGAGGGGGAAATAACTGAAATGATTAAAGGTCAGATTTTAGAAATGGAATTTAAGTGACTCTGCCTCCGTGCTACTGACTATAATGGAGAATAAATAGAAAATAAAGTCAGATTGTAAATACGTTAGATTTTCCTTTTAGGGTTATAATTCTGTATGAAGGTTAATGGGATTATGCTAAAATGTTTAATGCGAACATAGATCCGCCTATTAGTTCTGGCAAGTTATGGAAACTTTCATATAACTTGGGGATGTTCCAATGTTCCAATAATAGTCTCTGGGAAGGGAGTGTGACTGTGGGATAGCAGGTATAGTAGGGAGAGATGGTGCCTATAGTAACAGTGTGATAATAGTCTCTGGGAAGGGAGTGTGACTGTGGGATAATAGGTATAGTAGGGAGAGATGGTGCCTATAGTAACAGTGGGATAATAGTCTCTGGGAAGGGAGTGTGACTGTGGGATAGCAGGTATAGTAGGGAGAGATGGTGCCTATAGTAACAGTGTGATAATAGTCTCTGGGAAGGGAGTGTGACTGTGGGATAATAGGTATAGTAGGGAGAGATGGTGCCTATAGTAACAGTGGGATAATAGTCTCTGGGAAGGGAGTGTGACTGTGGGATAGCAGGTATAGTAGGGAGAGATGGTGCCTATAGTAACAGTGGGATAATAGTCTCTGGGAAGGGAGTGTGACTGTGGGATAGCAGGTATAGTAGGGAGAGATGGTGTCTATAGTAATAGTGGGATAATAGTCTCTGGGAAGGGAGTGTGACTGTGGGATAGCAGGTATAGTAGGGAGAGATGGTGTCTATAGTAACAGTGGATAATAGTCTCTGGGAAGGGAGTGTGACTGTGGGATAGCAGGTATAGTAGGGAGAGATGGTGCCTATAGTAACAGTGGATAATAGTCTCTGGGAAGGGAGTGTGACTGTAGGATAGCAGGTATAGTAGGGAGAGATGGTGCCTATAGTAACAGTGGATAATAGTCTCTAGGGATGTCGCGGACTGTTCGGCGGCGAACTTGTTCGCGCGAACATCGGCTGTTCGCGTCCGCCGCAAGTTCGCGAACGTCGCGCGACGTTCGCCAATAGGCGTTCGCGTCAAAATCGTTCGACCCATCTCGATCGCTAAAATCGAACGATTTTCGTTCGATTCGAACGAAAATCGTTCGATCGAACGATTAAAATCCTTCGATCGTTCGAATCGAACGGTTTTCGGATGTTCGAAGTTCGCGAACTGTTCGCGAACTGTTCGCATTTTTTGCCGGTGTTCGCGAACGGCGTTCGCGAACACATTATCGGCGGTTCGCTACATCCCTAATAGTCTCTGGGAAGGGAGTGTGACTGTGGGATAGCAGGTATAGTAGGGAGAGATGGTGCCTATAGTAACAGTGGATAATAGTCTCTGGGAAGGGAGTGTGACTGTGGGATAGCAGGTATAGTAGGGAGAGATGGTGCCAATAGTAACAGTGGGATAAATAGTCTCTGGGAAGGGAGTGTGAACTGTGGGATAGCAGGTATTAGTAGGAGAGATGGTGTCTATAGTAAACAGTGGATAATAGTCTCTAGGAAGGGAGTGTGACTGTGGGATAGCAGGTATAGTAGGGAGAGATGGTGCCTATAGTAGCAGTGGATAATAGTCTCTGGGAAGGGACTGGTGACTGTGGGATAGCAGGTATAGTAGGGAGAGATGGTGCCTATAGTAACAGTGGATAATAGTCTCTGGGAAGGGAGTGTGACTGTAGGATAGCAGGTATATAGGGAGAGATGGTGCCTATAGTAACAGTGGATAATAGTCTCTGGGAAGGGAGTGTGACTGGGGGATAGCAGGTATAGTAGGGAGGATGGTGCCAATAGTAACAGTGGGATAATAGTCTCGGGGAAGGGAGTGTGACTGTGGGATAGCAGGTATAGTAGGGAGAGATGGTGTCTATAGTAACAGTGGATAACAGTCTCTAGGAAGGAGTGTGACTGTGGGATAGCAGGTATAGAAAGGGAGAGATGGTCCCTATAGTAGCAGGGGATAATAGTCCTCGGGGAAGGGAGTGTGACTGTGGGATAGCAGGTATAGTAGGGAGAGATGGTGCATATAGTAACAGTGGATAATAGTCTCTGGGAAAGGGAGTGTGACTGTAGGATAGCAGGTATAGTAGGGAGAGATGGTGCCTATAGTAACAGTGGATAATAGTTCTCTGGGAAGGGAGTTTTGACTGGGGGATAGCAGGTATAGTAGGGAGAGATGGTGCCAATAGTAACAGTGGGATAATAGTCTCTGGGAAGGGAGTGTGACTGTGGGATAGCAGGTATAGTAGGGAGAGATGGTGTCTATAGTAACAGGGGAAATAATAGTCTCTGGGAAGGGAGTGTGACTGTGGGATAGCAGGTATAGTAGGGAGAGATGGTGTCTATAGTAACAGTGGATAATAGTCTCTGGGAAGGGAGTGTGACTGTAGGATAGCGGGTATAGTAGGGAGAGATGGTGCCTATAGTAACAGTGGATAATAGTCTCTGGGAAGGGAGTGTGACTGTGGGATAGCAGGTATAGTAGGGAGAGATGGTGCCAATAGTAACAGTGGGATAATAGTCTCGGGGAAGGGAGTGTGACTGTGGATAGCAGGTATAGTAGGGAGAGATGGTGTCTATAGTAACAGTGGAAAAACAGTCTCAAAGGAAGGGAGTGTGACTGTGGGATAGCAGGTATAGTAGGGAGAGATGGTGCCTATAGTAGCAGTGGATAATAGTCTTTTGGGAAGGGAGTGGGGAACTGTGGGATAGCAGGTATAGTAGGGAGAGATGGTGCCTATAGTAACAGTGGATAATAGTCTCTGGGAAGGGAGTGGAACTGGGGGAAATAGGGGGTATTAGTAGGGAAAGATGGTGCCTATAGTAACAGTGGGGATAATAGTCTCGGGGAAGGAGTGTGACTGTGGGATAGCAGGTATAGTAGGGAGAGATGGTGTCTATAGTAACAGTGGGATAATAGTCCTCTGGGAAGGGAGTGTGACTGTGGGATAGCAGGTATAGTAGGGAGAGATGGTGTCTATAGTAACAGTAGATAATAGTCTCTGGGAAGAGAGTGTGACTGTGGGATAGCAGGTATAGTAGGGAGAGATGGTGCCTATAGTAACAGTGGATAATAGTCTCTGGGAAGGGAGTGTGACTGTGGGATAACAGGTATAGTAGGGAGAGATGGTGCCTATAGTAACAGTGGATAATAGTCTCTGGGAAGAGAGTGTGACTGTGGATAACAGGTATAGTAGGGAGAGATGGTGCCTATAGTAACAGTGGATAATAGTCTCTGGGAAGGGAGTGTGACTGTGGATAGCAGGTATAGTAGGGAGAGATTGGTGCCTATAGTAACAGTGGATAATAGTCTCTGGGAAGGGAGTGTGACTGTGGGATAGCAGGTATAGTAGGGAGAGATGGTGTCTATAGTAACAGTGGGATAATAGTCTCTGGGAAGGGAGTGTGACTGTGGGATAGCAGGTATAGAGGGAGAGATGGTGTCTATAGTAACAGTAGATAATAGTCTCTGGGAAGGGAGTGTGACTGTGGGATAGCAGGTATAGTAGGGAGAGGTGGTGCCTATAGTAACAGTGGGATAATAGTCTCTGGGAAGGGAGTGTGACTGTGGGATAGCAGGTATAGTAGGGAGAGATGGTGCTATAGTAACAGTGGGATAATAGTCTCTAGGGAAGGGAGTGTGACTGTGGGATAGCAGGTATAGTAGGGAGAGATGGTGCCTATAGTAACAGTGGATAATAGTCTCTGGGAAGGGAGTGTGACTGTGGGATAGCGGGTATAGTAGGGAAAGATGGTGCCTATAGTAACAGTGGGGATAATAGTCTCTGGGAGGGGAGTGTGACTGTGGGATAGCAGGTATAGTAGGGAGAGATGGTGTCTAGAGTAGCAGTGGGATAATAGTCTCTGGGAAGGGAGTGTGACTGTGGGATAGCAGGTATAGTAGGGAGAGATAGTGCCTATAGTAACAGTGGGATAATAGTCTCTGGGAAGGACTATGACTGTGGCATAGCAGGTATAGTAGGAGAGATGGTGCTATAGTAACAGTGGATAATAGTCTCTGGGAAGGGAGTGAGACTGTGGGATAGCAGGTATAGTAGGGAGAGATGGTGCCTATAGTAACAGTGGGATAATAGTCTCTGGGAAGGGAGTGTGACTGTGGGATAGCAGGTATAGTAGGGAGAGATGGTGCCTATAGTAACAGTGGATAATAGTCTCTGGAAGGGAGTGTGACTGTGGGATAGCGGGTATAGTAGGGAAAGATGGTGCCTATAGAAAACAGTGGATAATAGTCTCTGGGAAGGGAGTGTGACTGTGGGATAGCAGGTATAGTAGGGAGAGATGGTGCCTATTAGTAACAGTGGATAATAGTCTCTGGAAGGGGTGTGACTGTGGGATAGCAGGTATAGTAGGGAGAGATGGTGCCTATAGTAACAGTGGATAACGGCAGACGAAAGAATCAAATTGGTGTAAGACATTTTTTAAAGGGATACTGTGATGGGGTAAGTAGGGAAAGATGGTGCCTATAGTAACAGTGGGGATAATAGTCTCTGGAAGGGAGTGTGACTGTGGGATAGCAGGTATAGTAGGGAGAGATGGTGTCTATAGTAACAGTGGATAATAGTCTCTGGGAAGGGAGTGTGACTGTGGGATAGCAGGTATAGTAGGGAGAGATGGTGCCTATAGTAAGCAGTGGATAATAGTCTCTGGGAAGGGAGTGCGACTGGTGGATAGCAGGATATAGTAGGGAGAGATGGTGCCTATAGTAACAGTGGATAATAGTCTCTGGGAAGGGAGTGTGACTGTGGGATAGCAGGTATAGTTAGGAGAGATGGTGCCTATAGTGAACAGTGGGATAATAGTCTCTGGGAAGGAGTGTGACTGTGGGATAGCAGGTATAGTAGGGAGAGATGGTGCCTATAGTAACAGTGGGATAATAGTCTCTGGGAAGGGAGTGTGACTGTGGGATAGCAGGTATAGTAGGGAGAGATGGTGCCTATAGTAACAGTGGAATAATAGTCTCTGGGAAGGGGGTGTGACTGTGGGATAGCAGGTATAGTAGGGAGAGATGGTGCCTATAGTAACAGTGGATAATAGTCTCTGGGAAGGGAGTGTGACTGTGGGATAGCAGGTATAGTAGGGAGAGATGGTGCCTATAGTAACAGTGGATACTAGTCTCTGGAAGGGGGTGTGACTGTGGATAGCAGGTATAGTAGGGAGAGATGGTGCCTATAGTAACAGTGGGATAATAGTCTCTGGGAAGGGAGTGTGACTGTGGGATAGCAGGTATAGTAGGGAGAGATGGTGCCTATAGTAACAGTGGGATAATAGTCTCTGGGAAGGGAGTGTGACTGTGGGATAGCAGGTATAGTAGGGAGAGATGGTGCCTATAGTAACAGTGGGATAATAGTCTCTGGGAAGGGACTGTGACTGTGGGATAGCAGGTATAGTAGGGAGAGATAGTGCCTATAGTAGTAGTCTCTGGGATATCAAGTGCTGCTAAATCAGTTGTTTGCTAAACCACATCTCCCTGCACCCACCAGCAACCAAGGCTTATACTAGTGTTGGCAGATAAAGTTAAACGGCAGACGAAAGAATCATTGGGTAGACATTTTTAAAGGGATACTGTCATGGGAAAAGTAGTAGGGAAAGATGGTGCCTATAGTAACAGTGGGGATAATAGTCTCTGGGAAGGGAGTGTGACTGTGGGATAGCAGGTATAGTAGGGAGAGATGGTGCCTATAGTAACAGTGGGATAATAGTCTCTGGGAAGGGAGTGTGACTGTGGGATAGCAGGTATAGTAGGGAGAGATGGTGTCTATAGTAACAGTGGAATAATAGTCTCTGGGAAGGGAGTGTGACTGTGGCAATAGCAGGTATAGTAGGGAGAGATGGTGCCTATAGTAACAGTGGGATAATAGTCTCTGGGAAGGGAGTGTGACTGTGGGATAGCAGGTATAGTAGGGAGAGATGGTGCCTATAGTAACAGTGGGATAATAGCCCTCTGGAAGGGTTGACTGGTGGGATAGCAGGTATAGTAGGGAGAGATGGTGTCTATAGTAACAGTGGGATAATAGTCTCTGGGAAGGGAGTGTGACTGTGGGATAGCAGGTATAGTAGGGAGAGATAGTGCCTATAGTAGTAGTCTCTGGGATATCAAGTGCTGCTAAATCAGTTGTTTGCTAAACCACATCTCCCTGCACCCACCAGCAACCAAGGCTTATACTAGTGTTGGCAGATAAAGTTAAACGGCAGACGAAAGAATCATTGGGTAGACATTTTTAAAGGGATACTGTCATGGGAAAACATGTTTTTATCAAAATACATCAGTTAATAGTGCTGCAGACTTCTGCACTGAAATCCATTTTTCAAAAGAGCAAACAGATTTTTTATATTTAAATTTTAAATTTGACATGGGGCTAGACATATTGTCAGTTTCCCAGGTTCCCCTTTTCTCTGATAAACCTCAATCACTCTTTACTGCTGTACTGCAAATTGGAGTGATATCCCCCCATCCTTCCCCCCTGCAGCCTAACAACAGAACAATGGGAAGGTAACCAGATAACAGCTCCCTTACACAAGATAACAGCTGCCTGGTAGATCTAAGAACAACACTCAATAGTAAAATCCAGGTCCCACTGAGACACATTCAGTTACATTGAGTAGGAGAAACAACAGCCTGCCAGAAAGCAGTTCCATCCTAAAGTGCTGGCTCTTTCTGAAAGCACATGACCAGGCAAAATGACCTGAGATGCGCCTACACACCAATATTGCGACTAAAAAAACACTTGCTGGGTCAGGAATGAAATTTTATATTGTGGAGTGAATTATTTGCAGTGTAAACAGTGTCATTTAGAAATAAAAACTACACCATAAAAATCATGACAGAATCCCTTTAATTTAAAATGAGGGGTGTTCCAATGGCTGCAGTAAAAAAAACACCTGTGTAATGAATCTAACTTGCTAAGTGGGAAGTATTATACATTCCACTAATGAATGCAGACAAAGAATGGGATATCATTTATAATCGGGGGGAGGAAGAGGTCCCAGGGCCATTCTGTTTTTTTGCACTGTTGAGCCTCAGTTTACCTTTAAAGTAGTATTTGCCCCGTACACTGTACTAGACAAATTAGCAGTAAAAACACAGCGCACTAAATATTTGATTATGTGGCTTAGCTGTATGATTGTGTGAACACATTATTGCTGGTGCCTCAAGGCTTGTAGCAGTTACGCTGCCTTGGAAAGCACATTTGGCAGTCGGGGGGGGGGTGATGTAGAAATAATTCCAAAGTTTACTCACGGTCTAGTAACTGTTTGTGACCAATAAGCTCTTTCTTTTCAGAAAGTAAATGGTCACTGCTTTTTGGTTACTATTGGTTACTAGACCTGGAGCAAACATTATTAATAAAATACTCCTTTCTGGGAGGAATGTAGGTACTTGGGCCCAGTATTTTTCCATTGTCATTGTGTGTCTGGCTAAAAGGAGCTGCACAATTGGCCAGTGTATTGTGATAGATGTTTTGTGCCAGATGCAGCACACGTTTTTCTTACTGAATTTGTGTGGGACTGGTGCCAATTTTAGCGCACGCTCAATGATAATCCAATGGGTGCAAGTCATCTGGGTGAAATGACGACGGGCTCTCCCACTAAGTGCAACTTCCAAGGATGCCTTGAACCTGAGAACCCTGTACTTTGCACTTGTGCACAATTTCTCACGCATGCAGCTGCACTGGCGCTCCTCATAAGGAGTTATTTGTATGGGAGCAAAGCACCTAGGGGTGCATGGAACCAGGCTTTTTAGAGTTCATCCGAATCTAGGGTTACAGATTTGGCAAATACCAAACTGAATCCGAACCCTTCATCTGCTCCATAAAAGCTGGTGCACAGGCGGAAGAACCCAATGCACAGGCAAAGCACATCCCTAAATGTGTGCACATGCTACGCACTGATAAAAATAACTTGGGTTCAGCTGAATCCCAAACTGAATCCAGAATTCAGGGTGTCCCTTAAAGCACTTCTGTGAATAACATCAAAGCACATAAAATTCTGCTTCCATTCTAGCAGTTTGCCCTTATATTGAGATCCTAAATGTTAAGTCCATTGTCAGCACCTCTGGCCGCTTTCATTCCTTCTCAGTGTCGGACTGGCCCATTAGGATACCAGGAAAACTCCCGGTGGGCCCTGGTGTCAGTGGCCCCTCATGCTGCTAAACATTTGGCCTATTTCATGGTCATCCCCTATTTCTATGAGAACAAAAAGGCTAAATAGATGGAATTATAGTTTATAATATGTAAAGAAGAGACTAGGAGAATAGAGGTTGTGTGAGAAAAGGAAGAATAATAGTACTATGAGTGGGCCCCTGGTCAAAGGTTTTTGGGTGGGCCCCTGGTGTCCCAATTCAACACTGTTCCTTCCCCGATTCCACTCCTGGACTCTCCCACACTTCTCCCCATCCTTCATACACTCATCTCATACCCCTCTCTCCCGTCTACTCATCTATCTCTCCACCTTTTGCTCCCACTTACCTCTCTCCCCCACATACCCTTCACTCTCCCCCCACACAGCCCTCTCTCTTGGTTCTTGTACTTTTACTTTCTCAGTCAATTGCTCCCCTCCTGTTTTCCTCTCCCCCATGTTCCCCCCATGCACTCTCCTTTTTTAATTCATCCTCTAAAGCCGCTCTTCTTCTCTCCCTCCCCAGCCACTCCAATCTCTCTCTCTCTGCCCCCATCTCTCGCTCCCTCCTTTTAATCAATACCAGTCTGTCTGTCTACTGTCTCTTCCCGTTAGCCACGACCCTTCCCAGAATTCCCTGTCACGTGTTGTAATCTTGGCCCCTGGGCCCCAAGTGAGCCCAGAACCTACTAATGGTTTAACCCTCTCAACTCTGCAGCTCCAAGGGGCCTTCAGGCAAAAGGCTGATTTTACTTTGCCATCCAGTGCGGGGATTCATCCATCCTCACTCTATTTATATCTTTAATAATTCATAATGCTGCTCTTCCAACACAAAACACATTGAAATTTCTCTCCCTGACAAACACGTGTTGGCAGCCAATAGACGATTAAAAAGTATAATTTACAAAATTACAAAATTCCATTTCCCCCATTCGGTGAGTTAGGGGCAATTAAATCTTCTGGAGAATTTACAGCCAAAGACTTGTTTAAGATAAGAGGGTTTTATTTAACGATGTTGCACCCGGGCTGGATGTGATACAGCAGCTATTTCAGTAAAAAGTTATTTTAAAAGGGAAGGGAAAGATCGATCCGTTTTGTACTTTCGGGAGCACAAGAAAGTAATTGGAGACAGATGAAAGTTTTCCAGGTTGTCTGTGGTCCAGGAGGTGAGTGTGCCATACAGATAATTGGGTGACTTGGGCTGATGGCTCCCTGACAGTTGCACAGAAGAGGTGAAAGGACGTCTGGATTCCGGAGACAAACCCCTTATGATATGACAGTGTGACACGGTGGCGGAAAGTCTGTTTACACTAAAATAGCACAAACCTGTATTGGCCTGGGAGAAAAATAGATTCTTTTTGAACCTTTTCTTTAACAGTTGATGCTCAAGTAAAAGACAAATATGACTTGTCAAAAGTGAGGCTATTTTAATTGTATTTCTTCAGGTCAGCAGCCCTAAAGCTCTTTAACCTACTCCCACCTTTCAGATGCACCCGTGTAGTTCTCCTCCTCCTCCGTGTTCTCAGCTGAACTGCCTCAAGGTGCTGGGTGCTTCATGCAAATGCCCATGGGAAACCTGCACAGAGACATCAACCTTCCGTGAATCAAATCCGGGTAAACTGGCCTCTAAAATGTCCTGACTACACCCTGTTACTTACCTTGCAGGTCTATAATCATGAGCGAAAGTACAGTGGAAGCAGACTTGGGGGCCCACAAGTGTAGGCAGCGTCGGACTGAGCGGTTGGTACACTGGGAAAAAACCTGGTGGGCCCCAGCCCTTGTTGACCCTGCCGGCTCAGACCCACTCTGAACAGCCAGTGCTCCTGACCTCCCCCCTATCGCATAAAGAATTGTGTGTAGAGCAGGTACTTCCCAGCACATACCCCCCCCCCATCTCTGTAAGCAGTGGACCTGGGCTGGTGGGGCCCATGAGGACAAGGGTCCAACGGGTTTTCTCCCAGTTCCCTACCAGCACAGCCAGTGTCAAACTGGGACACCAGGAGCCCACCCAAAAACCTTTGACCAAGGGCCCACCAATTAATCTTAGACAAGGGGCCCACTCTCAGTACTATTTTCTTCCTCTCCTCACTCAACCTCTATTCTCCTAGTTTCTTTTCTTTACATACTATAATCTATTATTCCATCTATTTAGCCACTTTGTTCTCATGAAATAGGCAAATGTTTAGCACTGACACCTGGGCCCACTGGGACTGCTCCAGGTTCTTTTTCACCTTTTTCAAGGGATTCTAATTCACCGAATAGTTAAATAAATGTTGGATTCTTGTTTTATATATTAAAGGCTTATTAGAATTCTTCCTCAGCCCAACATGTTTCTCTGTTGCAGACAGCTCAGTCGTGCTATGGCCGTTTACGTGTTCTTCATTTCTGAGTTAGAATCATTTTGTTCAATGAAGTAAATCTCTATGTGAAATATGTTTCCCCCAACCTAACATATTGTTTTTAGTGCACCCTTTGCTCCTCTGTCTGAGACTCGCAGCAGAAGTGAGATGTTTGCAGCAGGGGTTGAGTGAGCTCATTTATACAGTATTTAGTATTTTAGGCTGCCATGTTTCTTTATCAAGCTGGTGGCTTAGCTAGAGGTACACTTTGTTCTTAGGATATACAGCAGTAATAAATCTTCTCCAGAAGTGCCGTCAATTTGTTCCTCCATTCATTGCACTTTGTTCTAAAGCATGCAACCACAATGTTTTTGCTTTGGGTATTCTTCCACTGATGTCTATTTTTTTTTTTATAATAAAACAACCCCAAAGGCTTAAAGGGGAAATATCGTGAACATTTTAATTTTATATAAGATTCAGCACACTGAAATAAACTTTGTAAATATAATCAATTAAAATGTCTTTACTGTTTCTGAAATAATCAAGTTTATCTTCACTATCCCCCTCTCAGCATCTGTTTCTCTTCATTCTGTCTTCATGCAGCAGTTGGGTGTCAGATATTAATTGACAGTTAGATCCAATATATCTTATAGGGGGGCTCCTTTTGCCTAGAAGATGTATTAGAGCTCACTCTATTAAACTCACCAGACATCATGTCTCTCTACATGCAGGATTTGTGCAAAAGGCAGTTATTTTGTTAGATTTTGTTTGTACTGGAATCAGTTATTTGAGTGAGCTCTAATACATCTGCTAGAAAAGGAGCCCCCCCTATAAGATATATTGGATCTAACTGTCAATGTATAGCTGACACCCAACTGCTGTATGACAACAGAATGAAGAGAAACAGGGGTGTTTTCTTTCAAAACAGCAGTCCAATAAATGCCCCATGCTGATTGGTTAACAGGGGTTACAAGATCCGGAGGCAACTTTGGACATCAGCAGTTTTCTCAGATAACAGAGGACTTTATTTGTCTCTCCAGCTGATGGTTGCCATGGAGATGAAGGACTGTAGTTTAGAAATAGCTGGATGGGCATAGCCTGGAGATCACTACTCTATAACATGATTGTTTTCCTTCTAGCGAATACGACATAACTTACTTGTTATAAGGATATCCATGTATATTATTATTATTCAGTGGGTGCCCTGGTAAATAATCATCAGTTAAAGGAGAACTAAAGCTTAATAAAGAAGTAGTTATAAATGTTGTACATTATGTTTTGTGCTTCTGTACCAGCCCAAGGCAACCACAACCCTTTAGCAGTAAAGATCTGTGTTTCCAAAGATGCCCCAGTAGCTCCCCATCTTCTTTTCTGCTGATTCACTGCACATGCTCTGTGCTGCTGTCACTTACTGAGCTTAGGGACCCACTCACAATATACAGTACACATAGAATAGAAATGTCACTATATAAGGCTGATTAGTAATTAATACAGATAATTACTACATGGCAGCACAGAAACCAGTGCAATTAGCATCAGAATTTAATAATCAGCAAACCTGTAGCATCAGTTTATATTACAGGGGAAGCTCATTTTCTGCTGGATAATTAGTGACGAGCCCTAAGCTTAGCTTCTCAACAGCCAATCAGAGCCCACTGAGCATGTGAGTGTCACAGACACTTTCCAAGATGGTGACCCCCTGTGACAAGTTTGAAGTCCCGGATCATTGCTGCTATTGACAAGCTGAAACGTTAGCCTCGTGCAATAAGTTCACTATATAAAATATGGCATTTTTAGCCACATTTGTTTTTAGGGTTACTGCTCCTTTTAGGATATGGCTTTTTTGTTGAGTCGTTAAATTGCCCTATAGGGTTTTTTTTTTTTTTTCGGTCCTGCATTTATTGTTTCAGGCTACATGCACCCAGGCACTGTTCACTCTTATATGAGTTGTGCCTACATCCATCTGTGTGTATATATAGTGAATAAAGTACCCCCTCTTGTAAAATATAAGGATATTATAAGTTACTGAGGAGTTTCATGACCATATAAAAACACGAGGCCGAAGGCCGAGTGTTTTTATACAGGTCATGGAACTCCGAGGTAACTTATAATATCCTCATATTCTACAACTGGGGGTACTTTAATTATTATAATACACAAATTTCAATGAGTCATGTGACAGAAATGAAATCAGAACTCACCGTTTATAACTGATGACATCACTACTCACCGTTTATAAGGATATAATTTACAGGATATTCATGGCTTTTGTGTATTATATATATATATAATACACAAAAGCCATGAATATCTTGTAAATTATATCCTTATAAACGGTGAGTAGTGATGTCATCAGTTATAAACGGTGAGTAGTGATGTAATTTCTGTCACATGACTCACTAAAATTTGTGTATTATAATTAATAAAGTACCCCCAGTTGTAAAATATGAGGATATTATAAGTTACCTCGGAGTTCCATGACCTGTATAAAAACACTCGGCCTTCGGCCTCGTGTTTTTATATGGTCATGAAACTCCTCGGTAACTTATAATATCCTTATATTTTACAAGAGGGGGTACTTTATTCACTATATATACAAACAGATAGGTGCACTCAGAGTACCTGTAAAAGCCTAAGTGCTGGAACATGGAATCATAATTACAAATAACAAAAAAATTCCGCACTCATTGAAGCAAAAAGAAAGTGGATTTATTCAACGTTTCGAATCTTAAACGTGAGCCTCATCTGGAGGCCTCCTGATGACGGCTCGCGTTTAAGAACCAAAACGTTGAATAAATCCACTTTCTTTTTGCTTCACAAGATCTATGAGTGCGGACTTTTTTTGTTTATATATATATATATATATATATATATATATATATATATATATATATATATATATATATATATATATATATATATATATATATATATATATATATATATATATATATAATACACAAAAGCCATGAATAGCTTGTGAATTATTTCCTTATAAATGGTGACTAGTGATGTAATTTTTCTCACATGACACGTGTGTATTATAATAAATAAAGTTCCCCTTTTTGTAAAATATGATTATATTAGAAGTAACCACGGAGTTCCATGACCTGTATAAAAGCACTCTGCCGATATGGTCGTGGAACTCCTCAGTGACTTATAATATCCTTATATTTTACAATAAGGGGTACTTTATTCACTATATATATATATATATATAATATATATATATATATATATATATATAATATATATATATATATATATAAAAATGTGAATAAGTGGATGCACACCGGGATTTTTTTTAAAAAGTTAAAACTCACTTTTATTTAATACATATTTAAAACATGGTCAGGTCAATGTTTCGGTCTCCATCTTAGACCTTTGTCAAGACCCCATCCATTTTGTTGTCTTGAGTGCACCGACCTAGTGTTGTTTACATATATATATATATATATATATATATATATATATATATATATATATATATATATATATATATATAACAAACAAGGGAAAGTTGTGCTCACCACTATTTTTTAAAAACATTAGGCGGGGGTGCAATGAGGCTGTGACCACAAAATACATATAGACACATACAAGAGTCCTCTGCACTCAACCCATTATCAATATATTTAAGACAGAGACATTTTGTGCATACTGCTACTAAAAAATGCCTTACCCTTTAAACAAAACAGGGATTGTTTGTCCATATATTGCAATATATTTAAGCTGGCCAACTACGTCAAAGTCATCCCATATCTGGCCAGTCCTACGCTTAATTTTCATCTGATTCATTAAGAATTCTACTGCTTCATTATACATTTTACAAAGGGACTAGGTTTTACCTGCAACTTAACTTGCTGCTTTCAAAGTAAACCTCCATACTTGGCTGCCCTTTTATTAGACACCAGTGGGATCACCTGACTATAGCTGGGAAGGGTGGGAGCTACAACATGGAGCTGGTCACTGCTCTTGTATAACTATAACAAACAAGGGAAAGTTGTGCTCACCACTATTTTTTAAAAACATTAGGCGGGGGTGCAATGAGGCTGTGACCACAAAATACATATAGACACATACAAGAGTCCTCTGCACTCAACCCATTATCAATATATTTAAGACAGAGACATTTTGTGCATACTGCTACTAAAAAATGCCTTACCCTTTAAACAAAACAGGGATTGTTTGTCCATATATTGCAATATATTTAAGCTGGCCAACTACGTCAAAGTCAAAATATATTGATAATGGGTTGAGTGCAGAGGACTCTTGTATGTGTCTATATGTATTTTGTGGTCACAGCCTCATTGCACCCCCGCCTAATGTTTTTAAAAAATAGTGGTGAGCACAACTTTCCCTTGTTTGTTATAGTTATACAAGAGCAGTGACCAGCTCTATGTTGTAGCTCCCACCCTTCCCAGCTATAGTCAGGTGATCCCACTGGTGTCTAATAAAAGGGCAGCCAAGTATGGAGGTTTACTTTGAAAGCAGCAAGTTAAGTTGCAGGTAAAACCTAGTCCCTTTGTAAAATGTATAATGAAGCAGTAGAATTCTTAATGAATCAGATGAAAATTAAGCGTAGGACTGGCCAGATATGGGATGACTTTGACGTAGTTGGCCAGCTTAAATATATTGCAATATATGGACAAACAATCCCTGTTTTGTTTAAAGGGTAAGGCATTTTTTAGTAGCAGTATGCACAAAATGTCTCTGTCTTAAATATATTGATAATGGGTTGAGTGCAGAGGACTCTTGTATGTGTCTATATGTATTTTGTGGTCACAGCCTCATTGCACCCCCGCCTAATGTTTTTAAAAAATAGTGGTGAGCACAACTTTCCCTTGTTTGTTATAGTTATACAAGAGCAGTGACCAGCTCTATGTTGTAGCTCCACCCTTCCCAGCTATAGTCAGGTGATCCCACTGGTGTCTAATAAAAGGGCAGCCAAGTATGGAGGTTTACTTTGAAAGCAGCAAGTTAAGTTGCAGGTAAAACCTAGTCCCTTTGTAAATGTATAATTAAGCAATAGAATTCTTAATGAATCAGATGAAAATTAAGCGTAGGACTGGCCAGATATGGGATGACTTTGACGTAGTTGGCCAGCTTAAATATATTGCAATATATGGACAAACAATCCCTGTTTTGTTTAAAGGGTAAGGCATTTTTTAGTAGCAGTATGCACAAAATGTCTCTGTCTTAAATATATTGATAATGGGTTGAGTGCAGAGGACTCTTGTATGTGTCTATATATATATATATATATATATATATATATATATATATAGTGAATAAAGTACCCCCTCATGTAAAATATAAGGATATTATAAGTTACAGAGGAGTTTCATAAAAAAACACAAGGCCGAAGGTCCAATAATACAGCAGGTTTATGTTCTTTATATAATGGGGTCCTATGACAGTTGGCTGTAATCTAGAATATTCTAATTGATTGAACGAATGAAAGGTTCCTGGCACAGTTATTTTAGATTTTTTTTAGAGTTTATAATTGTCTTGTAGACCATAAACATGATGCCAATTCTGGCTAGAAAATGGCTGTGTAGTGACCAACATGGAAACCCAACCTAGCATGGTCCCCCAGTTATGCCACTGCCTCGGATTGAGCAGACTTTATTCGCACATGTAACTCTATTTTGCACATGACTTGTGTACAAGATGCTGCATCTATAGTCTTTGGGGTTAGCAGATACAAAAATGATGTAGTTTGTTCTTATTCCGACTGGCCCTCCCCGCAGTGAGATTCTTAGGATATGAAATATTCTGCACACAATAAACTGTGAATGGGAATTCCACCTTCCACACAGGGTTCTGTATTTCTGACCTCTGTCAGTAGCTATTTGTAACATTGCTTTCATTTACCTTGTAGGACCTCTTGTGGTCATTTGTGGGTTCTGCACGTAAGTACATTAGCAACATTGTTGTTTTTTTTTTTTTTCTGATGTACTACCCTCCATTGCCTAGAGCCTTTACTGACATTTAGTGATACCACCAGAATAAAATAAATATATTTTAGAGATTCCATTTATGATACAATAAATATATTTTAGAGATTCCATTTTTGATACTATTTGTTGCCTTGGTTGATAACTGTTTTCTCAGCTGGTTGTTCCATCTAATGCTAAGCTTGGGGAATTCCATTGCTTACCCACCGTCTTGCCATGATCCATTAGCCTTAAGGTTACACCTAGAGAAAGTTCCTTGCAGGGGGATTATAACACAACAGGAGGGTGGTGGCCATTAGGTTGATTGAGTCCATGGCAGCTGAGGTAACAACATCTTCTTTACTGGAAAAAAAACCAAAGGTAGATCAATAAGGAAACAAGGCAGAAGAGTTAAAGGAGAAGTGCCCCCATTAAAATGACCTGCTTCCCCCATGAGAACTGCATTTAATGCTCCCCCCAACCCCCGCACTGTCTCTGGGCTAAGAATGCAGGATAGTGCAGCAGGGTTTGTGGTTGCCATGTCTGGCCACATCACTCTTAGTTTGAAGGCATCATGACACAGCATAGGAATATCTACGTGGGCCATGTATAAATAACGAAAAATAGTGGGTAAACTCATTATCCATCATCTTTCCGCTATTCTCCTGTGATGTGCTCACGTCTGCTCATCAGTTCCATCTCCTTGACATCGCGTAGGAATATCTGCGTAGAACATGTAAAAATAAAACCATACACAACTTCCCAAAACGTCGATCTCTCAATTGTCCTCATCAAGCGAGGTAGAACTTTTAATCAGATCCGAAGCACTCAAGCTACTGGCACAAAAGAAGCAATTTCACAAATTGTTCTGTAATTGTTATATGGAGGAAATATCATTTGTACCTGACTAGCAATCGTCTGATTGAAGCTCCGAGTAATTTCCTATGGGCAGAAAATAGATTTCATTGAAGGAACAGCCACAGGAACCAGAGGTCCTCTCGATGTGACTGATCTCCCAGGATGATGCCTTTATGGCTTACTTTAGAAGAACATGGGCTGCATTCCAGACCTTTTACACTGGAAGATGAGCCTTTACATATGCCAGAGACTTGTCTGTGATATCACAATCACAATATATTTGGGTTTCTTTGCTCCCAGTTGGTGCCAACCTTAATAGTTACATGGCACACAGTTGGACAACTAGGGATCTACTCTACTGTCCAAACACGCATGTCTCTAGGGTAGTAGATATCACCAAGATGCTACTCAGTAAATAGGCTCCTTTGACATCTACTCTCACAGTACCTCAGCATAGAATTATTATTATTTATTATTAACATGTGTTTGTAGAGCGCCAACAAAGTTCGCAGTACTGTAAAATGAATGTGCTTATACAAAGAAATCTCATGAATTACATACATAAAGGTTGGGAAGGTTGGGAGAAAGTCGGACAGCCTGTTGGAGAGAATTCCTGAGGAGGGGTGCAGCTCTTGCAAAGTCTTGAATGTGAGCATGTGAGGAGGTAATGAGAGAAGAGTTGAGTAGCAGGACAGTAGAGGAGCGTAGCAAGTGGTTGGGTGAGTATAGAGAGCTGAGTTCAGAGATGTAGTGTGGATCAGAGTTATGAAGTGCTTTGAATGTCAGGGTCATCAGTTTGAATTTTATTCTGAAAGGTAGCGAAAACCAGTGCAGGGATTGGCAGAGTGACATGGCAGAGGAGGAGCGGTTGCTGAGGTGTATAAGCCTGGCGGCAGTGTTCATCCATGTTCAATCTTTGGCTGCCTTGAGAAATCATGGAGACACATTTGTCTGCCTGACCACAGACCTGTTACACACAACAACAACCCCACAATCCATACAAACACCACCCATTTCGAGGTAGCCCACATAAGAGGACAAATATGGTCAAGGGCCTTTGTTTAAATTTATGGGCTTCCATTAATGATGGGAAAATCCATGTTCAAAAATAATGAAAGTAAAAATGTGTGAACAGTAACAGCTGCCCAGCTCACTCATTCTCTGCCTGTTCATGTGCTGCTTGACCCAAAGTCAACTTTCTGCCAAAGATTGTGAGAATAAGTTAATGGGGGTCTCTCACCCTTTTAAGGTCAAGACCCATGCACAAATATTTATGCTGTGTGTGATCAAGTGTATCCAATATGGCTCCTTAGTTGTTATATGGATGTATTAGCATTAGTTGGAGACAAGGGAACAGCAGGAGTTGAGTTAATTAACTGGTAAACATACAAATCATGGCCATTCTCATGGTCACAGTTCTGGGCGTGTAGCCATCTATTACTTAGTTATTATTTCAATATAATAATTCCTTCTTGTATCTCATGCACATGGTTATTTTCATTGTCGTGGTCATTCTCATGGTCACCGTTCTGGGCGTGTAGCCATCTATTACTTTGTTATTATATTAATATAAAAAGGAACTCGGCAGAGGGGGCTTCGGGACTTCATCTACAAGCAGACGTGATGTGTAGAACCTTGCCCGATTGATCTGGCTTTGTTCGCTGTACCTGGACCAGGCTCCCCCAGCTGATGTTCCTCTCAAAAGTCTGCCAAGGGAAGCTGGGCTAGACGTTGCGTTGTGTTCAATCGGTGATGTATTAATTTTTCTTACAATATATTATTCTAATATTCATCAGTGTGTGTGTTTTATTTCTATCCCTGCATGTGATAAGTCTGCCAAAGAAAGCTCGGCAAGACACCTCCCATGGAGTAATAAGGAATATTTTTTGGAAACCTGTAGAAACCTTAGCCACCATGTCAAGTCCTGTGATATACTGGAGTTAGGGCAGTTGTGGAGGAGTGTTGTTGTCCCTTGTTGCACTTTCTGATGAAGTCTCATTTCCCGTGTTGAGCAAATCTATCCTCTCAATTTCTGATTGCAGCTGCCAGTTCATTGACTTTATTCTGTGCTTCTGACCTTTGCCACCATCTGGCAGTCCTCTGTAATCTCTTTGCCACGTGCCTCCTTTTTTACATTTTCCACATTGTTTCATATAGTTTCTTAGATACTTGTTCCCACCTTTGGTCTTTCTTGTCTTGTATATATTAGTTTTCACCCACTTTGCTTTGTTTCCTGTACCCAGGGCTGCAATTAGAAATCACGGGGCCCGGTACAACAAAATTTTCAGGGCCCTGCCCACCCCAGCCCCCTGAGCCCAATCCCAGATCCCACCCCACACCAGCGTTAAAAGACCACACAGACAGAGCTAAAAAAACACTGTGGCTCCAGGGCCCCCCATAAAAGTTTTTTTTTAAAAAAACATTGACGCCAGGGACCCCCATAAAAGTTTTTTTAAAAACCATTGGTGGTCCCCCATAACTTTACTTGGTTCTTTTCGTGACTTCAGCTCTTTTTGCGGCTTCAGGATTTCAAGTTCAGCTCCTTTCATGACTTCAGGTTTTTCTGAGGCTTCAGGACTTCAAGTTCGGCTCTTTCGTGACTTCGGCAGTTCGGGACTTTGGCTTTTTGGTGGTTCAGGACTTTCAAAAAGGCGGCCCGTTTTCGGCGCTGCTAAGCTACTTTTAGGCCTGGGCCCGGTGCACTTGTACCCCCTGTGCTCCCCTGATGGCGACCCTGCCTGTACCATTCCCCATTGAGCCTACCTCTCTTCTGTTTTCTATCTTGGCACATAGCTCTTGCATTCCTGTCCAATGTCTCTGAGACCCACAGTATTCCCAACTGTCATTTAGCCTTCTTCCTGTTTGCCCCACCTTCCCATCCAGACTCTTCTCTCCTTGTCCTGTATATTGTGCAGCAACACCTTGATCTGCCTTGTTTTGTTGGCCTAGTTCTTCCCTGCTCTCTTTCCAATCTATTAAGACTGCCTATGTCTTCTGGGATGATCTATCTATACCCATCCTGAGTATCCCCCACCTGTATTTTCCATCTATGCTATTGCTCCTTTATGGCTCTTACAGACGAGTGTTTTTATCTGCGCTCCCTGCGTTCCGTTTTTCTGCGTTCAGCCGCAGGGGAGCGCAGGAATAGACGCATTACATTTTTTACAATGGGGCTGTACTCACAAAAGCGCGTGTAGGCGCCGAATGCAGGTTGAGACGCAACATGCTGCATTTTTCCTGCATTTGGCGCCTACACGCGCCTGTGTGAGTACAGCCCCATTGTAAAAAATGTAATGCGTCTATTTCTGCGCTACCCCTGCGGCTGAACGCAGAAAAACGGAACGCAGGGGAGCGCAGGTAAAAACACTCGTCTGTAAGAGCCCTTAGTCTTCAGCTAGGTGTCCTTGCAGCAACTATATGCTGGAACATTGTATTGTGTGATTTGCCTTCATGTGTTTTCAATTTTTCAATTCATGTTTATGTGTATGAGAAACTGCTAAATAAACACTTGGATTTTGGGGAAATTTCCCGTTCACTGTTGATTGCAAAATGTTATCTTAGTAGTGGCCTTAGCCCAATTCTTCAACCCAAGGATGTCAATCCTGCTGGGATCTGTAATTCAGAACAGCTGGGAGGGAGTGTTTTTGAGATTCCTGGGTTAAAGGGAATATGTATCCTAATTTAATCTCAAATACCCTTTCTAGAAATCGTTTTAAAATATCCCCTGAGAATTTAATTATTTTTTTCCACAGAAAAACGACTTTCTCAGGCTCAGCCATCGAGTGATGACCACCAGTGAGGCTTTTATAGAAGGACAAGAGTTTAAAAAACAAAAGTACCACAAAAATGGTGCTCTCTGCCATCCTTATACCTTGGATTGTGACATTTGCAGTGTAATGACACACCCCCTGATTTGTCAATATGGGCACAATATTTGCACCTGTTTTGTGAACGTTGCGCCAGTGCGTGTGGTGTGAATAATGCAAAATTCAGATGGCGCAAGTGGGAGAGCTTGTAGGTGCAACATGAACAGGGAAAACATCCATAATATTCCTTGTGACCTGATCCCAATGAGGCTGCCATCTTTAGCTCCCTATAGTAGTAAGACAAAACAGAGGCGCCAAAAGGATAAAATTAGCTAAAAACACTTAAAAACCCAATGGGTAATTCAGAGGAGGTAGTAGTGGACTTACCTCCTCCAAGCAGACACCAACGAAAGTGGTAATTTTCAGTAATAGTTTATTCACAAAACAATATTGCAACGCGTTTCGCAGGCATTTCCTGCTTCATCAGGCAATGTGAAACGGGAGCAAAAACAACTAAAAACACAGGGACAGGCAAGTTTGTAAAATATTATTGTATACGGCTGTTGAATTATGGGGAAGTGTAGATACTGAGTGATGCCCTTGGGCCAAGTATATAGGGGGAAGGGGAAACAAGGGGAGGAGAAATAGTTCACAGCATGGGGAAGCAAGTGCTGATGGACATGGGGGATAGGCTGCTGGTATATATTATCTAAATTGGAAACCAAGTATCTGGGTGGGAGACATAATAGGAGACATAAAATAGTAACATAATAAAGAACGTGAACTAAGGTATATTTTTTTTTTTAGCTCCCTATTGTTGCATCATAAAGGTTCTATATACGTTGTGCTTTGTTTTACAACACAGCAAACCTAAAATGCAAACACAAATGCAAATACAGTTACTTGTCAAAGACCTGAATGTTAAAAAAAAGGTCTGACTGCGCCAATTTACAAATCCAGGATCTAGGATGCATTGAATTTGTTTTCTTATAAGTATGTGCATTTGTTTTTTCACTTCGCCTTTTAAACACTGAGAACCATCTACTTCCTAGGAATGATTCTTCTTTTGTTGACCTTCGTCTATTAAAGGAGAACTAAAGCCTAATTAGCTAGAAACGTTGTACATGATGTTTTGTGCTTCTTTACCAGCCCAAGGCAACCACAGCCCTTTAGCAGTAAAGATCTGTGTCTCCAAAGATGCCCCAGTAGCTCCCCACCTTCTTTTCTTTTTTTGATAGTTGTTTTTCTTGAGTTTTCACAATTTCAATAAAACAAAAAAAAAGAACAAAAAGAAAATATATCATAAAAGAAAACCAGAAAACAAAACAAGAGCTAAGGGTATTATAAGCATCATAGCAGATGTGGCCATTAGTCAGGCCTGGCTACGGCTTACAAATAAACATAAGAATATTACATATTCAATTGAGTCTTTTTATCTTATACAATTTATAGTAAGGAAGAAGTATTCCTGTAAACAAGTAATTCTAAGTCATTTCCATCTGTTGCTCAGCATGATTTGTTAATGTTTAATACCCTTAATAAACTGATAAACGTTAAACTGCTGTCGTTCTTTTGTTGATTTGTAAATTAAAATATGAGAGGGAGTAAAAGATTGGGAGAAGAAATAAAAAAAACTTGCCTTTATTCTTGTGTTATTGAAAGATGTTCATCTGCCCAAACAGATCAAATTTTGTGAAATTTTTTTGGGCAGCCTCTTTTTTTGTCTCAACTTTGTATAAGAGGAAGGTATTGGTTGACTAGAACAAGCCATTGGCGAGCTGTAGGTGCTAAGCTTGAATTCCGACTCATAGCTATGAATCTTTTGGCCTGTATAAACAAAAAAACAAAAAAGCTGTAGAGGGGGCAATATCTCCAATCTGAGGAGTAGGGCTAGCGGATGCATAGGTATAATAAGGGCTAAAGTTTGACTTGTCTCTACTTTTTGTGTTTGGGGATGCTGCTATACCATATGAAAAAAGTTTGCAAGAGTAAACCCACATTTTGGGCATAAATCTGGTATGTCCAGTGTAATCTATGTGGAGTAGAGATGCACCGAATCCAAGATTTGGTTCAGGATTCAGCCTTTTTCAGCAGGATTCGGATTTGGCCCAATCCTTCTGCCTGGTCGAACAGAATCTGAATCCGAATTTGCACATGCAAATTAGGCGCGGGGAGGGAAATCGCGTGACTTTTTGTCACAAAACAAGGTAAGTAAAAAATGTTTTCCCCTTCCCACTCCTAATTTGCATATGCAAATTAGGATTCGTTATCGGTCTGATATTCGGACGAATCTTTCGCAAAGTATTCGGGGGTCCGGCCAAATCCAAAATAGTGGACTTGGTGCATCCCTAATGTGGAGTAAGGTATGTTCGGTGTAAAAAATCTGAATTTTATCATCTTGTCCCGAACACTAATTAGAGGGACGTAGGCTAATTCAAGAATTTCTGACCATTTTCAGTATCTATTTTAGGAGTGTCTAGTATCCATTTGTCCCTCAGTTTCGGTAAAGGATCAGTGTTACTTTTACGTAATGTACTGTAAAAAAAAAAAGTTAGAGCTGTTTATGGAGGTTGGACTCCCATCTCCTTTTCTGCTGATTCAGTGCACATGCTCTGTGCTGCTGTCACTTACTGAGCTTAGGGACTCACTCACAATATACAGTACACATAGAATAGAAATGTCACAATATAAGGCTGATTAGTAATTAATACAGATAATTACTACATGGCAGCACAGGAACCAGTGCAATTAGCATCAGAATTTAATAATCAGCAAACCTGTAGCATCAGCTTATATTACAGTGGAAGCTCATTTTCTGCTGGATAATTAGTGACGAGCCCTAAGCTTAGCTTCTCAACAGCCAATCAGAGCCCACTGAGCATGTGAGTGTCACAGACACTTTCCAAGATGGTGACCCCCTGTGACAAGTTTGAAGTCCTGGATCATTGCTGCTATTGACAAGCTGAAACTTTAGCCTGGTGCAATACATTCAGTATATAAAATATGGCATTTTTAACTATATTCAGTTTTAGGGTTTAGTTCTCCTTTAATGTCTAGGTCTACTGTTTTGTGTGTTATATCTCTTACTAATGTCTTTTTGCTGCCTACCTTGATCTTATAACTTCTCTTTTTTAAAATAAGGTTATTTTATGCCTTTAGAAAAAGAAAAAAAAAAGAGAATTAATAATATCAAGGAAGGCAGCAAAAAGACATTAGTAAGAGATATAACACACAAAACACAATACCCTTATTTTGGATACTTCTCCTCATCTTGCTGAGCTTAGACATTACTGTTGGTTAGATATTAGCAAACCCTGTTAGCATTTTCATGAATGGGTTGTAGAAATGCACTTACCTGAGACCACTTGAGGTACAAGACAAAGTTTATTTGACACGAGCAGAGTGGATTCTGAACTCAGCAAGAGTCAGGATACCAAAATAAAGGAATCACAGGGTGTTTATAGACTTTTCATGGACCAGCGCACAAAGACAAGACCCAGAATTTTACATTGTAGTTCTGAACTCAAGGACACGGTAAAACATAACCATGGACATCCTAAGACAGCACTAACAATTTAATGGAGGCACAATGCTGCATCTGAAATCTGCCTATATAGATTTTTTCTTATTCAATACTTTGTCCACTAGAGGCTCTGCTTCTGTGTTTAGTTGAGGTTACATACAATTGCACTGCTAAAGAAGCTTACGTCCAAACATAAAGCTTAAACAGCCTCTAGGATAGGAGTTGGAGAATATGTTTCTTATGCTCCCTCCCTTGACTCTCTGACTGCACAGGGCATTGGCCCAACCAAATATGGGCTAGAAGAGGGTTGGTTTATACACATAACCCCTGACTTTTTTTTTGTAAGAATGGTGTCAGGGCGCCAATGATTGGATTTGTTATTACTCTGTTTCCTTCCCTTATGGTGTTTGGTATTTAAGCAACAATTTCTTACTTCCAAAAGCTTGGCTGTACCCAGCAAAGCTTTTGGTCTGTACCTAGCAAGGCTTTTGGTCTGTACCCAGTAAGGCTCTTGGGCTGCACTTAGTAAGGTTCTGGGCAACTCTTAGAAAGACTCCTGAGCTATACCTAGTAGGGCTCTTGGACTGCCCTTACTAAGACCTTTGGGTTGTACCCAATAAGACTTGTGGGCTGCACTCAGTGTAGGATGGGACACCAGGGGCCCACCCAAAAACCTTAGATCAGGGGCCCACGGTACTATTTTTCTTCCTCTCTTCACTCAACTTCTATGCTCCTTGTCTCTTTTCTATACTTAGTATAATCTATTATTCCATCTATTTGGTCTCTCTTTTTAATTTAGCCTAGAAATAAGAAAAAGCCATGAAAAAGGCCAAATGTTTAGAAACAGGGGGCCCACTGACATCTGGGCCCCCCGGGAGTTTTCCTGGTATCCCGGTGGGCCAGTCCGACACTGGCTGCACTCAATAAGGATCTTGGGCGGCACTTAATAAGGATTTTGGGCTGCATCTAGTAAGGCTCTTGATCTGTACCCAGTAAGGCTTTTGGTCTGTACCCAGCAAAGCTTCTGGTCTGTACCTAGCAAGGCTCTTGGGCTGCACTTAGTAAGGCTCTTAGGCGGCTCTTAATAAGGCTCTTAGGCTATATCTAGTAGGGCTCTTGGGGTGCCCTTTGTAAGGCTTTTGGGCTGTAACCAATAAGACTCTTGGGTAGGGATGCACTGAATCCACTATTTTGTATTCGGCCGAACCCCCGAATCCTTCGCGAAAGATGCGGCCGAATACCGAACCGAATCCGAACCCTAATTTGCATATGCTAATTAGGGGTGGGAATGGGAAATACATTTTACTTCCTTGTTTTGTGACTTAAAGTCATGCGATTTCCCTCCCTGCCCCTAATTTGCATATGCAATTTAGGATTCGGTTCAGCAAGGCAGAAGGATTTGGCCAAATCCAAATCCTGCTGAAAAAGGCCAAATCCCGAACCGAATCCTGGATTCAGTGCATCCCTACTCTTGGGCTGCACTCAATAAGGCTCTAGGACTGCATCCACACTTTATGACTGCGCCCAATAAGGCTCTTGGGTTGCAACTAATAAGGATATTGGGCTGTACTCAGTTAGGCTCTTGGGTTGCACTCCTTGTGCCCAGTAAGGCATTTTAGAGCTGCACTCAGTCAGACTCCATGACAAAGTATTTGTCCTCACACTCAACATGGAAGAAATATGAACTGAGTTTGAGACTTTTAACAAATGCATTGTTAAAAAGGCATTTAGTATGTTAATGTTGATCAGTTAAAAAAGCTTCAAACAATAATACAAGTGAAAAAGTGAGGTTACTAAGGATGTGGTGTGTCAGGCCATAATCACCTCAGAATGTTCTTATCAAAAGTAATTGGTACAGAAACCTCAACCTCAAATAGCAGAACACGGCTGAAGGAAGTCGAAGGGGACTAAGTACAACCACTTGTTTCTGCCATTATAGCAGGAAACAAAACCATAACAATTATCTACATGTTTTTGAGAAAATGTTTTACAGGGACAATATCATAACTAAGGATGGGCAAATCTGACCCTTTTCCTTTAAAATTAGGAAATTAGAGAAAATGTGCTAAAATGCATTGAAGTCTATTTGTCATGAATGCTGAAACTTCGCTATCAGCGTCCTATAGACACATGTCCCACATCACGTTGAAGGCTCGTGCAGTAGATACATTCCCTCCTCCCAATTCAACAAATGGAGTCCTATTCTTTACCCCTAATCTTTTTTCATGTTTTTTTTTAGCTCACACAGTTCTGACACTTCCCCATCCACAGTGTATTCTGTTCTTTGTGGTTTTGGGGGGGGGGTATACATTCCATTGTAGCTATGTAACTTTTATGCAGTGCGATAGGCTGTGCTCTACTCTGACTGGTAAATGAACCAGTCTTTCAAAATACAAAGTCTCTGCAACACAGGAATTCCCTCCTCCTGACACACTAGATAACAGAAAGCACACACTGCATATATAATAAAAACATATGTAATAAAAACATTAAAATGCACAACATAGGGGTCATTTAATTTCACAAATCTGATGCTTCTCCTAATTTATAACTGTGGCCACCACATTAATATATTACATTTTACCTTGATAAGAGTTACAGTTTTCTGATCCTCAGCTGTGTTTTAGAAATAAGGTGCAGAATCAGATATTGGATTCTTCTAGATGTCAATACTACCCAACGCCTTAGAGGGAGAGCGATAAGCGCATTTCACTTGCTTCAGCTGTTATTTCTCCTTTGTAGCTCACACTTTCCATCTGTCAATTAAAATTACCAGTTTTATAGTATCTAGTAGTGATAAATCTGAAGCAACTGGACTTGAGAACGTCACAGTAGCAGTATTCCCCGGCACGTTAAACCCTTAAGGGTAATAACAGTCAACAACATGCAAATTCAATGGTTCCACTGAACTTATTCAATTAGGTGTTAGCTGAACCATAAAGACGTGTGAAGGTGTGATCCAAACTCAATGGTACCATGAATTTCATTGTGGGAGGTGATAATTTTTCAAGTTACATAAGGGGAGGTGTGAATTGATGTGAAACCACCAGGGTGAAGCCGTTAAAGAGCCATTGTATGTTGCTGACAAGTTGTGTCGCAGGCCCCCTCCTCTGCTTACAGACAGTTTAAAATAAATGGCCTCCTTGGAACCCAGTTCAAACCATCCGTCTGCTAGTTCCAAAAGACATGCTTTGCTGTCCTCAAAGGAGTGTCACTTTTCATTTAGATGTAGATATACTGTTGAGTCTTGTACTGAGGAGTTTGCCCTCCTATGTTGGGCCTATTACTGGTATATGTTGGACAGTATATACCAAATTACTTGTGCTTCTGTGTTGGTTCTTTTGGGCATACCAGCTTCTGTCTCTGTGTGGTATGTTTGTGAAATGTTCTCCTATTTGTTCCTGATATTCCGGATTTTGCCTGCTGTCTCCCCATGTGTCTCCCTTCAGTGTGTTGTCCTGGTGTACTTGAACTTGATGCTGTTTTAAAATTTCTCTTTGTTTTGTAGTTTAGTATTGATAATACCCAGATGCTGTTCCAGTGGTGTAAAAATTCATAGAGATGCCGTTTTATGCTTATTCATTTTTCACCTCTTTTCCACCTCTCCCCTCCTTTCCTTTCTCTTATACTTCTCTTCTCATGCCAGTATTTTTCTGATATTCTGCACTCTTCTCTCCCCTCTTCTATTCTCTTGTTCTCATCCCAACCCAATGACGCTCAACTCATCCTCTTATTGCAATCACTTCTCTCTTTCCGCACTTCTTATGGGCTCTTCTTCTTTGCTTCTATTCCAAATCCTAATGCAATTATAAGGCAACGGGAGATTCCGTTCAGACCAATAAATATTTGGCTAGCACAAATATATACAATATAAATTGTTGAAGGAGTAGTTTTGGGCCCATATGTGGGAAATATCTGCTGCCTTTTGAGCAAAAGGTTTACTGGGATCAGAGCTAAATTTGGGGAAAGGTGACAATGGCCCATGCGGTGAAAGGTTTGGTGAGGAAAGGGTGTGCTCCTACAAAAATAAACGTTGTGTGTCTGTAATGTAAGCATAGAATTTGTGGTTAAGTCTCTTCAATGTCCTATGTCACTGTACTGGCATGCAAAGAATGAGGAGTAGTATCACAACAGAAGAGCATTCAGTCTTATGCTTGACTATTTCACTATGGTTAAGTATATGATTAATCTAATAGGGTCCCCAATCTTTTTTTTACCCCATGAGCCAGATGTAAAAAGAGTTGGGGAGCAACATAAGCATGAAAAATTCCATGGGGATGCAAAATGAGGGATGTGTTTGGCTATTTGTTGCCCCTATGTGGCCTGGCAGCCTACAGGAGGCTCTGTTTGGCAGAACACCTGATTTTTATACAACCAAAACTTGCCTCCAAACCATGAATTCAAAAATAAGCTCCTGCTTTGAGGCCACTGGGAGTAACATCCAAGGGGTTGGTGAGCAACATGGAGCTTATGAGCCAATGGTTGGAGATCACTGTAATAGAATATATTTCTGCAACTCTTTTAAATTAATAATAAATTACTTTCAAAACTGTCTCTTTGTGATTGAGGACCTTAATATGTAGGGTAATGCAATAATGCAAACACTCCAAAGCACTCATGACTTCACGCATATAGAAAAAAAAAATCTGTATAACTGTAACCTTTCATGCAAGGAAACCATTATAAAACATTCAAACCCATTTAACCCCCATTGCCGTCCCTTTTCTCTCATTCCCAGCTCACAGTACAGTTTCTATGAGATCAAATAAAAAAAATGAAACCAAAGAAACAAACGCTCTGTTAAAAATGACACAACGCTGCAGTTCAGATGTTAAAAATTCTTTGTAGATGAAAGCGAAAGTTTGCCCAAAAAAGTTACATTCACGCACTTTTTTTTTATTATAAAAACGGCTTTTCAATTAGCTTTGTGAGCTGGTCTGTTGTTCTATTGAATTGCTTGCCATAATACATTTCATAAACTTGTTCTACCAATATTTCATTAAGTTAAATAACTATATCAAGGTAACACTTTTGCAGATAAAACTTGTTCGGTATTAAACTATGAGGCAACGTTGAGCGGATTATTTTCAGAGGCTCGACAAAAGCTCTGTGACACCAAGGTTACCTGGCAATGGGGGAAAAGAGAACAGTGGCATCAAAGCTGTGAATAAAAGCTGAGGCAGATATCAGGGAGAGAGGGACGAGTGGAACAATTGAATGGCAAAGCTCTCGATTCACAAGAACAAGCCAAAAATATTCTGCAAGGAAGGTCTAGCACACATTCCGAGGTTTGTGTTGAAAGAGAGGAGAAAAGACTGATATCCTTACACCTCTCGATACTGAAATATATATATATTTTGCTATTTAAGGGGAACTTTTGTCACCTGAAAGTTTAATAAAGTTCCCTGTGCTACTATGATATTAGGATTTTACATGATATTGTAGGAGCCACTGATGTGGGCCATATTTATATTAAGGCCCTCGGGTGCCTATAAATGTACTTTTTAAATTTTCGTAGGAAATCCGGTGAAAGAGCTGGGGGTGAGGGGTAGGGGGCCGGCTGGTTGGCAGAGTGATGTCACGTTCGTGTTGCACGTGATGTCATTTCCGCACTTCACGTGATGTCACTTCCACGACCCTGCGCATGACATCACGAGAACGATGCACAGACGTCACGCAGTGTGAATCAGACCTAAATACAGTCCTGAGTGTGGCATAAGGAAGGGCAACTTATTTACATTGAGAATATGTGCACTCTCTGCTTGCATTAAAGGAGAACTAAATCTTAACTAAAGAAGTAGCTAGAAATGTACATTATGTTTTGGGTTTCTGTACCAGCCCAAGGCAACCACAGCCCTTTAGCAGTAAAGATCTGTGTCTCCAATGATGCCCCAGTAGCTCCCCATCTTCTTTTCTGCTGATTCACTGCACATACTCTGTGCTGCTGTCACTTACTGAGCTTAGGGACCCACTCACAATATACAGTACACATAGAATAGAAATGTCACAATATAAGGCTGATTAGTAATTAATACAGATATTTACTACATGGCAGCACAGAAACCAGTGCAATTAGCATCAGAATTTAATAATCAGCCCTGTAGCATCAGCTTATATTACAGACCAACCTCATTTTCTGCTGGATAATTAGTGACGAGCCCTAAGCTTAGCTTCTCAACAGCCAATCAGAGCCCACTGAGCATGTGAGTGTCACAGATACTTTCCAAGATGGTGACCCCTGTGACAAGTTTGAAGTCCTGGATCATTGCTGCTATTGACAAGCTGAAACTTTAGCCTCGTGCAATAAGTTCAGTATATAAAATATGGCATTTATCCATATTTAGTTTTAGGGTTTAGTTCATTCAGGGTCGGACTGGGGGGCTTGGGGCCCACCGGGGCTACTGCCCCAGGGCCCCGCTCCGGCCCCCACTGCTGCTCCGTCGTGCTTTTAATGGGCCGCCCAACTAAGTAGCGGATCTGGGCCGGCGGGGCCAACAAGAGCCCGGGGCCCACCAGGTTTTTTCCCGGTGTCCCGCTGGCCCAGTCCGAAACTGTCTCCATTAGGGAAATGCAAAAGACAGCCGCTTAAGTGTTCCACTTATATACAGTATACAGGTATGGGTTTCTGTAATCCATAATGCTTGTGATCTGTGGTTTTCTGGATAAGGCATCTCCATACCATAATTCGGTCCGGTATACGGCCAAATCTTTCACAAAGGATTCAGGGGTTCGGCCGAATCCAAAATAGTAAATTCGGTGCATCCCTAAAGGGATGTACCAAATACTGGATTTGTTTCTAAATTTGGTCAAATCCAATTGCCTGGCCAAACGCAATCCAAACCCTTGAAATTGCTAAATTTTAGACAAAGTGATTATGTAAATTGCCAATTAGTTTCTGTGTGGTTCACATGTGGATTTTTTATTAAAAATCTGGTTTGCATATACAAATTGGCATTATTATTTGGCTGTGGATTTGGCAGAATTTGGTTTTTGGCAAATGCAAAAAAAAGTGGATTCTCTACTCTAAATATAGAAATATATAGTCTAATAGAATATAGAAAACATGTCTAGAGGTTGACCTGTTTTACCAATATTTATTGAAATTGAATATGAATGTAGGGCTTGTGTGGCCCCTGTACCTACTGGGCCCCCTGCAGCTGTAGGATCTGCTTCACCTATAATTACACCCCTGTTAATGACCCCTTTTGAATGGCATATTTTTAATCTAAGCAGTGTTATTGGCTGTTAGCCTCTATGCTGTCATACATGGTTTTGATTTGAGGCATCTTTATGTTAGCGGTCATATGTCAAGGCCCGAAGGCGCAGTTTGCAGTGTGGAAGTAGAAGAACCTATAATTGGGCAAAGATTCAGGCCTCTGGCTTCCTTTTATGCGAGTTTTTGCGCTGGCGTCTTTATGCTGCGCCAGAATGGCTGGCGTCCGACATTGTGGCTCACCTGGGCGCCGCCATCTTGGGGAAGACGCCGGAAGAGAAGGGAGTGCCGGCGAGTGCTCCTTACATCATCTTACATAAGTATAGGGATTTGGCAATGATTAAATACAGGGCAAATACAGGCAACAATAAATTATATAGTTAACCTGACCAATTTATTCAGTTGATGGGCCATGATATATTTAGATTGCATCAGTATAACAGTGTGTGGGGATAGTTACACCCCTGAAAACTTTATTATACATTAGTATATATATAATGGAGTACGATGTTTTGTTACTTATAATGGGGATAGGTTATAATACGGGTCCCGTTTGAATAACTAGTGAATATGGTTTTAATTATGGTTTAAAAATGAAAAATGCACATGGTTTAAGAAGTTATTTATATGCAGGCATGGGATCTGTTATGCAGAATGCAAAAAAAGGAAAGGTTGTGGGAGCACTCCATGGCTTAATAAAAATGTACTAAAATACATTGGAAGTGCTACTGATCTGGCCAAATTAACTACAGACATAGAAAAAAGAAGAAAAATTGATCAATGCACATTCCCTGGTCCCCTGTCATATCAGTAATCTATGCAGATGCATGTATTTACAAAGACAGGGGTTTTTTAGTTACAAAGTTATGATCATAAGATTGATAAGCCACCATACCACGTCAAGGTAAAACCCATATGGCGGTCCCTAACTATTTACCTCTGGTCATAATTTCAAATGCTAAAGCCTCCCAGCATAAGAGCATTACCTGAAATAAAAGGTCTCCCGACCTGGGCATTAGTTTTCATCATAGGGTTTAGTCCTCCCCCGCCATTAGCTTTCAAAGGGGAGAGATAGCCTAGACCCCAGCATTGGTTCCATGAGATTAATCCTCCCCCGCTTGCGGCTTTTAAGAGAGAGAAACTGCCCAGACCAACACCCATTTCCAAAGGCGTTGTTCCACCATTTAAAGAGACAGGTGTGGGGGTGCTACAACCAGGGGCGTAACTATAGAGGAAGCAGACCCTGCGCCTGCAGGGGGGCCCAGGAGGTATAGGGGCCCCACGAGGCCCTAATTCTTATAGAGTTTCAATAAATATTGGTAAAACAAGTCAACTGCTAAAAATTTTGGGGACCTGAAAAATAATTTGCTGTGGGGCCCAGTAATATCTAGTTACGCCACTGGCTACAACCACATGGAAGCCTGGCCTGCAGCATAGTTGCTGAACTTCCGAACAGAATAGATCTGCTACAATACAAAAAGCAAAAAGGAAAGGTTGTGGGAGCACTCCATGGCTTAATAAAAATGTACTAAAATACAATGGAAGTGCTACTGATCTGGCCAAATTAACTACAGACATAGAAAAAAGAAGAAAAATTGATCAATGCACAT
This sequence comes from Xenopus laevis, assembly GCF_017654675.1. Taxonomy (NCBI): domain Eukaryota; kingdom Metazoa; phylum Chordata; class Amphibia; order Anura; family Pipidae; genus Xenopus; species Xenopus laevis. The sequence continues at coordinate 143,906,920 of NC_054375.1, forward strand.
TCCCTGGTCCCCTGTCATATCAGTAATCTATGCAGATGCATGTATTTACAAAGACAGGGGTTTTTTAGTTACAAAGTTTAAAATACGCTGCGTATTTACGTACAGTGTGGTTTCAAACGTGCAGATCCCATAGAGTCTATTGATTTGGTACTTTCTTGACGTATTGGCGTTTCTGCTAAAAAACGCCAATACCGGCGTCCTGTGGCGGATTTCAGCTTGCAAGCGCCCTGTGAGAATTGCCATAGTGCGTTTTCCATTAGTTTCAGTGGTAGTGCAGTTTATGCGTATTTACGCCTGGCTGTTCATTTTTAAAAACGCAACGTAAAAAATGCCACAAAAACGCCACGTCTGGCCTTGCCCTTACAGGGAAAAAACTACGAAATGTATCAACTAAATGTATCAATTTAGAACAATTTAGAGGGTCAATGACCCTCCCCCTCTAAAAGCTGTTTCAGAAAGACATGAAGATTTAAACTTTTATATAAGAAAAGTGGCCACAAAAAATGTCATTGAAAAAGTCTTCATTTCTGGGAAACAATCAGAAAACAACTGAAAAAAAAAATTTGGAAGGTGAACAACCCCTTTAGTGTTTGGATTTTAATGTGAATTTGGGGCATAATTATGGGGGATAATTTGAACTTTTCAATAAACCTTTATCCTATCTCCGTGAAGGCTTCCAATCTGTGGGACTACACTTTTTTCTAATATTTTTTTTTTTTTTGAATAGTCATTTTAACAGATTATAGAACTGTCTTTCTAATGAATTTTACAAGAAATGGTTCTCTCTATGGGGAGGCATGTTGAGACTGTGCTCGTAAGTGCAGCTTTCTTAATGCAGAAGGCATAAAAAAAACACACAGTTCTCAAGACATTAGGAGGAAGGAAGCTGACATAATATCGGGAGGAAATCAGAACAGAATAAGCAACAGAAAGAAAAGAGACTTTAAACTTATGCAAAGAGAATGGGCTGAAGCCCTCTGCTAAAATTCCTTTTAGGGATATGATAAGGACTTACCAGGCAAGTGTCGGACTGGGACACCAGGGGCCCACCAAAAACCTTAGGCCAGGGGCCCACTATTTCAGTACTATTATTCTTCTCCTAGTCTCTTTTCTTTACATACGGTAATCTTTTATTCCATCTGTTTAGCCTCTTTGTTCTCATAGAAATAGGGAATGACCATGAAATAGGCCAAATGTTTAGCAGCATGAGGGCCACTGACACCTGGGCCCACCGGGAGTTTTCCTGGTATCCCGCTGGGCCAGTTCGACACTGTACCAGGCTAAAGTATAGAAGCTCAATTTCAATGATTTACTTAATTCTGTACATTAAATCTATTTTCTGGCTAAGTTTCCATGTCATGGTTTGTTGCTTGCTGTACTCACTGCCTCTCCCTGTATAATGTTCTTGGGGTGGCAATACCCACTGCTTCTTACTGTACAACGTACTTGGGGTGGCTGGACCCACTGCTGTATAAACTGCTTGGAGTGCCAATACACACTGCCTCTCACTGTATAATATGTATTATACAGTGATTTCCTGTGAGGTGGTCATTGCTTGAAGCATTGAGTCAGAGAAATTATGTTGAATCGAATTAGTTTTTTCATTGTCTTTGTTTCACTCTTAGAGCCGAAGTGTGTATTGGTTGTTTAAGATTTGGCAGTATCCACTGCCTCTCACTATATAATATGATTGGGTGCCATTTCTCTGCCTCTCACTGTATAATGTGCTTGGGGTTGTAGTACCCACTGCTTTTAATTTGGGTAAGGCTGCTGCTGAGGATGACATTATTCATTGCACTTTCTGTATAATGTGCTGGAGGTGCCATTCATTATTGCTCTCATTGAATAATGTGCTGGAGATGCTAAAAGCCACCCACAGTATAAATCATAATCATGTGGCATAGATTACATCAATAAGCACCAATTATAACTCACTGTATAAGGTGCCTGGAGTGCCGATACCCACTGCCTCTCACTGTATAATGTGCTTGGGGTTGCAGAGCCCAGGCACTTTTGCTGGGAGTAAGGATGCTGCTGAGGATGGCATTATCCATTGCACTTACCGCATAGTGTGCTGGAGGTGTCATTAATTATTGCTCTTACTTAATAATGTGCTGGAGATGCTTGAAACCACCCACAGTATAAATCATAATCATGTGGCATAGATTACATCACTAAGCACCAATTATAACTCACTGTATAAGGTGCTTGGGGTTGCTGTATCCACTGCCTCTCCACTGTATAATGTGTTTGGGGTGTCAGTACTTATTGCCTCTAACTGCTTTGGGTAGCAGTACCCACTGCCTCCCACTGTATAAAGTACTTGGAGTGCCATTACCCACTGCCTCTCACTGTATAATATGCTTGGGGTTGCAGTGCCCAGGCGCTTTTGCTGTGGGTAAGGATGTTGCTGAGGATGACATTATCCCTTGCACTTACTGTATAGTGTGCTGGAGGTACCATTAATTATTGCTCTTACTTAATAATGTGCTGGAGATGCTAAAAACCACCCACAGTATAAATCATAATCATATAACCATGTGATACAGATTACATCAAAAGCACGAATTATAACGGATGGCATCATTAAGCACTGTTTATATAGGATATTTATGGCTCTCATGTATTATAAATGAATATAAACGTATATTGATTTCAGTCAGCTGCAGTCCCCATTAAAGGCTAAAATCTACAGCAGAAGATTTTGTCCTTTGTAGCAGTGGCGTTTATTTTCCCCACCTGGGTTGTCTCTGAATTTGGTGTTTATTTACACTATACCCTGGCCTTTAATATATAGCATTAACCACTACTCTCACTATACATTCTCTAAGAGGGGATTACCATTACCTCTGTTCTCAGAGTGCTAACAGATTTTTTTCACACCATAGTGTATCATGGGGGCTAGAACCACAGATCCATAGGAAAGATTGGTGGTGGATCCCTGAATAACCCATATAATAATCCAGTTTCACAAAGAACTTCTTTCACATTAGAGGCAAATGGGAAAGGTCAGACTCTGACCCTGAATATATGTGTATCACTTTGTCTATTTATTCCATACATGCATCTCATCTTTGGTTTGGGGTTTTATTAATCATAGTTGCTTTGCAGACGTGACATTTAGCTGGCATTCAGATTATTTTTTATTGAATAAGATATTGTCCTTTATTTACAAAAATCTGCCCTTGTGCCCTTGTGTTTGGCTTGTTCCTCTAAGCCAGTGATCCCCAACAGTAGCTCGTGAGTAACATGTTGCTCTCCAACCCCTTGGATGTTGCACCCAGTGGCCTCAAAGCAGGGGCTTATTTTGTAATTCCAGGCTTGGAGGCAAGTTTTGGTTGTATAAAAACCTGGTGCCAAACAGAGCCTCAATGTAGATTGGCAATCCACATAGGGGCTACCAAATGGCCAATCACAGCCCTTATTTGGCACCCCAAGAACATTTTTAATGCTAGTGTTGCTCCCCAACTCCTTTTAGTTCTGAATGTTGCTCACGGGTTCAAAAGGTTGGGGATCCCTGCTCTAAGCCCTGTAATATCTGTAATACAGATGGGTCCAAGGTCATCCAGTGTGGCCCTATCTCATACTGGAAGGATGTTTGTGAAGATTCTCATTCATCCAGGTCATGGTTTATCTGTAGGAATAAGTCAAATCAACTGGACTTGCTGTGTTTTTCTTGAAGGCGTTTCATCCAACTGGCTTTCATTCTGAAATGAGAAAGCCAGTTGGATGACTGGTGAAACGTCTTCAAGAAAAACACAGCAAGTCCAGTTGGTTTGACTTATTCCTACAGATATACTGGAAGAATATGAAGGCCTCAGGTCACACAGTGCTACAAAGTTTATACGATATGAGCAAAGCTTTGGATCTATCATAAATATTTTTGCACCGTGTTAGTTGCACCCGCACAATGAATTTGTATCTGGATGGGGTATTGTGCGCTACCTATATAGGCGTGTGTGCATACACTCTGCTTTGGTATTTATGCATTCGGATGCACGACAGTGTTTACACCGCTGTTTATTTGGAGGTGACTCAGCAATGATTAATCTGGTGGTGTTGGAGCAACATTTTATATTAACAGGTACTGAAAGGCGTAAGGCCTCATCATTCCACCCTGAACTCTTTGCTATTATTAGTATTTAGTGGCTTTACACTCATTCTGGGGATTGAATGCAATTTTGTCACGTCAATCTGACAAGAGTACTAGTAGCGTAAAATAGTAAAATGACACACGTTTGTTGGGTTCCGTCTTTTATCTATAACCTGCCTTGATCGAGAGGAAGGCAAATAACCCCTTCTGAAGCCTCTACAATTTGCATAGGGCGGGGAAATATTCCTCCAAGCTGCCAATCGGACCAGTCAGCCAGTACAACTGATTTAGGGAGATAATTCCACAGCTTCACAGCAAAATTTGTTCTGAATATTAAGATGGATCCTTCTTTCTCCTAATCACAATGGATTGTTTGTCAAGATCCTGCTGCAAGAATGCCTCATCCTGAATGGAACTAATTGGGCTGCATTGGTGAATCCTGTCAGTGACTCACAGCATCAGTGTTTAGGTTGCAGCCAGGATAAGAATGTTAGTTGAGCAACACACAAATAAATTGTTAAATATATAACAAACCTGCAAACACTGATACATTACTTACTCACCACAGATGTCACACTTACTGGTAGGGTTGCCACCTTTTGCCCAAAAAAATTCCGCTGGTGGGGGCGGGTACAAAAAGGGGGTGTGGTGTGACATCAAAGGGGGTGGGGTTTTGTTGCAAAGGGGCGGGGCCACAGCACGGCCAGGACAAGAACCGAAGGACAAGGTAAGTTTACAGGGGATTGGGGGCGGGCCGCGTGGGTCTTTTTAAGGGTATTAGAAATTTACCGGCAGCTATATTGCCGGTAAATTTGTAATACTGGCCCCGGCCTTGGCAGTTGTTTTACCGGCTAGGCCAGTAAAATACCGGCCGGGTGGCAACCCTACTTACTGGCCTATAATTGCCAGGCTGAGATTGTAATCTCCTTTTAAATATAGGAATTGCATCATCTTTCCTACAATCCTTAGATACCATCACAAATGAAAGAAAGTCTGAAAAAATTAGAAAAACACCTGGCTGAAACTGAATTAAATTCTCTAAGTAGCCTAGGGTGTATGCCATATGGCCTGGTGCTTTGTTAACTGCATGTAAAATCAAAGAATATGTTTTTTCTTTTTTAAATCCACTTTGAAGCCTGTCTGGTTGTCTGCAATCTTGTGCTGCAATTACCCAATATATATACTTCTCTAGCTTACATGGAAACCATCTATAGGTCAGAAGTTGTTGGCTGGAAACTCTGCGACTGAAGAAATGGCCACATAAACTAACATCCTGTTCCTCATTTGGTAGTTTGTTTACTGAATTTTGTTTACCCCATGTTTGTTAGAGTGCAATGAGGAGGCCCTATGTATGCGTATATCTGATATTTTGCATTTGTGTTGTAATGTGTGTAAAATTGTGGCGCACACACCCCTCTCCCAAGCATTATCTTGGTACAATGCTATACTATACTATACTATACTGGGGGTAATTTATGAACTGCAGAGCAGAGTGCAAAGTTTTTTGCACATTGCTCCCTGCACTTCTCTGAATTTCTGCAGGTCTCTATAGTCTGTGTACTAAACCATAAATACCCTAACTGCAGGGGTTATTAAATGGCCAGGGTGCTAGACACATTTAGGCCATCGGTTTAGGCTATAAACAGCATCTCTCCTTAATCTCTCTAATTACATCGCATGTAGACATAGTTCTATGATTTAGGGCCCAATATATAGATACTCAACCCTGATTTTATCCACTATTTATCCACTACTATTTCCCTTTCAACTCTTGTTGATGGAGGATAAAGCAATTCTCTGTGGAGTGACCTTATCCAAACAAGCACCCACATGCAAATCAGCTCTCTCTAAAGTTCTGTGTTGTACCCCCAGTACTGGAGAAAGGAATATGAAGTGCAAATGATTGACCTCTACAGAAATATCGGCGGAGAAATCAGTGATATGTCAGCAGAAGAGCCACCCGAGCAGAAGACATTTGCATTTGGGAGCAGTAGAGATCTGATAAGAAAGTGCTTGTTGTGTCACTCACACCTGATAAATATATTTATATGTCATGATTTCCATAACAACAAAAGCGGTGGGATATTATCTGTGTTATTACACGGCCGCAGCATCAGACAGTAAAGGGTATTTGCCGAGGGAAAACATTTGTCTTTGCACAGTGCATGATCATATTTGTACTGAGCTTTCAGATCGGCCTATGGGAAGAGACAATGACGGGGGTTTCTGTTGAAATGTGGCGGCGAGCCAAAGACAATGTTATATTGTTTTGTTCTGGCAATGGAATATTTTACATGTAAACTCGAAAATGCTACTGCTACCCTAGCACATCCTGTCTGTGTTTCTCCTGCCTTCAGCGTTTCCTCTGTCACCTCTTACTCGTAGTCTCACCTTTCTCTTTCTACCCCCAAAGCTCTGTATTTTTCCCTCCCTCTCTTTCCTCTCTAACCTATTACCTCTCAATTTCCTATTTCTCTTTCATCAACCCCCCTGTATATACAACACAGTGTCTCTTTCCTCTGACTCATCTCCTTTGGTCTTCTCTACCTTTTCCTCTACCACCCTTGTATCTCTCACCTCCACTCTACGCATAGCATGGCTCAAAAAAAGTTCATACTTTTTCTACAAACTAATTGATTAGTTGACTCATTGTTTGGTATATCATAAGCATTTCTTCTGGGTATTGCAAGACATCCTTGTTACCAGTTACAAGGCACCACCAAGGAATTACTCATTGACACCTTTCCTGGTAGGCACCTCCATAACCTGAGGTTGTTACAGTAAAGATACCCTTCATGTACTGATGATCAATTCTCCTATCCTTCAGTCTAACTTAATATCCTCTTGTCACCTGCACTGCCCTATGAAATAAACATGAATTAATATACAATCTGTCAACAGTAAGTTATAAGTCCTTTGGGTGGGTCTGGTGTGGTTAACATCATACTACCATAGTGTTTGGCCCATCAGATCACTGATAAGCCAGCTTATCTCTCCTTCCTCTTTCACATATCGACTGATCTTCCTCTTTTTCCCTCGTTTCTCGCTCTTACCACCCCATACATTTATTTTCTTCCTCCCTCTTCTTTCCTCCCAATATCTTCTGAACATAACCACAAGGGCTGTTGTGCTAAAAAGAACACAATTTTAGTATGCATGGACACTATTCATTAAAATGATTTGCATCCAAACATGCTTCTTTCACTTGCTTACAGTTTTACCACACTCCATTGCTTCCTGCACCTTCAGCTGAATTGGGAGCAATGGAGCCTATTAATGCAAGGGAACCCTGGTGCTACTGCCACCATGAATGTGGTGGTAAATCCCCGAAACGTTGAATATTTATTGTTGGTGGCATTAATAAAAGGGGCACAATCCCCGACTGCAATATTGGTGTGTGCGGACCGTTTTTCGAAACTACAAAGCAGTAAGGTGACCTGGCAAGGTCAACGGTGGACCAGCACCACTACGCAGAATAAGTGGAAGGAGGTGTGCGGTAACATAAAGTTTTAGTGGTAAATCCAAGGTCAGTAGACGTGTGTTCCCGTAAAACATTTAAATGCAAGTAGTGGAAATGATGATGCAATCCCGTCTCTTTTTTCACAATTTTGCCGAAGTTGCGTATGTTGTACTGCATTGGGCACAATTACTGCAAGTCCACATGCAACTGCAATGATGTTGAAATTTTTAAGGTTGCAGATGACCTTTTAATTCTCCTTATGTATCTGCATTTCCTTGTCTCTGCCTCTCCCACGCTTTCCTATCTTCTTCATCCTCAGCTTTCCCATTTTTTTCTTAATAATTCCGCCTCTGTTTGAGTGAGTGTACAGCATTGCACCACAATTCTTCATGCATAAAAACACGAATACAAAATACCAGATATACACATACTAAGGGTGTCTATTGTATCAGATCATGTAAGCAGCTAGCTAAAAATAAAATAAATGTAAAATGCTTGAAAATCAGATTCCCATATGCATATAAAGCAGAATAATCAGATCTAAAAATAGCAATTTCCTTTGGCAGCAGATAGCAGATTTCCCCTATTGGGCCAAACCCTTCAGCTTCGAACACCCACACAGAATAGACACAGTTTTCCTGTATATTGTAGGGAAGCTCGGCCTTTGTGACATCAAACTATGTATGGGAGTATGCAGCACATCTCATCCCTCTACACTGCTTTGGAATAGTCTGCATCATCTTTACAAGGAAACCTAGGAATAAGTAGCATCTGATTTCCAGACCCCTAACCCTGCTGGAGGTGGGGGGGGGGCAGAGAAAATAACAAAAAAGCAAAATAAAAAGCACATTTCATTTAATCCATACACACAGTGTGTGCCTTTTTTTTAGCATGCTGTATATAAAAAGTGAAATAAGGCAGGCTTACCTATCCATCAAAGCATAACGGATGAGATTATTTACATGAGACAAAACAGAGACAAGCCTTGCGCATTTCATGCCTGTTCATGTCTATGAGTAACTACCTTGTGTTCGCCCAAAAACACATAAGGCTTGTCTCTGTTTGACCCATGTAAATAATCTCATCTGTTATGTACATGGGAAAAAACAGAGACAAGCCTTACGCATTTCATGCCTGTTCATACCTATGAGTAAATACCGTGTGTAGGCACAAAAGCGTACGTCTTGTCTCTGTTTTGGCCAATGTAAATAATCTCACTCTTTATGCATAGATAAATGTGCCTCCCGCGTCTGTATTATTTATACCTTCCATTTGCCATTGCAGAATATGGCTTTTGAGCAGAGCACCCTATCTATTATTCAAGTCTACTTGAATGACTATTTTGGCCCTCTTCTCAATATATTCTATTCTGCCTGTAGACATTATGGGGCAAATTCACTAAGCCGCGAAGCGCCGAACGCTAGCGTTAATTCGCTAGCGTTTGGCATTTTCGCTACTGCGCAAATTCACTAACGAACGCTGGCGTAGTTTCGCTAGTGTTACTTCGCAACCTTACGCCAGGCGAATCTTCGCTAGCGACGGAACTACGCAAATTCACTAACTTGCGCAGTGTACTGAACGCTACCTTTTACGCTAGACTTCCTTCGGCACCTCAGACCTGGCGAAGCGCAATAGAGTAGATAGGGATTGTCCCAAAAAACGCTGGCGTGTTTTCTACATGATGGCTGATAGGCTGAAAAAGATCGAAAAATTTTTGGGGCTCCCCTTCCTCCCCCCTACATTTCCTGACTCATGGCAACTTACCTAGACAGTGGGCACATGTGTAGGGCAAAATAAAATTTTTATTTGCTGATTTGAAGGTTTTCTAGGCATTTATAGTGCAGATACGTGTTCCTCCATTGAAATTTGAATTTCGCGCCGTATGCAAATTAGCCTTCGCTAGCGTAACTTCGCTTTATATAGCTCAACTCCGCAACCTTACGCTACCCCTGTGCGCAACTTCGCATCTTAGTGAATTTGCCCCTGTGTCCTCAGGAGCAATGGAAATTAAACAAAAAAAAACACTTCTTCATGGGATACTCAGAAATATCAACCCCTCAGAGGTGATTTCCGTGAGGTTTTTAGCCATAACCCCATATTTAGCTCTAGACAGCAGTGGAAAAAACTTTGTTAGGGTTGGAAGGTTTTAAGATGAAACCAAGAAGCCCTGAGCAAATGCATCTTTTGTCCATTTCTTATAGCAGCCCCCTGGTGTCATAGGGCAAACAGGTGGATATTTGTGTAGTTTTGGTCATCTGGATCTTATAACCTTTTACTCACAGAATCATTTGTTTCCTGTATTGACGGATTGACTCTGGTATAAGGCGTCCACCCACGCACACACATTCACCCATTATCCATACACAACGAGGATAATTACATTACTCTGGTCCTCTTTTCTTTTATAGACGACTATAGACATCTCAGGTTGGTTCAGAAGGATCTCATAAATGTGACGTGGCTTTTGGTTTATTGGCTTATATATGCCATATTATTCTATCCATAAACAAATTCTTCAGCAGCAGATACCATATTCTGGTGATCTATTGCTCTCCTTGCCCATTGTGTAGCTACTAGTATATCATTGCCACCAGACATTATTTTCCCCACAGACAAAACCAGCTTTTTATATTAATTTCCCACTCCCTACAGTAAATAAAGGGCCACCATCTTGACCTTGCATTCACTCCCTCTTGTGATATCTCAAACGTTTCCCACCCTGACCATTATTTCTTATCTTTTGACATCACATTTCCTCTACTTTATGCGGTATGCTGGTCTTTTGCACATTTCTGCCCCCCTCCCTGTCCCCAAATCTGTCCTCTCTCCCCAACAACTACTGGCTGCACTTGCATGAAGCAATGGCAAGCTTAATGGTCTTTATTCAGTAGATTATTAGTGATATCTTTAAAATCAATTTTTTTTTTGCGTTTGTATTGGTCAAAAGTGCTTTTTAGCACAGAAATCAGATAATGTGAATTTCCTCTTTCTTTGGAAAGTGCCATCCTTTCATTTACTGTCCTGGGATTTTTTTTCAAACACATCAGTTAATAGTGCTGCTCCAGCAGAATTCTGCACTGAAATACATTTCTCAAAAGAACAAACACATTTTTTATATTTGATTTTAAAATCTGACATGGGCCTAGAAAAATTATCAGTTTCCCAGCTGCCCCCAGTCATGTGACTTGTACTCTGATAAACTTCAATCACTCTTTACTGCTGCACTGCAAGTTGGAGTGATATCACCTCCTCCCTTTCCCCCCCGCAGCCTAACAACAGAACAATGGGAAGGTAACCAGATAGCAGCTCCCTAACACAAGATAACAACTGCCTGGTAGATATAAGAACAACACTCAATAGTAAAATCCAGGTCCCACTGAGACACATTTAGTTACATTGAGTAGGAGAAACAACAGCCTGCCAGAAAGCAGTTTCATCCTAAAGTGACATATTAAACAATCTTATCAAACTGGTGTAGCGCTATAGTAAACTGCTTTATGTGAAGACAGTTTCAGCTACTTTCCTTTGTGGGCTGGGGCCACAGATGAGCTCTCTTTCTCAGGGGTAAGCCCTCGCAGCGGGGTGGAGGCAGGGTGTAGTGTAACTGTAACTGTGTGCAATGCACAAGAGATTCGGCGCCAGTAGTTTTATTTGCTTAAACAATAAACGGAGTTTATTAACCAAAACCAGAGTTCACCATGGAGCATGAAACATAGAGTAAAACAGAGATCCATCAAGGTTACAAAATATACTCACTGTGTGAATATAGAAAAACTCTCTGAGGAGTAAGGAGTACATGTAGAGAACAATGCAGCTCGTTGGAAGGTATTTCCCCAATCTTCAGGATTACCTTAAGTGGAACTCAGAAACTCTTACTTCCCTGAGTTTAACACTTAGGCCCTACTATGGGGTCAGTAATAACCGGGATCTTAATCCCTCTAATCTCCTCGGAGGAGCTTTGAGCTGCTCAACTAAATACCCTATCTATCACTCCTAGAGTGATCTATTAAAGGGTATAACTATCACTTCACTAAACTCAGGATGAGTTCCACCACCCCTAACCTCTGTGGCCTAACAGAGGAAAGGTTCAGCAGCAATGGCCTCTACCTCATGGCTTTCAAGCCCTTTTATATTATACCACAGTGCCTCTAGCATCCACTGTGAGAACTGCAGGGATGACATAAGCACAAGGTCCCCATAAGGACCCACTGAGGTGTCCATATTACTAGGGATGTGCCTGTCTGTAATGGGTAAGGGTGTCTAAGATTTTCACATCCCTACACTGGAATATATATTTAAGTAAATATCGTCCTTTTACATCTCTTGCCTTGAACCAACATTTCACAATGGTCTGTGCGCTTCCTCAGAGATCATCTGACCAGAAATACTGCAGCTCTAACTTAACAGTATGTAGTGTGGAAGCAAAAGACAGAACACTGTCTGTTAACTGGCTCATGTGACCTAACAAGTATAGTTTGTTGGGTATGTTTGTGTGCACAGTGAATCATACGATCCCAGGGGGCGGCCCTTATTTTTTAAAATGGCAATTTTCTATTTATGATTACCCAATGGAACATACTATTAAAAAATATTATTATGAAAATGGTTTATTTACATGAAGCAGGGTTTAACATATGAGCTATTTTATGCAATATATCTTTATAAAGACCTGCATTGTTTGAGGGTATAGTTTTCCTTTAAGTGCATTCTTTATTACAAGAACAATCCCCCGTATGGTGTTTTATACATTCATTGTTCTCTGGGGCAGAGAATGCCCCACAGTCAGTTAACATATTTTTAGCCCAATGCCCAAAAAAAGAAAAGCTGTTTGTATATGCGCATTTTATTTTCAGTTAACCACTTTTATTACATTCCCCACTAAATATTTAAAACGAAGTGATAGAAAAATACTTTTTTTTTACATGTAACTATATACCCACCGAAACAGCTTCATTTGAAATTGTTCAGGCTGCTCTTCTGACCACTTTATTTATTTATTTTAAGATATTTTAAGATATTAGCATTTTTACACTGCTAATATCTTGAATTTCTTACAGGAGTACCCCTTCTGCACTGGCCAGCCGGCTGGACACTTCTCTGCTTATAGGTGGCCATACACTGTAAATTTCCTTGTTTGGCTAGGTCACCAAACAAGCATATTTTCCCTCCAACAGCCCTTGGGTGGGCGATATTGTGGTAAAGGAATTGTTTGGCTCTAGGGTCAAATGATCGCATTACAATGAAGGGATATGAAAAGTCGGAGAGAGGACCGCATCAATTAGCTGATGCAATCCTAGATCCAACAGAAAAAGCAAGCTTCCCCGATCGAAATTTGGCTGACTTTTGGCCAGATATCAATTGGGGAGGCCTGTCAGAGGGTCCCATACATGTGCAGATAAGCTGCGAATTGGTCTAAAGGACCCAAATCTGCAGCTTAAATCTGCCCGTGTATGGTCACCTTTTGTCTGTCAGTAACAACGAGGGTCAAACCTGAGCAGAGAGACTTCCCCAGGGTCAGACTGGCGCATCTGGGGCCCACCGGGATCCAAACCTCAGGGGCCCCGAGCGCATGCGCAAAAGCCGGTGCACTGTGTGCATGCGCAAAGAAACTGCGTGACACTCGCATTCACAAATGTCAGCGTGCAATCGGTAAATCTTACACGGATGCGTGAAATCCATTGCACGTGCCGCAAATATTCTTTTTTAGTATTGCCCTATCGGCGAGCCGGTTTGGGCCAAGGGTGGGGGCTAGGGTTGCCACCCTTTAAAATGATCTTTACCGGCAGGTGGAGGGGCGGGGGTTAAAAGGGCGGACCGCGATGATAAAGGGGGTGGGCCGTGACGCGCTATTGGCTGGCCGGGTCGTGACGTCAAAGGGGGCGGAGCCAAGCACGGATTTGGCAAGAAGCCTAGCAAAAAAAGGTAAGTTTGAGCAGGCTGGGGGCAAGCCACGGGCTTTTTTTTAGGTGTATTACAAATTAAACGGCAGCTACATTGCCGGTAAATTTGTAATACCGGCCCCGGCCTTGGCTGCTGTTTTACCGGCTAGGCCGGTAAAATACCGGCCGGGTGGCAACACTAGGGGGGGCCCACCGGGTTTTTTCCTGTACCCGACGGCCCAGTCCGACCCGGGACTTCCCGCATGAGTAACTTAAGCTTTAGAAGTTGGGGCAATCCTGTTACAAATACAGCAGTGTAAAACTGCTAGTATCAAAAAAACTACAACTACTACTTACAAAATGCTCAGTAGAGGCAATTTCAAATTAAGTTGTTTGGGAGGGTAAATGTACCCTTTGAAATTAATCTGCCAGATATATATTGGGGAGGTTAGACTATCCCATTGCGTGAGGGTAAAGTTCCGTTCATTTGGCCAGGTCATCAGTCCAGGCCCATCCTTATGCTATGTAAAAGAAAAGCAATGAGTCTGGTGCCTTTGTTATCTAGCAAAGGGCTGTGTTTACAAAGTGCTGTTTCCTAATTAACTGTACCCAGTTCCACTGATTATCCCACTGACAACATAGACTGTTTGGTTTTCCATGGCACAATATCTATTTTTATTTGTTCCCATCATTGTGACATCATATAATAAACATTGTGTGGTTTTATGAGAATTGTGGGGAAAGGGGAATTTTTAGTTTTTGTCATTTAAAATTCCTCGTTATGCTGCCAGATTACTAAACCATGTAATTTGAGGCACATGCATGAAAAATTACTCAGATCTATTCATCTAAACAAGAATGAACCCATTTCTATTCAATATGCACCATGCCCCAACCACATCACCCAGACTCCTTTAAGTGTCCCCTCATTCCCTTGTACTTGTGCTTTTAATACAGAGCTGCACACACAGTGGGGTTGGCCATGCCAAGACCAGGTATGTTTTCAGTACAAATGCCCCATTTGGTGATTAACACCATGGAGCCCTGCTGCTATATCTATGGCTGATGGTACAAAAGGTTGACAAAAAAACGCCTGACAGGTGTGTATTTTAGCCCTAAATCTGCCTGTATGCATGGTGAAAGATTTCAGCGGCATACAGTATGGGTGATGACGGCATTTGAGAAATCTCCTGGTGCACCCATTTCCGTTTCCCTTTTTCCCCACTGCTTTTTATGTCCCCTTTATGAGAGGTTCCTGTTTCTTGTTATGTTAAAGGCCTGTATTATAAACCAATGTGATTGCGCATATGGACCCGGTGCTCGCGGGAAATAGAAAAGTGTGTCAGCTGGGACGTGTTGATACCTTGCCCTTTGCTTGTAAAATGTCAAAGTTAAATAAATAAGCTGTAACTTATGAAAGCTGTAGGTAAAAAACACAGATAAAAAGTGATATACCGTAAGCTGATGGCTGCAGACTTCCAGCTCATATAGTTATATTACACAAAGCCTCTGCAGATGCTCAGGGTTTGTTGAATACCTAGGGTTGCAGGGCTGCCTCCTGACTGCTATTTCTTTGAACTGAACTGATAAGATATTGCTCATGGTCTGGGCCCCATCCTAGTACTCAAAATCAGCTTGTGAATTCCAATGCCTATCACGAGCAGTATCCTTCTTCTTCATTCATGTCCATAACTATTGTGTCAGCCACGGCACTAATGTACTTGGTGGATTTCGGAGCAAAATGCAAAATATCATATAATTTCTTCACCAAAATCCACTGAGTGTGTTCATGCCACACTCAAGGATTCTGGATTTGAGTGAAGGAGGAGGATACTGCTCTTAGTAGGGGCTGAAATCGGTCAACGGATTTAAAGTGGACCTGTCACTCAGACATAAAAAGCTGTTTAATAAAAGTCCTTTTCAAGTTAAACATGAAATCCAAAAACTTTTTTTTTATTAAAGCATTCATAGCTGTTGTAAACTTGTTTAAAAATCTCAGCAGTCAATCAAATATTGTCTGTCCCTCCTCTATGCCTTAGGCATAGAGGCTGGCAAGCAATAACTTTCACTTTCCATTCAGCACTTCCTAGATGTCACTGCTCTCCCCACATTCCCCCAGTTCTCTTCACCATTTAATTGTGTATCCAGGACATGGGGATGGACATCAGGTCCCCCATTCTGGTGCACAAACAAGATACTGAGATGATACAAGACTTGTCTTAATAACAGTGTCCACACAATGCTCCTGCCTGCTTGCTATAATTACGAGTTCCCAGAATGAAGGAAACAAGATTCAAATAATTTATACAGTGTAACTGAAGTCCATTTTGCTTGACTAATGTGATAAAATAGTATTTGGAATAATTTTTTTGGGTGATGGGTCCCCTTTGAGCAGGCTCAATTCGGCTTTGTCTGACCTTAGCCTTAAGCAGTGATCCCCAACCAGTAGCTCGTGATCAACATGTTGCTCGCCAACCCCTTGGATGTTGCTCCCAGTGACCTCAAAGCAGGAGCTTATTTTTGAATTCCAGGCAAGTTTTGTTTGCGTCAAAACCAGATTTATTGCCAAACAGAGTCTCTCTCAGGAACATTTTAATGCTTGTGTTGCTCGCCAACTTTCTTTACATGTGAATGTGGCCCTTGGGTAAAAAAGGTTGGGAACCTCTGCTCTTAAACCATGCTCCGTTCTGCCCAGTGCATGCATTTTCTGCCCAGAGCACACACCCTTGTTCCACCCCTGCCGGATGTACTATATAAATACAGGTGACTCCCCAACAAGAAGGGTTATGATGTCTGCTAATAACTTAAACTACAGTCAAAGGAGGATAAATAGGACATATTCCCAACACATTTATATTCTATATCAATGTTTTACTTAAAAAATAAGCAAATTCCAGGCCCATGTAGCTATGACTTGAGGCAAGCTTTAGAGCTCCTCTACTCCTCCTTCAACAAGGGTAATGAGTAAACACAGAGTACAGGCCAGGGCTGTTTGATGCTGGCATGAATACCCAACCACTGATCCAGGCACACCTGTGTCTGTTGGCATGGCACTATAACACTTGGACCCATGAGATTAGCAGGGAGGACATTGGAGTAAAGTGGTGGTTATGCCTAATATTACTTACAGCTGCTATAGATCAGTGCTGTTGAAGTGCACCTCACAGAGGATGGTATGAGTTATAGTTCTTCAACAGCCAAGATGCCATAGGAATAATGAATAATGGGGTTCCCAGGCCCTGCCACGGCTAAAGTCCTGGACACCAAAAACATCTCTCACTCTCTGTATATAACAAAAACATTTCAAAATCACACCATCTCCCCTGCCTCAAATGTCAATCTGCTGAGTGTACTTGTGGGTTTCCCCATTTCCTGCCGCTCTACAAATATCTCTCTATCACAAACACATGCAGATCTGCAGATCCTTTGCGAGTAAACGATTCTACTTAGAACACCATGTTATTGATGAACACAAGTGTTGTGGACAAAGTGCAATTTCAGACGTTTTACCCAAAATGTGGCATCTTTCCCCATAATTCCAGTCACTGAAAAATGGATAAGAGAAGTATCAAAATGGACAAAATGGTCCTTGTGTTTCGACATGGATCGGGTGCCATTTATGTCTTGCATTTTTTTGGAGTGGAGGGAGTTGCGCCACTTCTGGAGAAAGCATTCAAAATTTTTGTTTGTATCTGATTCACTGGGTGCAAGTCTGGTGACCGCAGACCCGTGAAACTACTACCAGGGATCCCCAGCTTCAATAGATGCACTAGCATTCCATTCATTAGAAGAGGCAGGCTGGATGTTTTGCCAATAACATGGAAGTGCAGGAGCGTTTGGACCTTAATATTTCTTACTGAATTGAATCAATATTGCATTTCCATTGCGTCCATTTTTGAACACCCGTACTTGTGAATCTCGTGACACAGGGGCCATCTAGAATTCCTTCTTCAGAAATGTTTGATTGGCTTCCCCAAACAAAAATATTCTGAAGTTTTATCCATGGAATTTTTTTTAAAAAAAAACCCATGGTCTGGTTAACACAATGCGATCATGCCCTTGGATTTGTTGCTGGAGGAGGCCTCTAGTAATGGAGAAAGGTTATGACTATGGTGTATTATACATGAAATGTGCATTTTATTTATACTACAATGTGTTCCACTTTCAGACTTCCATTCAAGGCCCCCCTCCCCTTAAGGTTCCACCTTATATTACAAGGTTGAAATATATGAAAATACTGCAGTATCCGCAATCAGCCATAGTTCTGAGAATATCCAGGGCAGCAAGGGGTCACTTCAGCTATCTAACGGCTATCTCATCTTTATCATTATCCTCTATCTAACTGTTGAGAGGCCTCTAAGCACACATGACCCAGAAACATGCAGAAAACACATTTGAATGTGAAACCTATCATTTATTGTTATTAAAATAGATCAATTCTGAAATGCACACAGAGTGTGCTTTTCGACCTATCTAAAGCATTGTGCGTCAGTGTGTTCCTCTACAAATCTAATAAGAGCCTTGTGCGTCAGTGCGTTCGACTCCCAATCTAAAGAGCCTTGAGCGTCAGTGTGTTCTGCTCCCAATCTAGAGCCTTGTGCGTCAGTGTGTTCCGCCCCCCCAATCTAAAGAGTGTCTTGTGCGTCTGTGTGTTCTGCTCCCAATTTAAAGAGAGCCTTGTGTCACCGTGTGTTCTGCTCCCAATCTAAAGAGAGCCTTCTGCATCAGTGTGTTCCACTCCCAATCTAGAGAGCCTTGTGCATCAGTGTGTTCTGTTCCCAATCTATAGAGCCTTCTGCATCAGTGTGTTCCACTCCCAATTTAGAGAGCCTTGTGCATCAGTGTGCACTGCTCTCAATCTAAAGAGAGACTTGTGCGTCAGTGTGTTCTGCCCCCAATCTAAAGAGAGTTTTGTGCGTCAGTGTGTTCCATTCCCAATCTAAAGAGAGTCTTGTGCGTCAGTGTGTTCCACACCCAATCTAACTGAGTCTTGCGCATCAGTGTGTTCTGCCCCCAATCTAAAGAGAGTTTTGTGCGTCAGTGCGTTCTGCTCCCAATCTACAGAGAGTCTTGTGTGTCAGTGTGTTCCACTCCCAATCTAAAGAGTCTTGTGCATAAGTGTGTTCCACCTCAATCTAAAGAGAGCCTTGTGCGTCAGTGTGTTCTGCTCCCAATCTAAAGAGAGCCTTGTGCGTCAGTGTGTTCTGCTCCCAATCTAAAGAGAGTCTTGTGTGTCAGTGTGCACTGCTCTCAATCTAAAGAGAGACTTGTGCGTCAGTGTGTTCTGCCCCCAATCTAAAGAGAGTCTTGTGTCAGCGTGTTCCACTCCCAATCTAAAGAGAGTTTTTTGCGTCACTGTGTTCGCTCCCAATCTAAAGAGAGTCTTGTGCGTTAGTGCGTTTCGCTCCCAATCTAAAGAGAGCCTTGTGGCCAGAGAGCCAATTTCTGTTGTTACCAACAGCACACGATGTTCCATATTACCCTTGCAGAGCGTTGCTGAGGTGATGATGTGGTAGGAAGTTGCAGAGCACTTCCCTTTTCACTCAACCACTATTTGCTACAGAGGAACCAAGGCTGTGGTGCTTTTTATAGCTGCGTATATAAAGTAAGTTGTCCAACAAGACTCTCAGTCTCCTGTGGTGAGCGGTGCTTACAGTAGCTCCCCTTGTGCTGTCACATGGTTGCACCCTTGGGCCCAGAGTTTGCCATTGTCATGCGGTAGCATAAGCCTACACCAAAACTTCGATCCCAATTGGTAGGGTAGAGGGTCTTTTCTTTGCATCTCACCCAGTTCTAATATGCAAAACCAACTAAAGGCAGGGATAGTGTGTATTGTAATGAAATATGGTGTCAGCAGGAGGTGTAACAAGGGGAGAGTAACTGAAATAAATATAGATGGTGCCAGGGGACAAGGCAGTAAATGTGGGCTAGCCTTCATAGTAATACAAGATGCCGGTGTGAAAAGAAAGAGCTACAGTGTGTACAGAATGCAAGATAGATGTGGTATATTATGGATTTCTATTTATCATAATACAATCTCATATATTCCCTGCTGAGACTTGAGCTTACTCAGCTCTCAGAGGTTGCCCCACAGGGATCAGCTGCACGCTACTCCCGTTAAAGGAATTCTAGAACCGTTTCATAGTAACATAATAAGTAAGGCTGAAAAATGACACGTCCATCAAGTTCAACCTTTTAAGTCTATTCCCCATATGTAATATAAGGCACTCAGTTTGTCCAGGCGCAGTGACCTATAGCAACCAATAAGATGTTTGCATTCAAACAGGTGACAAGTAAATGCTGATTTGTTGCTATGGGTGACTGTACCTGGGAAAACGTAGTACCTTTTATTACATAACCCCCATATATATAACCTGCCTGCCTAACTGCCAGTTGATCCAGAGGAAGGAAAAAAAAAAACATCTGAAGTCTCTCCAATTTGCCTCAGAGGGGGAAAAAATTCCTTCCTGACTCCAAAATGGCAATGGGACCAGTCCCTGGATCAACTTGTACTATGAGCTATCTCCCATAACCCTGTATTCCCTCACTTGCTAAACACCATCCAACCCCTTCTTATACCTATCTAATGTATCAGCCTGTACCACTGATTCAGGTAAACAACTCCACATCTTCACAGCTCTCAAAAAATATTGTGAGGGGTTAAGTGTTGTGTATCAGACTGGTCCTACCACAGGGCATTGTGGCTACTATGAAGCAGGCCGGACTGGCAATCTGAGGGTTGTGGCAAATGCCAGATGGGCTGCCATATGATGCCATAGAAAGTCACTATTTAGTGAGCTGGTGGGGAGCTGATTGGGCCTCTCTGTACTTGGAATGCCAGGGCCTATTTTGACTCCAGGTCCAGACCTGCTATGAAGAGAAGCTTATTGCTATGACATTGAAGGTACAAACACATACCCCCCAATTGTCCCATTTTCAGAGGGACAGTCCCTTTTTGACAGCTCAACCCGCAGTCCCTCATTTGTACTGGAAAATCGCGTTTTTCTCTGCACTGAACAGCCACAAATAGAAACAACGTTTCTAACTTAATTGGCTCTTGGCAGAGAGCCCAGAACAGCTGCAGATAAGTTACTTTTGTAACAATTTTGAGATAAGCATATAATTGTAACAATTTAGATAACAGATCCCTTGGGAATAAGTTAGATTCACAGCTTAAAGAGCAATTCACCTTCATTAGCAAAACTGTAATAACTGAAAAAAAACACAGAAATATGTTCAAACTTTCATAACCTGCTAAATTTTGTAAAATGGATATGGTAATTAGGGGATGTGGCCACAAAAATGAGCGCAACAACTTTTTTTCCCCTTCTTTTATTTTCAAAATGTTGGGAGGTATGGAAGCAGGGTTTTATATATGAGCTGTTTTAGGGAGCTAGCACATGGGCAGATTTGGGGAGATTTAGTCGCCTGGTCCCCGAACTGCATTCAGCCTGCCAATGAACTCACGGCGCTTCGATTTCCAAAGTCGCCCGAAGTTGCCTCACGAGACAACTTCGGAAATCGAAGTGCCGCGAGTGCATTGGCGCTGACGTTTTCTCATTATAGCAGGGGGAAGGCAGTTCGGGGAGATTGCCACCCCGCAGAAGAGGTGATTAGTCGCCAGGCGACTAAATCTCCCCGAATCTGCCCGTTTGCTGGAACCCTTAAACCCAATATCTTTTTATAGAGACCTACATTGTTTGGGGGGTATAGTTTTCCTTTAAGTGTTGTGTATCAGACTGGTCTTACCACAGGACATTGTGGCTACTATGAAGCAGGCCCGGACTGGCAATTTGTGGGTTCTGGCAAATGCCAGAGGGGCTGCCATAAAAAGTCACTATTTAGTGAGCTAGTGGGGAGCTGATTGGGTCTCTCTGTATTTGGAATGCCAGGACCTATTTTGACTCCCAGACCAGACATGCCATGAAGAGAAGTTTATTGCTATGAAAGTACAAAACATTCACCTCACAGTGTGAGGGCAAAAAACACAGGGCTGTAATTTCCTGCACAAACTGGCAGAAGTGGTGACGCAATGATGCTGCGTCACGTCACTTACGCTGAACCAGTCAGTGAGTGCGGGAATTCGGCAGCCTCATGTGTGTATAACACCGGGCTAATTCTGGCCTGTACCATTATAGTTGCCCCTGATAAATTGACACGGTGTGTCTGCCCTTACTCTGTTCTGGGGATTTTCCTCGGGTTTTTTCGTCACTTTCCGATTAGTCTCCTCATTTGCTTTCGGTCTCTCACAACTTTGTGCTTCTTCTTCTTCCCACCGCCGCCCCCTCCTCTCTTTCTCCTGAGTCTGATAATGACCTCACTGTCCCACCCGCCCTCGCATTCACTTCCCCCCACTACACTCACACTGAAGCCTCGGGACACCGGTACAGACGTACGGGCGGGACAGCAGCAGAGCAGAGGGAGTGAGGGGAGAGTAACGGGAGTGAGGGGGAGCTGAGAGTGAGGAGCAGGGATACAGCGAGTAGAATACAGAGAGGGGTGTGCTATAACCCGGCCACTATGAATAGCAAAGGGATAAACTACTAGAGAGTAGAGTCAGAGAGTAGAGAATCCTCCAGACATAGTAAGTACAGCTGGGACTATAGAGACGGGTTACTGTTGAGGATAGACAGGCACAGGGAAAGGACAGACCATCTGAGCAGGGGGGGGGGTATTACTGGACAAGGAGGAGAGGGCAGGTGGGACATCACCTGGATAAAGGAATATATATAAGGAGCACCAACCAAAGGCAACACTGAGTGGCCCATCTCTATTAGTCACACAAAGAAAAGTCTCCCAACTGCAGAGGAAACCAGTAGAGAAGTTCTGGCATGGATCATCTCACATTCTACTGCGCCCTGTTCCTACTGATATTCGGTAATTGTCTGTGTGTGTCCCTTTCTGTGTTCCAGGCCGGGAATAGGAAGCTTGTCTGGGCTCCCTGTAGTGGAGAGAGGGGCTGGGAGTACCTGTGTCTGGGAAAGGACCCGCATGTCGTCATGGTAACAGTAAGAGGCGCATGAGGAGGGAGATGTTCTAAGTTAGAGGAAACTTCGACATGGCTTGAGGGTGCATGGAGCTGGGAGAGGAATGGTAGAAGTAGATGCAGGTATCTTGTTTGGCAGCTGTTAGAAAAAAGGTGGACCCATTACTAAATTGTATCCCATCCAGTTTTGTGTGTTCATATATACAGGTATGGGACCTGTTACCCAGAATGCTCGGGACCTGGGGTTTTCCGGATAACAGATCTTTCTGTTCGGTCTACTAGAAAATCATTTAAACATTAAGTAAACCCAATAGGCTGATATTTGCTTCCAATTATATCTTATCTGGGATCAAGTTCAAGCTACTGTTTTATTATTACAGAGAAAAAGGAAATCATTTTTAAAAAAATTGGATAAAATGAAGTCGGCCTTTCCGTAATTTGGAGCTTTCTAGATAAAGGTTCCCGTACTATGTGTTATTGTCTTCAAAAGGGATGCTAAATAGCCGGTGTAGTATTGAAGCACAACTGAACGGTAACTGTTTACAGAAGGAAGAATGTTTATCAGGAGAAATAAATATTTATATGTCTGCTGGTGCATTACAGAAGCACAGTAGAATCTGGCAGGCATTGTGGTTTGCCAAGATTTATTATCTGTCAGGGGATTCTGGGAACTGTAGTTTTATATACCCTAATACATGGCTCTAAATTCAGAGCTGGATTTGCAGAAGAGAGAGCTTCAATTAGAGGGTTGGAACCTTAAAGGGGAACTATTATATTTAATATAAGCTTCATCATACTGAAATAAGAAAATTTCTAAATACAATCAATTAAATATCGTTTTTGAAAAATCAAGTTTATCTTCACTATCCACCTCTCAGCATCTGTTTCTCTTCATTCTCTCTTCATTCAGGAGTTGGGTGTCAGATATTCATTGACAGTTAGATCCAATATATCTTATAGGGGGGCTCCTTTTGCCTAGAAGATGTATTAGAGCTCACTCTATTAAACTCACCAGACATCATGTCTCTCTACATGCAGGATTTGTGCAAATGGCAGTTATTTTGTTAGATTTTGTTTGTACTGGAATCATTTATTTAAGCTATAACCTAGCAACCTATCAGACTTTTGCTTTCATTAGTTTAAATGTTGTTGACAGATCAGAGCCAGCTGTTGATTGGTCGCTGTGAGTTAGTACTCCACAATAAAATCCCCACCTGTTTTTTGCCTTCCCGTCCCCAGGGGTGTATGTATATCTACAGCTAAGTCTCCAGAACTAAATATATCGGCATCTGTTTGTTGGATAAAGTGGTTGCAAGAATCCATTTCGACACTCTCCTCGGTTCCTGTTGTGTCTTTCTCTACTGAGACTACAAGCAGATTACAGTCAGAGGGCAGATATAACACAAGGGAAATAGTGTATATATACTTGGCAGCACCAACTCACAGTTTTATACACTTAGGGGCACATTTCCTAAGGGTCGAATATCAAGGGTTAATTAACCCTCGATATTCGACCACCAAAGTAAAATCCTTCGAATATCGAAGTCGAAGGATTTACCGCATTTCCTTCGTTCGTACGATCGAAGGAAAAATCGTTCGATCGAATGATTCCAAGGATTTTAATCCATCGAACGATTTTCCTTCGATCAAAAAAACCTTCCCCATAGGCTAACATTGATGCTCCGTAGGTTTTAGGTGGCGACTTATATCCTTCGACTTCGAATATTTCCTACGATCGAAGGAAAAAATCGTCGAACGATTAAATCCTTCAAATCGAACGATTCGAAGGATTTTAATCCATCGATCGAACGATTTTCCTTCGATCAAAAAAAGCTTCGCCATAGGCTAACATTGATGCTCGGTAGGTTTTAGGTGGCGAAGAAGGGGGTCGAAGTTTTTTTTAAAGCAACAGTACTTCGACTATCGAATGGTCGAATAGTCAAACCATTTTTAGTTCGAAAGGTTTGATTCGAAGTCGTAGTCGAAGGTCGAAGTAGCCAATTCGATGGTCAAAGTAGCCAAAAAAAACATTCGAAATTCTAAGTGTTTTTTATTCTATTCCTTCAGTCGAGCTAAGTAAATGTGCCCCTTAGGGGCACATTTACTAAGCTCGAGTGAAGGATTCGAATGAAAAAAACTTCGAATTTTGAAGTATTTTTTTGAGTACTTCAACCATCGTATAGGCTACTACGACCTTCGACTTCGATTCGAACGACTCCAACTAAAAATCGTTTGACTATTCGACCATTCGATAGTCTAAGTACTGTCTCTTTAAAAAATACTTTGATTACATACTTCGGCAGTTTAAACCTACCGAGGTACAATGTTAGCCTATGGGGACCTTCCCCAGCACTTTTCTAAACTTTTTTTGATCGAAGAAAAATCCTTTGATTCATCGCTTAAAATCGTTCGAATTGTTTGACGAATTTGAAGGATTTTTACTTTATTTGCGCTAAATCCTTCGAATTCGATATTCGAATTCAAAGGATTTAACTTCGAGGGTCAAATTAGAGGGTTTATTAACCCTCGAAATTCGACCCTTGATAAATGTGCCTCCCCATCATTTATCCAAAGCCTGACACTTATTTATTGTAATGACAGGAGCGATCAGGAGTAGCGATGAGTGAAATTACTCGCTGAGTTTTCCTGTCAAAATGATGCCCATAGACTCCAACGGGTGAAAAAATTTGTCGCTTGTCAAAAAAATGTTGTTTCCCATAGACAATGCATTTTGGCAATTTTTTCGCTGTTTCGCGAATTAACGGCGAAACTAGTCAGAATCACCCATCACTAATCAGGAGCAATTTGTAAATCCATGGGATGGGGTCAAAGGTAGTGATGTGCAGGTCACAAAAACTATGACCCACACCAGACCCTAGTTAACCCCACCCACCTGAGCCCACAGACCCTTACTTTAAACCAAACCCACAAGTGATGTCAAGGAGGTGGGAGGAGCCTACTACAATTACCGACCGTGAGGGCGGTAAAAGTTAACTAACAGTGCTCTAAAGCAGTTCTCTCTTGCTTGATGGTAGGGATTGTAGATAAAAAACTATTAATATTGGTGTGTAGGTGCATCTCAGGTCATTTTGCCTGGTCATGTGCTTTCAGAAAGAGCCAGCACTTTAGGGTGGTGGCACACGTGGCTACTGGGGGAGATTAGTCGCTCAGCGACAAATCGTCTCTTCTTTGGGTGACTAATCTCCCCTAAATGCCTTCCCCCAGGCAAGAATTTAAATCGCCCTTGGGATGGCACTCGGATTGCTTCATTTTTCTGAAGTCGTCCGAAGCTGCCTTACGAGGAAACTTTGGACGACTTCGGAAAGTGCCATCCCGCTGGCGATCTACATTGTAGCCTGCAGGAAGGCATTTAGGGGAGATTAGTCGCCTGAAGACGAGCCGATTTGTCTCTGGTCGACTAATCTCCCCAAGTAGCCACGTGTGCCACCACTCTTAGGATGGAACTGCTTTCTGGCAGGCTGTTGTTACTCCTACTGAATGTGTCGCAGTGGGACCTGGATTTTACTATTGAGTGCTGTTCTTAGATCTACCAGGCAGCTGTTATCTTGTCAGGGAGCTGTTATCTGTTTACTGGTGATTTGTGGGCCGGCCCGATACCCGCGGGTTTACCTCGCACCCCCCTTCCGGGCCTCGGTTTGAGCTCTTCTGCCTGCTCTCCATGCCTCCGACCTTACAATGCCAGCTTCCGATTCCGACTTCCGGGTTCAACTTTTATAGACGCGCGCCTGCTTGCCCTGCCCCATTTGTGACGCCATTGGTGGGGCGGGTCAGCGCGCTTCTATAAAAGGAACCCGGAAGTTGGGCGGTTGCGGGTGGAAGGAGGGACGGCTTATATTGGGAAGGTGCCCTTTCCATTGTTCTGTTGTTAGGCTGCTGGGGGGGAAGGGAGGGGTGATATCACTCCAACTTGTAGTACAGCAGTAAAGAGTGACTGAAGTTTATTAGAGCACAAGTCACATGACTGGGGGCAGATGGTAAATTGACAATATGTCTAGCCCCATGTCAGATTTCAAAATTAAATATAAAAAAAATCTGTTTGCTCTTTTTAAAAATGTATTACAGTGCAGCATTCTGCTGGAGCAGTACTATTAAATGCTGCATTTTGAAAAAACAAATTCCCTTGACAGTATCCCTTTAAACAAAACATGGTTAGAGAATTGGTAAAGTGATCTTGTTTGAGATCAGTAGCCTCCAAAGCTGTAGTCAGGAGGTGGGGCAGCTTGACTGTCAGCCAAGATAAGATTTAAGATGATACTAAACTGTCATTTTCAACACTCTTGTAACTCTATAGCTGAGAATACACTTTTTTACCGAATTTGGGCGATCTCATACATAATAATATAAAATATAAACATAATTCAGAATTATAAATACTTGCACTCTGCACCTCATGGGTGATTAGAATTATCCTGTGATGATAAATGACCCCTGTTGTGTTTTCAAAATCTTTTATTGGTCAACATAATGTCACATCATTTTTAACTGTTCAAAAATCCCAGCAGCAAGTAAACTATTCCCGTAAACCCACAAACTTTTCTCGGAAAGAAACCCAAGCATGTCTCCTCCTCTCTCTCTCTAGTTCCACTGCATGTTGGGTCATGTTGTTGGTCCTTTTGTTTCTTTGGGGAGGAAGACATAACTCAGGGACAGCTGGAGTGCTGTATTGAATATATTAGTTATGCCCACGCATTTATAGAATCCCAGGCCAGGCCTCCCATAGGAACCCAAATCACATCCGTCAGATTCCCCAAAGAAAATCACTTTTCCTTTAGAGAATTAAATGTCCGCTGTTTGATTGTGGGGGTGAACCAGTTCTCAGTTAAAATATGCAGTGGTTTCCATATCTAGAGATACCCAGTGGTGATGTGTGGGTTGACCTGAAAACCACGGGACCCACTAGTTGGCTGATTCAAGTTGATATTTGGGGTACCATTGTGGGTTTGGATTTGGGTGGGGGTGAGATACTCTTCCTCTGCTTCTAAAGATTTCCTGTCTTGGAAGACATGGGTACTGATTGGGCATGGCTTCTACAATGGCAACATTTTGCGGGTTATGGGCAGGTGACAGTTAAAATTTTGCGGGATAAGTCATGAGAGTGGGGGCATAACAGGAGAAGTGATCGCACCTGGGCTCACACCCTCATGGGGCCCCCCCGGAGCTAGAATAAGTCTTATAGCAGGGCAGGAGATTTCGTCTTACGATTTGTAGGGGGTGTGAATCCAGCACCCAGGCCCGTCGGTAACTAGTCACACTACTGCTAGTTAGCATGAGATTTGGGGGGGATTGTTTGCTGGCTTGAATTAGCCGACATGTGACCTTTTGCAGAGAAGCAGTAGAACCGTAGGTACTTGACATATCATTTGATCATTACACCTGCTGCTCCCTTAACTTATAGTCTCATATACAGGTAAGGGACCTGTTATCCAGAATGCTCGGGACCTGGGGTTTTCCGAATAACGGATCTGTCCGAAATTTGGATCTCCATACCTTAAGTCTACTAGAAAATCATGTAAACATTAAATAAACCCAATAGGCTGGTTTTGCCTCCAATAAGGATTAATTATATCTTAGCTGGGATCAAGTACAAGTCACTGTTTTATTATTACAAAGAAAAAGGAAATCATTTTTAAATATTTGGATTATTTTATTATAATGTAGTCAATGGGAGATGGCCTTTCCAAAATTCACGGGTTTCTGGATAACGTTTCCTATACCTGTATAGGCATCTAGCCACAGATTTCAATTATTTGTGTAATGCAGCCTCATTATTTATTTGCTGCAAACTATTCTACTCTATTGCGCAGACTGGTGTTTATTTTCTGCCTGAAGGTGGCACACCTGTTCCATCACAGATCCAGTTTAGTTCAAGAGCAGGAATTTTTGATGCTGACTTAACAAAGCCTGGGGCTTAGTGTTTAAGCAGAAAGGGGTAGAAGTGGATGGTATATAAATGAATGTGGCGTTAAATGGGTTTGTTCACCTTCCAAACACCTTTTCAGTTGAGTTGTTTTAAGATTGTTCTCCAGAAATAAAGACTTTTTCCAACTACTTCTACTTTTATTTTTTACCGTATTTCCAAAATCTAAGTTTAAAGTTGAATGTTCGTGTCTCTGGTGTTTGAGTCTGGCAGCTCAGTAATTCAGGTGCAGATTCTGAACTGTTACAATTTTACAACATTTAGTTGATACATTTCTCAGCAGCATCTCTGGAGTATTAGCAACTATTGTATCAAGTCTAACAGCTGCCTGTAATGAAACGCAGGGATTCTGCTCAGCAGGGACAAAGATAAGAAATGTATCAACTAAATGTATCAATTTAGAACAAATGCTTTAGGTCAGGGGTGTCCAACCTTTTGGCTTTCCTGGGCCACATTGGAAAAAGACAAATTGTCTGGGGCCACCCATGAAATACACAAACACTTTTGATTTGTAACAGTAAAGAAATACACAGAAAGAACTACAATATCAGATGGAGCTATACACTAGAATATGGGACACCAGGATATTAAATAGACTTATAATTATACTAGACATTAAGCCCGTTAAATTAATGGGCGCTAGAACATATGTAGAAAATTCGCCAGAGACGGTCCGTGGGGCACATGCGCAGTAGCGCAATCCCACGGACACAGGGACTGGACGCAGAGACACTTCAACTTTATTATATAGGATTGTTATTACTTACTGGGCAATGGGAAGAGTCCCCCCCTCCTATATCTTTTGCGACATGACGTTTCCTCGGGAACCGAGTGGTTCAAGCTCGGCCGCAGTCATATCCATCCTGGGCCGCAGGTTGGGCACCCCTGCTTTAGGTGAAAAATTAAACTTTACTCTTCAGTATAAGAAAGATGGTCACACATAGAAAATAGAAAGTAATTGGAAAAAGTCTTTATTTTCTGGAGAACTATCTGAAACTAACTGAACTAAAACAAAAAGTTTGTAGGTGAACCAGCCCTTTAAATTTACTTTTAGTATGATGTAGAGAGTGAAATTCTGAGATAATTTGCAATTGGTTTTTTTTTTCAGAGTTATTTAGCTTTTTATTCAGCAGCTCTTCAGTTTGCAATTTCTGCAATCTGGTTTCTAGGGTCCAAACTACCCTCGCAATCATGCATTGATTTGAATAAGAGACTGGAATATGAATAGGAGAGGGTCTGAATAGGGTAAGTAATAAAAAGTAGCAATAACAATACATTTGCGGCCTTACAGAGCATTTGTTTTTTAGATGGGGTCAGTGACCCCCCCCATTTGAAAGCTGGAAAGAGTCAGAAGAAATCATGGTTGTGATTTCCTCACCTGTCTCTGCCTTACCAACATTACATTAAACTGTGACAGGGCTTCAGGGGTTTAATTGGCAGTTTACTATGTGCTTTGAGAATCTACATGATTAGTTTGCTGGGGTTAAAGTTAACAGGATCCAGTTGAGCTGCACTTCCTGTTCTTAGAAGGTTCCATCAGTGCATGTGAGGGCTGCTGCCTGGTTCTCATCTCAAAGCAGCTTTTTAAAGAGAATACTAACCTCAAGATATAAAGGTTTCTTGGTTTGGGGGGTGAGGGGAGAAAACACTGCTGTAATGAGTATTTTCTCAAACCTATAACATCCTCTAGTTCCTAGTTTATGGTAAACCCCCCCCAAAAGTCTTCTTATATTATTATATACAGTGGCATAACTATAGAAGCAGACCCCACAGTCACAGGGGGGCCCAGTAAAAAGGGGGCTCTGGACTGCAGAGTCCGCTTCCTCTATAGCTAACAAGAAAACTCCCCCCACCCCGGCTGCATTGTGGATGGGGGGGGGGGGCGGAAATCCAGACAGGGAGGGGAGTGAGCAGAGGTGGGGCGGGAAGTGGGCGGGAGGGTTGGGAGTATGAGGATTGGAGTGCACCGGGCCCCTTTGAAGATTTTTTTGCAGGGGGGCCTGGCACATGCTAGTTAAGCACTGCAATGAGGCACGGAGCACCACAAAAGGAGAACGTTAAATATAACTTAAACGTTCAATGCTTTATTCATCCAGCACTGAATCGCCCATACATCAAAGAACCATCTTCTTACATAATTACATAGTTAAATTGGGTTGAAAAAAGACAAAGTCCATCAAGTTCAACCCCTCCAAATGAAAACCCAGCATCCATACACACACCCCTCTATTCACTCACATAAATTATATATACCCATATCTATACTTACTATAGAGTTTAGTATCACAATATTATTATATGATATTATGTCTGTCCAAGAAATCATCCAAGCCTCTCTTTTAAAGGAGAAGTAAACATCCCGTTAATCAAAAATCCCCATCCATCTATTGGCCCCCCTCACTGCTTTCTCCCTCCTCAGTGGAAAAAGTGTCCCTGTCATGTACCTTGGCATATTCATGCAGAGTAGCGCAGTGGAGCTCTCCGGTGCCATCTTCTGTATCTACTGGTTCTTCGTGGAAGTGAGCGCCAGCACGGAGCTTTTTCGCACATGCGCAGTTAGGACCATTCTGGTATTCGTTCCTACTGCGCATTGGCGGAAAGCTCCGAAGATTGCCGAAGGAAAAGAAGAGTATCCGAAGATACAGAAGATGGCACCAGAGAGCTTTGCTGCGATACTCCTGCATAATTATGCCAAGGTACATGACAGGGACACTTTATCCACTGAGTTATTAAGGAGGGAGAAGGCATTGAGGGGGCCAATGGACCGAACCGGATGGGGAATTTTAATTAACAAGGGATTTAGTTCTCCTTTAAAGGCATTAACAGAATCAGCCGTCACCACATCACCCCATGGCTACACAGCAGCTTGTTTTTATAAACTATAGTAGTACTTATCTGTTATCTACTGTGTATCCTGTGCTTGAATGGCTGCCCCCATGGCTACACAGCAGCTTGTTTATATAAACTATAGTAGTACTTATATGTTATCTACTGTGTATCCTGTGCTTGAATGGCTGCCCCCATGGCTACACAGCAGCTTGTTTATATAAACTATAGTAGTACTTATCTGTTATCTACTGTGTATCCTGTGCTTGAATGGCTGCCCCCATGGCTACACAGCAGCTTGTTTTTATAAACTATAGTAGTACTTATCTGTTATCTACTGTGTATCCTGTGCTTGAATGGCTGCCCCCATGGCCACACAGCAGCTTGTTTATATAAACTATAGTAGTACTTATCTGTTATCTACTGTGTATCCTGTGCTTGAATGGCTGCCCCCATGGCTCCACAGCAGCTTGTTTATATAAACTATAGTAGTACTTATCTGTTATCTACTGTGTATCCTGTGCTTGAATGGCTGCCCCCATGGCTCCACAGCAGCTTGTTTATATAAACTATAGTAGTACTTATCTGTTATCTACTGTGTATCCTGTGCTTGAATGGCTGCCCCCATGGCTACACAGCAGCTTGTTTATATAAACTATAGTAGTACTTATCTGTTATCTACTGTTTATCCTGTGCTTGAATGACTGCCCCCATGGCTACACAGCCGCTTGTTTATATAAAGTATAGCAGTATTTATCTCAGGTCACTGAGCATGTGCTGTGAAGTAACAGGAAAGAAGTCATACTGGGGACACGGGCTGGTTCAGAAACCCACATGTAACAGTAATTCTTTGTTGAGCTTCAGTTCTCCTTTATTTCAGTTTGTATGCAGATGTCTGTTGTGTTGAATGGCAGTTCTGTTTAAGTATATTGTCATTGAGCCACATCAGTAGAGTAATATAAATATCTTTCTTTTAGGTTACAGCACCGCTGCAAATGACAGTGAGGAAATCAACGAGTGCATAATACAAAGTAACTATCACCTCCACTTCTAATGATACAGAACAGAAAACAAACCTTCTGATTCTCCATCACATCTTCCATTTCATTTTGTATAGTCATAAGTCGGCTATTTCAGTGGAAACCATAGGCGAATTTTCATTAAGACTAGGAGAGGTTAAGCCTCCCCAAACCTATCTGACATGTAAATTAAAACAAAATAAAATCTGCTCCCCGCTGACTGTGCTGTTTTTAACCCTTTAAGTGCCACAAAACATAGATTCTACGATCGGCAGCACTTCTGCTTTGGGGAGCGGACGATTGGCTTTTCAAGCTGCTTGTTCCATCCCCGCTTGTTCCCCCACCCCTCGGCAATGAGCAGAGTGTGGTATCGAGTGGCCCCTGGAGCACCATTACTGAGGGCCCAAAGACAGCAGATGGCACGTGAATTCTACATGTCCTGCTGCTGCAATCACTTTTTGGGAATTTACAAATCTCAACAATACAACCCAATAACTCTAAATCCATTCAAAACCTCAGACCTCTATATAGTAACTCACTTTACTATTATGCAAAAACTATACAATACAGCGCAATATTTGTCAGTATATCTCCAAGGAATAGTGCTGAAAACATGTTGGATATAATGAAATATCAAAGTTGCCAGTGAGTAATAATGTATGTGTTTTTAATAGACATCTGCACTGCCAGGTCTGCACATTATAAACATCATAAAATATATATGAATTTAATTTGGCAGAAATGTTGGATAGTGAATACATGATAATGATAACTTTGTGGGCAGGACATGTTGTAAGATTATGATATACTAGACATTAAGCCCGTTAAATTAACGGCGCAATCCCACGGACACAGGGACTGGACGCAGAGACACTTCAACTTTATTATATAGGATTAATACCCCTCACCCCTTACTAGAGTTATGGTTCTTTTGAGCAAGCAGACACAGAATCCACACCAAGGGGCAAATTCACTAACTGGCGAAGTGGCTAAAGCTAGCGAAAATTCGCCAATTTACTAAAAGTGTCCCTGGCAAAAATTCGGTAGCGAAGTAGATAGACTAGCGCAACTTCTCAGCCTAACGCCAGGCGAAGTTGCACTCTGGCGAAGGGGCGAAACTACCCAAATTTACTACGTTTTTTTTTTTCTGTTACCTCTTTCGCCAGAGTACTTCGCCAGGTCAGACCAGGCGAAGTGCAATAGAGGAGTTTGTAAAAAAAAAGTTGAAAATTTTTCTAAGTCCCAAAAAACGCTGGCTTTTTTTTTACTTTTTATAGGATGATAGGCTGAAAAAGATCGGAATTTTTTTATGGTACCCTCCTTCCCCCCTACATTTAGGGCACCTAAACTATACTGTGGGCACATGCGTAGGGCATTAGAACACCTCTATATAATTTTATTAAGTTTCCCTGGGCTTGTGTAGTGTTATTTATTTGCTGCAGCATGTACGGTCATTCAAACTTATATATTGCGCTGTATGCAAATTTCCGATCGCGAGCGTAACTTCGAACCGCTGATCATAACATCTTCGTGAATTTGCACAGCCCTGGCGAATCTACGCCTAGTGAAGTGCGCGCAGTCAACACTGGCGCAACTTCGAAGGTAAGTAAATTTGCCTCCAAGTGTATAGTAAAACAATTATAAATTGAGTAGTAAATCAATGGACTGGTACGACAATTAAACAATATTTACAGTATTTACAGTTACAAATGATACAGTTACATGATTGTTATCAAAAGAGTAATGGAATAAAGTTCAGCTTCATTATGGCTTCTCTCTGGTCTGCAGTCCTCACATACTGTCTTGTACCAGGCTCCTCCCTCTCTTCTCCCTGGCTGCTCTCATCTCCAGGCTCTCCCTTTAGGGCAGAGACACACATGGAGATTCGGGGAGATTAGACGCCCAGCGACAAATCACCTCTTCTTTGGGCGACTAATCTCTCCACAATGCCTTCCCGCAGGCTAGCCGGCAGGGTGGCACTGGGAGAGATTTGTTTTCCGAAGTCGCCGAAGTTTCCTCGTGAGGCAACTTCGGGCGACTTCAGAAAACGAAGAGGTCCGAGTGCCATCCGCTGGCGATTTAGATTCTAGCTGGCGGGAAGGCAGTTCGGAGATTTATGGTCCCCACATCAGATATAGGAAACCCTTTGTTATGACAATCGGAGTTTAATGTAAATTTACTGGGCAACTGCTTTCCTATTTAATACACATTAATATAAGATGGCAATTTCTTACAATGCTATATGACACGTACAGTATTTATAGTATACATTTATAGTATTTATAGGGATTTGTCTGAAAGTATTACTGTCATTGGGTCAGATCAGTAGAGTAATATGAATATCTTTGTTTTAGGTTACAGCACCGCTGCAAACAACAATGAGGAAACCAACCAGAGCATAAAGCATGGTAAATATCACCTCCACTTCTAATGATACAGAAAAGAAAGTAACTGCTGATATTAATTTTCCATCACATCTTCAGTTTCATCCTACTTTTCAATTGGTCTTCATTATTTATTTTTTATAGTTTTTAAATTGTTTGCCTTCTTCTTCTGACTCTTTCCAGCTTTCAAATCGGGGTCACTGACCCCATCTGAGAAACAAAATTCTGTAAGGCTACAACTGTATTGTTATTGCTACCTATTATTTATCAGGTTTCTTTTCAAGCCCTCTCCTATTCATATTCCAGTCACTTATTCAAATTTTTTTAAACTGGGGAGAATTTCTCAGGCAAAAAAATACCATGAGCATAGAGTGAAATCCAAGGAACCCAGAAATTAAAGGGGACCTGTCACTCAGACATAATAATTGGTATAATAAAAGTCCTTTTCAAATTAAACATGAAATCCAAATTCTTTTTTTTTTATTAGCGCATTCATAGGTGGTGTAAACGCATTTAAAAATCTCAGCTGTTAATCAAATATTGTCGGCCCCTCCTCTATGCCTTAGGCATAGAGGTGGGCAGGCAACTACTTTCCCTTTCCATTTAGCTTGCCTAAATAACAGTGTCACCAAAATGGCTCCTGTCTGTATGCTAAAGTTATGAATTTCCAGACAGAAGGAAACAAGATTCAAATAATTCATATAATGTAATTAAAGTTTATTTTGCTTGAATAACGTGATATAATAATTA
Source organism: Xenopus laevis (assembly GCF_017654675.1). Lineage (NCBI taxonomy): Eukaryota > Metazoa > Chordata > Amphibia > Anura > Pipidae > Xenopus > Xenopus laevis. The sequence continues at coordinate 143,942,255 of NC_054375.1, forward strand.
TTTTTTTGGGTGACAGGTCCCCTTTAAATTTACACCTTCCTTGTATGTATAATACAAACAAGGGAAAATTAGACGACCAAGGTGCTATTCATAGATTGGTATATCATTGCTCCATTGCAAACATTGATCCTTTTCCAAGCATTGTATGTAGAGTCTAGATAAGGAAATGACATGAGGAAAAGTCTCCTTGGAGTAATTAATTCTGCTATGAAACAATTGTGCCATCATCTGCATTGTGGCATCAACAATTATTTCACCCCTAAATTGTAGCCTTCAAACCTAGTGTAATCTGTTTTACTAGCATAAGGGTAATGGTACAGGTATGGGATCTGTTATCCAGAAACATGTTATCCAGAAAGCTCAGAATTAGAGAATGGCCGTCTCCCATAGACTCAATTTTATCCAAATAATCCAAATTTTTTTTGTAATAATAAAACAGTAGTTTGTACTTGATCCAAACTAAGATATAATTAATCCTTATTGGAAGCAAAACCAGCCTATTGGGTTTATTTAATGTTTACAGGGGTTTCCAGTAGAATATAGTTATGAAGATCCAAACTACAGAAAGATCAGTTAACCCCAGGTCCCAAGCATTCTGGATAACAGGTCCTATACCTGTATCTACATTATATTTTGCATTCTGAGCTTCAGGCAAATAACAATTTACATTTCCAATAGACATATTTCTCCTTATTTAGTTTATATAGATGTATTTGCATTGAATGTCAGTTACTTTGAAGTATATTGTCATTGTGCCATATCAGTGGAGTAATATGAATATTATTGTTTAGGTTTTAATGACACTGAGAAAATCAACAAATGCCTAAAGAAACATTACTTTCACCTCCAATTTCAATGATAACAGAAAGCAAAACGAATCCATCAATCTTCATTCTTCATCACATCTTGCGTTACTTCCTCCATCTCTCTCTAACAATTCATTCTTCACCTCATCTCATCTGCTTTCCAACCTCCAATTCATAGTTTAGCACTTTCTCTGGTGGTCCTTCTGTCTCCTTCTGCCTGTTTCATCCCAACCTGGATATATTCATCCCAACCTGGATTTATTTATCAGTAAAAAACATTTTATAACTCCTCTTATCTGTGATCACTTACAGTGAAAGAAGAGAACTGCATTTCTGTGCCTGGATTTTATTTACCAGAATGTGATGGTGAGTATATTTTGGAAGTAGATGGGTATTTCTGTATGTCATGGGGTGGTACCTAATGTGAAGAATTTACAGCATATGTTCAAATGAGCAAAATTATATTTTTGGTGCATCATTGTCTGTAAAATAACAGCTGTAGTAATTATTTATGTATCTATTACTGTCTGTAGAAAGTGTGGGGCGGAGCTATAGTGGTAGGGTTTCCACCTTAAAAAACAAAAATTAGAGAGTCACATACAATAAGCGGGGATATGGGTGGATCATGTGAAGCTGGCTGTGAATGGGGCAGGGATTCAGTTTAATTGGTGGCATTGACTGGATGGGTTGAGACAGAACAGGTGTGTAACTGGGCATGCCAGTGGTGTAAAAACAGGGAATTCTTTTTTTAAAGGAGACATATAGGATAAATGAAAAAAACCTAATTTTGTAGGAAATTATAAGTAATATATGGTGTTGGTTTTACATGGTGCTAAAAAGTAATATTATTTATTTATTTTGAAGCATAGTGGGAGGGGCAGCCAATCACAGCCCTGCAGTCACACAAGCAAAGACAGACTTCAGTTCCCTATCAGGTCCTGCTAGCTGCTGATTGGTTCCTGTCCTACAGTGCAGTGAGTTGAGAGCCGCCAGCTCCCCTGCACAGCCTGGGAATTCAGGGAGCAGGAAGTGGAAGAGAAGGGAGGAATTATTAGGATTGATGCAGAAATATTCAATAAATCAGCCTGAAACACTACTTTTTTTTAAAACACAATTCTTCTATATCTAAATGAGTATAACGCACTAGTACATTCTTATTTTGTTTATACAAAATGTCTCCTTTAATAAATGGATAGGTCTGCTCATTTGGCAATGCTGCTGCTGTTGGAAGAAACGTCACACTATCATATATTATATTTTACTGAAAAATATATTTAATTATATATATTAATATATAAAACTTTACATCAATTCTTGCTCATAGCTTTTCAATATGCAGATATATACCATAATAGAGAGTCTGAGTTAGAGAAAGTCTAAAAGTGAGAGAAAGAAAGAGCCTTAGGTTAGGACCGCAGAAAAAGAGTGACTTCATAATTGGGGGTACAGTGGATCCAGTTTTTATTTTCACCATCCCTCTGATCATACACGTTCCCTGTGCACTGGACTGTATGTATGTACATGGCAGTGTGTGGCCTCAGGTAGTGTATGTAATATGTGCCCACAGTGCAGCCTTATTGGTGTGACAGAACTTGTGTTTATTTGCAGATATAAATGAGTGTTGGGGGAACCCAAAGCTCTGTGGTGCTCATACACAATGCAACAACACTGTGGGAGGATACAAGTGTGTGTGTGAGTCTGGCTTTCAGACAAAACTAAACAAAACAGAATTCTGCCATAATGAAACATATAATACATGTGAAGGTAAGTAAATAACCAGGACAGGAGCACACCAATGTGTATGGGGTACAGGGAGATTGTAAATCCATCTCAGTGTGTACAGTGATGATCCCAATTCCCATTCCGAAGGACTGAGTAATACAGCAAATAGCTGTTTTGAGGCAGTAAAGAATATTTTTCCCATGGCAGTTGGTCTGCTGGATGCATATTTTTTTGCTTTTTACTAGATCAATTTACACAGTGTTTTCTAAAGGATGAACTTGATGTCTTTTTTTAAATGATTTTAAAGAATCAGGAGCAATTGTGCTGCAGTGTGGGGGGAAATGACAAATAGCACCCAGACAATGCACTTTCCATACTGTACTTCATTTGTAAATGACACTTCTAATGTACCTGACTACCCTCTAAATCTGTCCTCCCCTAGGATTATTAGCAGAATACTGTAAATTCTTCCTCAGTTGGCATTAAAATCATGGGACCTGTAGAAATGCTGTGACCTAGAGGCAATATAATTTTCATTTGTCAACATTTGTTTCACCATTTTGTCAATTCTTTCTCTTTTTTGCATGCTCCTTAAAGGAACAGTACCACCAAAAAAGGAAAGTATTTTAAGTAATAAAAATATAATGCAGTGTTGCCCTGCACTGGTAAAACTGGTGTGTTTGCTTCAGAAACTCTACTATTGTTTATATAAATAAGCTGCTGTGTAGCAATGGGGGCAGCCATTCAAAGGAGAAAAGGCTCAGGTTACACAGCAGATAGCAAATAAGCTCTGTCTGTCTAATGGTGTTATCTGTTATCCATTATTTATCCTGTGCCATATAGCCGTTTTTCAATTTCCACCATTGCTCCACAGCAGCTTGTTTATATGAACTATAATAGTGTTTCTGAAGCAAACAGATCAGTTTTACCAGTGCAGGGCAACAGTACATGATATTTTCATTACTTTAAAACACTTTCATTTTTTGGTGTTACTGTTCCTTTAATGTGTAACCTACATGGGCAACAGCTAGCTCCTCCCCTGGCCTCAGCCTGATCTGATTTTTATTTTAATTTTTATTTCTTGCAGATACTGGAGCCAGGCTAAACCTTTACTGCATTTTCTTTTAATATTTACACATTTACCAACAAATCAACATCCATTTAACAAGTATAAAGAATATGTTGTTATTCCATAAAGCTTGTACCCTTTCAAATTTATACTTTTCCCTAAGGATTAAGGATTAGTTAATAATAATAATTTAATAACAATTGATATTGGTTTAAAAAGTGTAAGATTTTTTTTGTCCTGCTGAAGATTTTCAATTTAAACTTTGCTCACATTGGCCAAGGATACCAGCTAACACTATTATTGTTCAGATTATTATTACTGTTATTATTATTAATATGCTTGTTGTGCATCATTGCTAGTGTCATTTTGATGCATTCAAATATCAAAAGTGTGAAATTAAATGATGAGATATGCTGCTGAACCTCTAACTAATAATCATGAAGCTTATGCCAATACCTACAAGTGGGAATGTCAGTTTTTGTGATCAGTTTTTTGTACTGAACATGATCATCTGACCATTTTAAAGGCCATAAAAGTGCTTCCTCTTTCACTTTCCAGCTTTTCCCAAAGGAGACATGGGAAGTTGCCCATAATACATGTTAATGTTGCCATAATACATGATAAAGTTGCTGGACTGCAGTGATTGCATGATCCCTGGTGACATTATTATTTGGATTATACTCAAGATCACAAGATTTACTGTGGACCACAATATCGTATGTAGTACTTGTATACGTAGTGTTATGTCCCAGATTTTACCTTCACAATATCTGTTATTTTGTGTTGCAGATATAAATGAGTGTGATACAAACACCCACAAATGTGGCGCTAACACAAAGTGTAAAAACACAAAGGGAGGCTACCTGTGCCTGTGTAATCCTGGATATCTCAAGAAAAACAACACAGTTAAATTCACCCCCACCGATAATAAGGAGGATAATAAATGTGAAGGTGAGTAATGAAGGAATAACAGAGCATAAAAGACCCAGGGTGAGTCACCCATAATCTTTCCAGCTGTAACAGAACTACAGCTCCCAGCACTTCTGCTACTTTGATGCATTGTTCTGCTTAAACCTGAATTATTCAAGAAGCCGAAGCTGAATGGCGTGCAGTGTTGTGTTTATGGTCTAGTTCGACTCGAGATCAACAACAAAACAGGTCTCTCTTACTGTATACCAGAGCTTTTCAAACTTTTTTTTAGGTTTTTGTCCCCTTTTAGGGCACACGATTTTATAATAGCACCCACTTAAATCATCACATGGCTTCAAAGAACCAAAAACCATTGCAGTCAGGTTCCCCCTGTTATGTACATTGAGGTCATGAGAGCAGGTGTGAAATAGCAGTTCAGCAATATACAGGGGGTGAAAACAGTTCAGCACTGCCAATGGATTATTTAGGGGGGGAATAATACAGTAGAGCGGGGCAGATGGGTTGGTGGGATAAAAATTGACCCATCTATTTTCTGATAAAAATTATATTTTGATACAAGAAGTTGTACTTGCTTTGTATCTATACGAGTGACCTGTTTTAGTTATTTTTCCTTCACTGCACTGATATTGCTCTTATGCTGATCTGTCTCTTCTTTTTCATGCTGCTGCCAACCCTCCCTCCTTCTTTTCTGTCTGTGGTTGCTTTCTATTATCTCCTCCTGAGCTCTCATCAGCTGTAGCCTTCATCTGTGGTCTCATACGGTACTTGGGCAATTGGCTTTAACACCAAGGGGCTGATTCACTAAGCTCGAGTGAAGGATTCGAATGAAAAATACTTCGAATTTCGAAGTATTTTTTTGGTACTTCGACCATCGAATTGGTTAAATTCGTTCGAATTCGAACGAAATCGAACGAATCGAACGAAAAATCGTTCGACTATTCGACCATTCGATAGTCGAAGTACTTCCCCTTTAAAAAAAACTTCGACCCCCTACTTCGGCAGGTACCGAAGTCAATGTTAGCCTATGGGGAAGGTCCCCATAGGTTTGCTAATCTTTTTTTGATCGAAGGATTTTCCTTCGATCGTTGAATTAAAATCGTTCGAATCGTTCGATTCGAACGATTTAATCGTTCGATCGAACGAAAAATCCTTCGATCGATCGATCGCAGGATTAGCGCTAAATCCTTCGACTTCGATATTCGAAGTCGAAGGATTTCAATTCGAGGGTCGAATTTCGAAGTATTTTTAACTTCGAAATTCGACCCTTAGTGAATCTGCCCCCAAAAGTTGAATGAGCCGTGACCTTATTCTGATCAGGGAGGAAATAGTTTTGAACCCAAGCATAGATCAATGCCCTGCTGCATCAGTTGCATCGGCAGCCAACATCCTCCACTGTATAGACATCTTAAGGTGGCCATAGATGTTACAATTGTGATCTTTCCTGGAAACGTTGTTTGTTTCAATAAACACGTGTAGAGCTGAATCGTCAGATATACAGGTAGGAACAATAAAATTCTATCTGTATCTGATGATTCAGCACCAACAATTGGGGTGTCTTCAAAGACACCCAATAAAAATTTTCCCGCCTGGCCGATCGACCACCCCGACCAACATCCAAGTCTTCTGCTGATATCAGTCGGCTCATCTCCCACCATACACGCACTGTATATTGTTTTGAAGGATATTATTGGTGCATCTATGACCACCTTAAAGGTGAGTTACATTACAGCAATGTAACATATATTCCAGGATACATGGAATAGGAGGCATCTAGGTGGGTAATCTCATGCCTAACCAGGCAAATGGCGAGACAACAAATACAGTCCAAACAAATGCACAGTGTCTATATGATCAATTCTCAGTGCCAAACTTGCTATGTTAATGGAATAATATAAACTGGTTTGCTGCAAAAGTCAAGTGGAAGTTGCCCATTATACATGTTAATGTTGCCATAATACATGATAATGTTGCTGGACTGCAGTGATTGCATGATCCCTGGTGACATTATTATTTGGATTATACTCAAGATCACAAGATTTACTGTGGACCACAATATTGTATGTAGTACTTGTATACGTAGTGTAATGTCCCAAATTTTATCTTCACAATATCTGTTATTTTGTGTTTGCAGATATAAATGAGTGTGATACAAACACCCACAAATGTGGCGCTAACACAACGTGTAAAAACACAAAGGGAGGCTACGAGTGTCAGTGTGAGCCTGGATATCACACAAAAAACAACACAGTTAAATTCACCCCCACCGATAATAAATGTGAAGGTGAGTAATGAAGGAATAACAGAGCATAAAATACCCAGGGTGAGTCACCCATGATCTTTCCAGCTGTAACAGAACTACAGCTCCCAGCACTTCTGCTACTTTGATGCATTGTTCTGCTTAAACCTGAATTATTCAAGAAGCCGAAGCTGAATGGCGTGCAGTGTTGTGTTTATGGTCTAGTTCGACTCGAGATCAACAACAAAACAGGTCTCTCTTACTGTATACCAGAGCTTTTCAAACTTTTTTTAGATTCTTGTCCCCCTTTTAGGGCACACCATTTTATTATAGCACCCACTTAAATCATCACATGGCTTCAAAGAACCAAAAACCATTGCAGTCAGGTTCCCCCTGTTATGTACATTGTGGTCATGAGAGCAGGTGTGAAATAGCAGTTCAGCAATATACAGGGGGTGAAAACAGTTCAGCACTGCCAATGGATTATTTATGGGGGAATAATACAGTAGAGCGGGGCAGATGGGTTGGTGGGATAAAAATTGACCCATCTATTTTCTGATAAAAATTATATTTTGATACAAGAAGTTGTACTTGCTTTGTATCTATACGAGTGACCTGTTTTAGTTATTTTTCCTTCACTGCACTGATATTGCTCTTATGCTGATCTGTCTCTTCTTTTTCATGCTGCTGCCAACCCTCCCTCCTTCTTTTCTGTCTGTGGTTGCTTTCTATTATCTCCTCCTGAGCTCTCATCAGCTGTAGCCTTCATCTGTGGTCTCATACGGTACTTGGGCAATTGGCTTTAACACCAAAAGTTGAATGAGCCGTGACCTTATTCTGATCAGGGAGGAAATGGTTTTGGACCCAAGCATAGATCAATGCCCTGCTGCATCAGTTGCATCGGCAGCCAACATCCTCCACTGTATAGACATCTTAAGGTGGCCATAGATGTTACAATTGTCATCTTTCCTGGAAACGTTATTTGTTTCAATAAACACGTGTAGAGCTGAATCGTCAGATATACAGGTAGGAACAATAAAATTCTATCTGTATCTGATGATTCAGCACCAACAATTGGGGTGCCTTCAAAGACACCCAATAAAAATTTTCCCGCCTGGCCGATCGACCACCCCGACCAACATCCAAGTCTTCTGCTGATATCAGTCGGCTCATCTCCCACCATACACGCACTGTATATTGTTTTGAAGGATATTATTGGTGCATCTATGACCACCTTAAAGGTGAGTTACATTACAGCAATGTAACATATATTCCAGGATACATGGAATAGGAGGCATCTAGGTGGGTAATCTCATGCCTAACCAGGCAAATGGCGAGACAACAAATACAGTCCAAACAAATGCACAGTGTCTATATGATCAATTCTCAGTGCCAAACTTGCTATGTTAATGGAATAATATAAACTGGTTTGCTGCAAAAGTCAAGTGGAAGTTGCCCATTATACATGTTAATGTTGCCATAATACATGATAATGTTGCTGGACTGCAGTGATTGCATGATCCCTGGTGACATTATTATTTGGATTATACTCAAGATCACAAGATTTACTGTGGACCACAATATTGTATGTAGTACTTGTATACGTAGTGTAATGTCCCAAATTTTATCTTCACAATATCTGTTATTTTGTGTTTGCAGATATAAATGAGTGTGATACAAACACCCACAAATGTGGCGCTAACACAACGTGTAAAAACACAAAGGGAGGCTACGAGTGTCAGTGTGAGCCTGGATATCACACAAAAAACAACACAGTTAAATTCACCCCCACCGATAATAAATGTGAAGGTGAGTAATGAAGGAATAACAGAGCATAAAATACCCAGGGTGAGTCACCCATGATCTTTCCAGCTGTAACAGAACTACAGCTCCCAGCACTTCTGCTACTTTGATGCATTGTTCTGCTTAAACCTGAATTATTCAAGAAGCCGAAGCTGAATGGCGTGCAGTGTTGTGTTTATGGTCTAGTTCGACTCGAGATCAACAACAAAACAGGTCTCTCTTACTGTATACCAGAGCTTTTCAAACTTTTTTTAGATTCTTGTCCCCCTTTTAGGGCACACCATTTTATTATAGCACCCACTTAAATCATCACATGGCTTCAAAGAACCAAAAACCATTGCAGTCAGGTTCCCCCTGTTATGTACATTGTGGTCATGAGAGCAGGTGCGAAATAGCAGTTCAGCAATATACAGGGGGTGAAAACAGTTCAGCACTGCCAATGGATTATTTAGGGGGGGAATAATACAGTAGAGCGGTGCAGATGGGTTGGTGGGATAAAAATTGACCCATCTATTTTCTGATAAAAATTATATTTTGATACAAGAAGTTGTACTTGCTTTGTATCTATACGAGTGACCTGTTTTAGTTATTTTTCCTTCACTGCACTGATATTGCTCTTATGCTGATCTGTCTCTTCTTTTTCATGCTGCTGCCAACCCTCCCTCCTTCTTTTCTGTCTGTGGGTGCTTTCTATTATCTCCTCCTGAGCTCTCATCAGCTGTAGCCTTCATCTGTGGTCTCATACGGTACTTGGGCAATTGGCTTTAACACCAAAAGTTGAATGAGCCGTGACCTTATTCTGATCAGGGAGGAAATGGTTTTGGACCCAAGCATAGATCAATGCCCTGCTGCATCAGTTGCATCTGCAGCCAACATCCTCCACTGTATAGACATCTTAAGGTGGCCATAGATGTTACAATTGTCATCTTTCCTGGAAATGCACAGTGTCTATATGATCAATACTCAGTGCCAGACTATGGAACTGTTAAAGGAACAGTAACGTCAAAAAAGAAAAGTGTTTTAACCCTTTACCTGCCAGCCATTTTGTCCTAGATGCGAACATCTACTGCCAAGCAGTTTTTAGATATTTTGCACTCTTTCACTTTAAGGGCCTTTCCTGGGGCGGTCTTTTAGTTTACCCAGCAAAACAATATATTGTTTTTTTCAGGACAACCTGAACTTTCAAAATATGCAGGAATTTTGGTGTAATTCTACTTCTGTAAAAAAATATTGGCTTCTAAGTGTCCAATAAAATGAAAAAAATCATGTTTCACAAAGAACAATCACATATATCAGAAACATCATTTACTTTATGTATGAGAACACAGCCTATTTGGAAAGGTCTATGTCTCCTGAACGCGGCAATTCCAAATATATATAGTTTTATGGAGATTTCTCACTTGTATAGATCAAAATCTAAAAGCAGTACACAACCAAATTTCCAAAGCTCCACTCCCCAAACGGCATACTTCTGCTTTCAAGGCCAAACATTCCACTAACAGTAGGTTTACCCTAGAAAACTACCCATTATTAGAAAGAACAGATTCTGGTGAATCAAAAATGGGTAAATATATCGTTGTACTCCAAACTACCAAGTTGCAATTGTTTCCTAAAGTTATAATGTTTTATAGAAATTGGTGAATTTTTTGAAAAATTACCTCAAAGCTTCCAATCTACAGAATCATATCTCCCACAAATCATTAGGTATCAATGTAAAACACCCCAAATATGAAAGCCTGGGGTCCGCTGAACAATTTGATGCCCAATATATATAGGTGTACCCAAACATGTGGCATATAGGGGCCCTAAAATATAGACACCTCATTTGAGCTATCAGTTCTGTAATTCCAGATACTGCAAAATCAACACATTTGCATCGTTTTGGGGGGGGTAAAAGTAGAAAAAAGTAAGTTCACCCCAGAAAACCGTATATTTTCGGAAAGTACACATTCCCACGAATCTAAATTGGGTATGCATGTCTTTGTACTACAAAGTACCAAGCTGCAAATCATTCCTAAATGTGGTGATTTCGGTGACATTTCCAAAAATCACCTCAAAATTTCTACCCTGCAGCATCGTATTACCCACATACTTTTAGGTATCAAGAGAAATCACCCCAAATATGAAAGCCTAGGCTCCTCCGAACACTTTGATGCCCAATATGTATAGGTGTACTCAAGCACGTGGCATACAGGGGCCCCAAAAGGAAGACCCCCATATGGTCTGTCATTTCAGGTACAGCAAAATCAACACATTTACATCGTTTTGGGGGGGGGTCAAAAGTAGAAAAAAGTAAGTTCACCCCAGAAATCCATATATTTTCGGAAAGTAAACATTCCCACGAATCTAAATTGGGAATGCATGTCTTTGTACTCCACAATAACAAGCAGCAAACCATTCCTAAATATGGTGATTTTGGCGACATTTCCAAAAATCACCTCAAAATTTCTACCCTGCAGCATCGTATTGCCCACATACTTTTAGGTATCAAGAGAAATCACCCCAAATATGAAAGCCTAGGGTCCTCTGAACAGTTTGATGCCCAATATGTATAGGTGTACCCACGCACGTTGCATATAGGGGCCCCAAAAGGAAGACCCCCATATGGTCTGTCATTTCAGACACTGCAAAATCAAGACATTTACATCGTTTTGGGGGGGGTAAAAGTAGAAACGGGTAAGTTCACCCCAGAAAACCATATATTTTCGGAAAGTACACATTCCCACGAATCTAAATTGGGTATGAATGTCTTTGTACTCCAAAGTACCAAGCCGCAAACCATTCCTAAATTTGGTGATTTTGGCGACATTTCCAAAAATCACCTCAAAATTTCTACCCTGCAGCATCGTATTACCCACATACTTTTAGGTATCAAGATAAATCGCCCCAAATATGAAAGCCTAGGTTCCTCTGAACAGTTTGATGCCCAATATGTATAGGTGTACCCAAGCACGTGGCATATAGGGGCCCCGAAAGGAAGACACCCATATGGTCTGTCATTTCAGATACTGCAAAATCAAGACATTTACATCGTTTTGGGGGGGTCAAAAGTAGAAAAAAGTAAGTTCACCCCAGAAAACCATATATTTTCCGAAAGTACACATTCCAACGAATCTAAATTGGGTATGCATGTCTTTGTACTCCAAAGTACCAAGCCGCAAACCATTCCTAAATTTGGTGATTTTGGCGACATTTCCAAAAACCACCTCAAAATATCTACCCTGCAGCATCGTATTGCCCGCATACTTTTAGGTATCAAGAGAAATCACCCCAAATATGAAAGCCTAGGGTCCCCTGAACAGTTTGATGCCCAATATGTATAGGTGTACCCACGCACGTGGCATATAGGGGCCCCAAAAGGAAGACCCCCATATGGTCTGTCATTTCAGATACTGCAAAATCAAGACATTTACATCGTTTTGGGGGGGGCAAAAGTAGAAAAGGGTAAGTTCACCCCAGAAAACCATATATTTTCCGAAAGTACACATTCCCACGAATCTAAATTGGGTATGCATGTCTTTGTACTCCAAAGTACCAAGCCGCAAACCATTCCTAAATTTGGTGATTTTGGCGACATTTCCAAAAACCACCTCAAAATATCTACCCTGCAGCATCGTATTGCCCGCATACTTTTAGGTATCAAGAGAAATCACCCCAAATATGAAAGCCTAGGGTCCCCTGAACAGTTTGATGCCCAATATGTATAGGTGTACCCACGCACGTGGCATATAGGGGCCCCAAAAGGAAGACCCCCATATGGTCTGTCATTTCAGATACTGCAAAATCAAGACATTTACATCGTTTTGGGGGGGCAAAAGTAGAAAAGGGTAAGTTCACCCCAGAAAACCATATATTTTCCGAAAGTACACATTCCACGAATCTAAATTGGGTATGCATGTCTTTGTACTCCAAAGTACCAAGCCGCAAACCATTCCTAAATTTGGTGATTTTGGCGACATTTCCAAAAACCACCTCAAAATATCTACCCTGCAGCATCGTATTGCCCGCATACTTTTAGGTATCAAGAGAAATCACCCCAAATATGAAAGCCTAGGGTCCTTTGAACAGTTTGATGCCCAATATGTATAGGTGTAACCCACGCACGTGGCATATAGGGGCCCCAAAAGGAAGACCCCCATATGGTCTGTCATTTCAGATACTGCAAAATCAAGACATTTACATCGTTTTGGGGGGGGGCAAAAGTAGAAAAGGGTAAGTTCACCCCAGAAAACCATATATTTTCGGAAAGTACACATTCCCACGAATCTAAATTGGGTATGCATGTCTTTGTACTCCAAAGTACCAAGCCGAAAACCATTCCTAAATTTGGTGATTTTGGCGACATTTCCAAAAACCACCTCAAAATATCTACCCTGCAGCATCGTATTGCCCACATACTTTTAGGTATCACAAGAAATCACCCCAAATATGAAAGCCTAGGGTCCTCTGAACAGTTTGATGCCCAATATGTATAGGTGTACCCACGCACGTGGCATATAGGGGCCCCAAGAGGAAGACCCCATATGGTCTGTCATTTCAGATACTGCAAAATCAAGACATTTACATCGTTTTGGGGGGGCAAAAGTAGAAAAGGGTAAGTTCACCCCAGAAAACCATATATTTTCGGAAAGTACACATTCCCACGAATCTAAATTGGGTATGCATGTCTTTGTACTCCAAAGTACCAAGCCGCAAACCATTCCTAAATTTGGTGATTTTTGGCAACATTTCCAAAAATCACCTCAAAATATCTACCCTGCAGCATCGCATTACCCACATACTTTTAGGTATCAAGAGAAATCACCCCAAATATGAAAGCCTAGGGTCCTCTGAACAGTTTGATGTCCAATATGTATAGGTGTACCCAAGCACGTGGCATACAGGGGCCCCAAAAGGAAGACCCCCATATGGTCTGTCATTTCAGGTACTGCAAAATTAACACATTTACATTGTTTTGGGGGGGGGCAAAAGTAGAAAAAAGTAAGTTCACCCCAGAAAACCATATATTTTCGGAAAGTACACATTCCCAGGAATCTAAATTGGGTATGCATGTCTTTGTACTCCAAAGTACCAAGCCGCAAACCATTCCTAAATTTGGTATTATGCCGACATTTCCAAAAACCACCTCAAAATTTCTACCCTGCAGCATCGTATTACACACATACTTTTAGGTATCAAGAGAAATCACCCCAAATATAAAAGCCTAGGGTCCCCTGAACAGTTTGATGCCAAATATGTATAGGTGTACCAAAGCATGTGGCATATAAGGGCCCTAAAATTAAGACCCCCCCCCCATATGGTTTGTCATTTCAGGTACTGCAAAATCAAGACATTTACATTGTTTTGGGGGGGCAAAAGTAGAAAAGGGTAAGTTCACCCCAGAAAACCATATATTTTCGGAAAGTACACATTCCCACGAATCTAAATTGGGTATGCACGTCTTTGTACTCCGAAGTACCAAGCCGCAAACCATTCCTAAATTTGGTGATTTTGGCGACATTTCCAAAAACCACCTCAAAATATCTACCCTGCAGCATCGTATTGCCCACATACTTTTAGGTATCAAGAGAAATCACCCCAAATATGAAAGCCTAGGGTCCTCTGAACAGTTTCATGCCCAATATGTATAGGTGTACCCACGCACGTGGCATATAGGGGCCCCAAAAAGAAGACCCCCATATGGTCTGTCATTTCAGATACTGCAAAATCAAGACATTTACATTGTTTTGGGGGGGGCAAAAGTAGAAAAGGGTAAGTTCACCCCAGAAAACCATATATTTTCGGAAAGTACACATACCCACGAATCTAAATTGGGTATGCATGTCTTTGTACTCCAAAGTACCAAGCCGCAAACCATTCCTAAATTTGGTGATTTTGGCGACATTTCCAAAAACCACCTCAAAATATCTACCCTGCAGCATCGTATTGCCCGCATACTTTTAGGTATCAAGAGAAATCACCCCAAATATGAAAGCCTAGGGTCCTTTGAACAGTTTGATGCCCAATATGTATAGGTGTACCCACGCACGTGGCATATAGGGGCCCCAAAAGGAAGACCCCCATATGGTCTGTCATTTCAGATACTGCAAAATCAAGACATTTACATCGTTTTGGGGGGGGCAAAAGTAGAAAAGGGTAAGTTCACCCCAGAAAACCATATATTTTCGGAAAGTACATATTCCCACGAATCTAAATTGGGTATGCATGTCTTTGTACTCCAACGTACCAAGCTGCAAATCATTCCTAAATGTGGTGATTTCGGTGACATTTCCAAAAATCACCTCAAAATTTCTACCCTGCAGCATCGTATTACCCACATACTTTTAGGTATCAAGAGAAATCACCCCAAATATGAAAGCTTAGGGTCCTCTGAACAGTTTCATGCCCAATATGTATAGGTGTACCCAAGCACGTGGCATATAGGGGCCCCAAAAGAAGACCCCCATATTGTCTGCCATTTCAGATACTGCAAAATCAAGACATTTACATCGTTTTGGGGGGGGCAAAAGTAGAAAAGGGTAAATTCACCCCAGAAAACCATATATTTTCGGAAAGTACACATTCCCACGAATCTAAATTGGGTATGCATGTCTTTGTTCTACAAAGTACCAAGCTGCAAATCATTCCTAAATGTGGTGATTTTGGTGACATTTCCAAAAATCACCTCAAAATTTCTACCCTGCAGCATCGTATTACCCACATACTTTTAGGTATCAAGAGAAATCACCCCAAATATGAAAGCCTAGGGTCCTCTGAACAGTTTGATGCCCAATATGTATAGGTGTACCCAAGCACGTGGCATATAGGGGCCCCAAAAGGAAGACCCCCATTTGGTCTGTCATTTCAGATACTGCAAAATCAAGACATTTACATCGTTTGGGGGGGGGGCAAAAGTAGAAAAGGGTAAATTCACCCCAGAAAACCATATATTTTCGGAAAGTACACATTCCCACGAATCTAAATTGGGTATGCATGTCTTTGTACTACAAAGTACCAAGCTGCAAATCATTCCTAAATGTGGTGATTTCGGTGACATTTCCAAAAATCACCTCAAAATTTCTACCCTGCAGCATCGTATTACCCACATACTTTTAGGTATCAAGAGAAATCACCCCAAATATGAAAGCTTAGGGTCCTCTGAACAGTTTGATGCCCAATATGTATAGGTGTACCTAAGCATGTGGCATATAGGGGCCCCAAAAGAAGACCCCCATATGGTCTGTCATTTCAGATACTGCAAAATCAACACATTTATATTGTTTTGAAGGGGGCAAATGTAGATAAAAGTAAGTTCACCCCAGAAAACCATATATTTTCGGAAAGTACACATTCCCAGGAATCTAAATTGGGTATACATGTCCTTGTACTCCAAAGTACCAAGTCGCAAGTCTTTCCTAAATTTGGCGATAAAAGCAACGGTTTTTACATTTTTGAAAATCGCCTAAAAATATTGCAATTGGCCACATTTATCTCACCCAATTTCTTGCATACAATTGTAAAATAACATAAATATTTATGCCAAGGGACGACTGAACAGTTTGATGCCCAATATGCATAGATACACCAAGGCAGCTGGCATGTGCAGACCCCAAATAAAAATAGTGCATATGAGTTTTCTCCGCTGCCGATTCGCCTTCTGTGAACATAGACCATTGACTTCATATTATGTGCCTCAAGACCCTCCTTACAGCAAAGACCCCCCAAAACCATATGTTTTTGGAAAGTACACATTCTGACGAATCCAACAAAGATAAAGACGTCTTTCTACACCAAACTACCAAACTGCAAAGCTTTTCTAAACTTAGAGGTTTTTACAACATTTCTGAAAATTGCCTAAAATGCTGCAGTTTGCCGCATTTTTCGCACACAATGTTTTACGTACAAAGAAAAATCACCCTAAATATGGACGTCAGAGGTCTGATGAATAGCTTGATGCCCAATATGCATAGATTTACCCAAGTATGTGGTGTGTACGGACCCCAAATGAAAAACATGCATATGAATTTTCACACTAGCCAACTAAGCTGCTGAAAACAGTACTCCAACTTTGCGTTATGTGTTGTAAGACCCCCAAACTGTAAAAAGCCCCCAGAACAGCATACATTTTTGGAAAGTACATATTCTGACGGATCAAACAAAGTAAAATCTATCATTCTATACCAAAGCACCAAACAGCAAAACTATACTAAAGATACATAAGGAAAAATAATGCAGGGATAAAATTGCAATAAAACCACAAAAATTGTGTAAATCAATGAAATAACAAAATTACTGATCCAACAGCATAATTAGTGGCCAAAATCGATTACCCAATAGTCATGCTGCCAAAACAAATGGTTTTTAGGGGTAAAAAAACACAAATTAGTAAAATGAAAAAGTAAAAAAAAAAATCCCTCTTTGTGAGTTTTTTGTGTATACATGTGTATACACTTCTAAAAGTGGTGTGACAGTGTGTATATAAGTGTGAAATAAGTGCAAATAAGTGTACATAACTTTCCAAAAAAATTAAAAAAAAAAAAAAAATCTTTACTAAAATGACTGTATAACTGTGTACAGATCTATACAATGTTGTGTAGTGTGTATGTAGTGTTTGTGTAGTGTGTAATTTAGCAAATAAAGGCCACTTACCATTGCTGGAGCAGGGGAGAGAGTCTAATCCTCTTTCAGCAGCGTGTGTGCTGAGTCACTGCAGTCAGGAAGTGCGTGGGCGTCGCCAGAGCAGCAGAGAGCAGAAGGAAGACGGAGGAGCTGGTAAGTTGCTTCTTTTTGCGATTTTAGGTCGATCCTGCAACAATCCTGTTGCAGGACCGACATGACAGCCCCCCAGCCTTGTTGCCCAGGGGGCTGTCAGCACTGCTAAGTCTCTGCAGAGGCGGCTAAAGCCGCTGATGCAGAGTACAGCATGTTAAACTGCAAGAACGTACAATGTACGTGCTTGGCAGTTAAAGCCCTTGCCTGCCAGAACGTACAGCGTACGTGCTTGGCAGGCAAAGGGTTAAAGTAATGAAAATATAATGCAGTGTTGCGCTGCACTGGTGTTTGCTTCAGAAACACTACTATTGTTTATATAAATAAGCTGCTGTGTAGCAATGGGGGCAGCCATTCAATGGAGAAAAGGCTCAGGTTACACAGCAGATAGCAAATAAGCTCTGTCTGTCTAATGGTGTTATCGGTTATCCATTAGTTAACCTCTGTCATGTAGCCATTTTTCAATTTCCGCCATTGCTCCACAGCAGCTTGTTTATATTAACTATTGTAGTGTTTCTGAAGCAAACACATAAGTTTTACTAGTGCAGGGCAACACTACATGCAGGCCCGGACTGGCAATCTGTGGGTTCTGGCAAATGCCAGAGGGGCTGCTATAAGGTCCCATAGAAAGTCAGTATTTAGTGGGCTGGTGGGGGCTGTTTGGGCCTCTGTGTACCTGAAATGCCAGGGCCTATTTTAATTCTCAGTCCGGACCTGACTACATGATATTTTCATTACTTTAAAACACTTTCATTTTTTGATGTTACTGTTCCTTTAAGTTAAAGGGTCAATATAAACGATGTGACACTTCCTGAATACCCTTGGGGACACTTGATCTTGCCCTCTACATCGCTAAACAGTGCAATTATTATTGCTGGTTCTGAGGAAAGGGAATTTGGAGTTGGGAAAGAATACTGCGTGAATTTGTGGGTCCTCTAGAAAATGTTTCCTCTGAGCTGTGCACACAAATTTTGAGGCCAAAAATTGTGGTGCGCACAAAGAATTTTTAAAAATGCACACACAAGTAATACATTTTTTGTACACGTAGCCAAGAAGGGATTAGAGGGACCATTGCTTCTAGATCTGCTTGAGGGAGGATCTACAGGGCAGGCCTAAAAGCTTGACTATAACAGAAATGACGACTGGGAACAGACCCCTTGTACTCTTCATCATGTACTTATTTATGTAGCGCCTACCAGTTACAGTGCTGCACATTCATTTATAATGAACAAGGGGTCTTAATTTAATAAACGAGGGTAACAAAATAGAAATAGTTCCAGAGGCCCCTACTAACAAGAGCTTGTACTCCGGAATACCTTCCCATTACAAAACAGCTGCTGTCACCCCTGCTCATCATCAGAAACCAATGGTTTTCCGATTTGTCCTTTACAACATTTGCCCACTCACACCTTCCTGTATTCTGATGTATTAGCTATTATAGTTTAGTGACCCAGGAGTGACTGCTCAGTTTAACTGAGCAGAAATACACCATATATTACAGTAAATGTAGGATAAAAACATAGACCTCAGTTATTATACAGAGGGACATAATGATCAGTATATTGTTTTTATGAAATGTTGGAGTTGCCTTGCCTCAGTCAATCTCAAATATTGTAGTACCTTTAGTTTACCTAACTGAGCAACCCACTGGTAGTCAGAACAGTGTCTCGCAGAATAGTAAAGGCTTCCTACAGCAGGTTTGCATCAGTAGAGGCACCACACTTTCACACAAACTAAATGGTTATCTGGTCCCTCTCCTCCCCACTCATACCTGCCTTGAGCCAAGGGGAGGGGGATGAAAACAACCAAATAGAGAGATCCCACATCTCCTCCCACTGGCAGTCAGCAACACCTAGCCCAAATAACAATAGATCTCATGGGCCTCCATTTAAAGAATGTCAGCCTTCTTTATTAGCTGTTTCTGACTGGAAAAGGTCCCATTTAGGCCACACCTCTTTACAAATGCACCCCTCTAAATTGGATGCGGCTGTGAGCACATATTGATGCATATTGACTAGTATCCAAACACACTCTCGAACTTCCACATGGTTGCCAATGTGTCCACTCTGTGTCTTTGCCTGTTGACCCTGGAAAACTCTGGAGCTTTCGGACCTGGAGAGGCTTCCTTCGGAAGCAAACATTCTAGAAGCGATGCAACCCCCTACTCTGAAAAAGGTAGGCACAACTTGCACCCGATTTAAAGCAAAACTCAAAATTCATTTGAGCACATCAGGTGCAGTTGTGACAGAAGCAGACATGCTGTAATTACATGTAACATCGCACTCCGCATACCACACTTGTGGTCACAAATGACCTTTATAAACTCCAACAGACAGGATATGCCTAAGGACAAAGTCATATACATTTTTAAGTAGTGTTGAATTAAAGTGCCTGTAACATCTTCACATGATATTGGCCGAAAACCTCAGAAGTCATAAATACTCGAAAAAGACAGGCCAACAGCACAAGGGCAAAACAAAAAACATCTAATACATAATTTATATAAAACCACAGATGGAAATGATACGGTCATACTTAGAACTGTATCTCATGCAATGATGTCAGAGGGAATTACTCCTACAAGCCATACAAACACCCTACCTGAAATGGAAGGTTCGGCTGGTGATTGTCCATATTCAACTGAAATATTCTGAGACAAATGTTATTCTTCCTGATGTCATGACCTGGAAGCCATATTGACCCCAGCCAGGAAATGAGGTCACATAACAAGAATGCAAAGATGACCTACTTCCTGCATGTCTCAAGAACATTGGTTGAACAAGTTTCTTCAAGATCTGTACCGTTATTTATTGTGAAGACATGTGAAGGCAATAAGTCCCTGGCCACCTTGACTGAGGTCCACTGCCTAGGGGCAGCACCTAAATACAGACCAATCAAAGACACAATTGTATACTGGGTAGAGAACATTGATGGATGAATGGAATATAGAGATGTTTATTGTTAGTCATGGTTTGTTCATACACTAGCTGGATTTGTATATCTGGCTGAACCTAATCCCAATTTGCATATGCAAATTATCGGCGGGAAGGGTCACAAAACAAGGAAGTAAAAAAAAATGTCCCACTTTTTCCTTTCCGCTTCTAATTTGCACATGCAAATTAGGATTTGGATTCGGTTTGAATCTTTCAGAAAAGATTTGGGGATTTGGCTGAATCCAAAAAAGTGAATTCGGTGCATCACTAGTGATTAGTGTTCAAAACATTCTGTCATCTAGTCACACTGTGAAATTACAGTTTTATTGGCAAAAATAAGTAATTAATAGCAATATGGGGCTAAAAAAATGCAATAACATCAAGCAATCAATAAAATTAAACAATTGAAGAGACAGACAGATTAATGGTGAAAATACTTCCCCAATAAAACAATATACACTAGTCACAATGGACAATAAACATTGTGGGACAGATTTACTAAAGGGCATCGTCATTAGTGAAAATTAACCAGAAATCCTATCCACAGGCACATCGCCAATTTACTAACATGCGTAGAGGGCAATTCTCTAGCGATCTCTCCCTATCGCCAGGTGAATTTTTGCTCAGGCGCACGAATGTGACTCTGCAAATTCACTAAAGTGCAAATTTTACAGAACGTTACCTCTTTCTCCAGAGTTTCCTTCCCCACCTTAGACCTGGTGAACTGATAAGATGAAGCTACATCCTCCTCAATCTTACGTCAGTGACATCATATCCTGTATGCCGGAAAGTCATAAAAGTTCTAAAGAAACACTGTTGTTTTTTCATATTTTAAAGCGGGATTGCCTTCAAAAGTCCTAACTAGTAAAGATTTTTGTGTTCATTTTTTTAACTAATTTGAGGGGCATGCCACATTTGTTTTAGGGAGGGCTCATGTATAGGGCATTAGAGGATCTCTTTTGTCTTTATTTTGCATCCTTGGACATTTTTAATAATAAGTGGCCTCTTCTAATATTTGCACCAACATCTCTAATAAAGACATATATATGACCCATATGTACCCGCCCTATTCAAATTGACCTAAGCGTAAGAGTATTAAAGGGATACTGTCATGGGAAAAAACATTTTTTTCAAAATGAATCAGTTAATAGTGCTGCTCCAGCAGAATTCTGCACTGAAATCCATTTTTTTAAAAGAGCAAACAGATTTTTTTATATTCAATTTTGAAATCTGACATGGGGCTAGCCAGAAAGCATTTCTCTCCTAAAG
Organism: Xenopus laevis; assembly: GCF_017654675.1. Classification (NCBI taxonomy): domain Eukaryota; kingdom Metazoa; phylum Chordata; class Amphibia; order Anura; family Pipidae; genus Xenopus; species Xenopus laevis. The sequence goes on from NC_054375.1 coordinate 143,963,771, forward strand.
TGCAGGCACAAGTCACATGACCTGGGGCAGCTGGGAAATTGACAAAATGTCTAGCCCCATGGCAGATTTCAAAATTGAATATAAAAAAATCTGTTTGCTCTTTTGAGAAATGGATTTCAGTGCAGAATTCTGCTGGAGTAGCACTATTAACTGATGCGTTTTGAAAAAAACATGTTTTCTGATGACAGGATCCCTTTAAAGACGTTTTGCTAGGCAGAATTGAATGCTAGTGAAAGATGAAATGCTCACACTGACAAATTAATGCTAGCAAAACGTTGCTGGCATTCAGCTGCTGAAACACAACCTCTCAATTTAGGGAATTAGTGTAATGTTAATACATTTTGGTGAATTTTTCGCAGGAGGAAATTTGCCCTTCAGTGAATTTGCCACTGTAAGTTGTGTGCACACAAAAGTATGGAAAATAGAAAAAGAAGTAGTTGTCACACGTCTACTTGTTCACATACAGTGGTGTCTAAAGAAACCAATAACGTGCATTACAGGACGTACCAGAAAACACAGAATCTAATTTGCTGCCACTTTGAGCCTGTACCTGTAATCTTTATGCTGGACACATAAAGACTTAATAACCTATGAACAAGTCGAGACAGGACAAATTAACCAAATTTGCAAAAACTGTACCTTTAGATAATTGTCTAGGACCTGTTGTAATAAATCTGAACTGATGAAGTTGAATAGAATGCTCTTAGCTTGGAAGAAAATAATACCTCCAGGCAGTAATATTGAAGTGATGCAGATATGGACTCTGAAGATGCCTGTGAGAAATGAGATCTCCTAGTTGGAGAAGAATCAAATAATTCCCAGGACATGTCTGCATTAACTGTGAGAACCATACTCCAAAATGGAAGAATGGTTATTGCTGGGGTCGCATCCTAAAAAACGTTCCTGATAACTCTGGTGAATATAGTAATCGGTGGGAAAATATAAGCCAACAGAATTTCCACCTGTTCATCATTTCACACAGGGCTCATGGCTGACACTCTCTTGCCATTCTACTTGTTTAACATAAAATTCACCTTTGGGGTCTTCCACTGTTGCAATTATTTGTTAAATCTACATTTTCAAAGGAGTGTTCCTTGGGATCTACATTCGACCTGTTCAATTGAGCCATGGTATTGGCTTCCTCCCTGGTGTCATGGCAGAAATTCTCATCAGATTGATATTGGCCTACAGAAGAATCCTTTGATGTTCTTTAAATAGAAGCTGAGTTGTCAGACTGCATCTTCACAGCTTTGCAAATGACCACAAAATCATCTCTGATCTACCTGAAATTGGAGGAAAAGCAGTTTTCCATGGTAGTACAGCTTCACACATGCTCCCCATCTTCTATGTATCGTATCCTGAGAACATTATCCAGGTGGAATTAAAAACTCTGGTTGAAGGTGACAATTAAAGTCTCACCCTAGGAAGTACATTGAAGAAGCCGTGCTGAATGTCTCCCAGAGACATACATGAGAGGGGATATGGTTTCACAAGACAAATAATGTGATGAGACAAACTATCTGGGGAATCAGGGAAATCAACATTATATTTATGTATTGAAGAGCATTCCTGGGAACTGCTTCTTTCTAAAGGGCTGATATAAGGCAAATTAACTAGAGTGGCAACTGCCACCCCATTACCCCATAATGACCAACGGATTTCTAATGCTACAAAATAAAAAACTGAAGTGTGTGGACAAAAAGCCTTATGCCCATCCATGCTCCCAAGCTCATTATAATGGATAATTAAAGTCTGAGGTCCGTGCTTGTTCTGCCAAAGGGGAGTGGAGATATGAGGATTACTGCTGTATAGGACATTGAATAAATGTAACTAATACAAATGAAGAAGTGTTTCTGGGTTTCATTTTCCTGATTCTCACATGCAACTTTTCACTGAAATGAAACCTTATTGAGGCTTCATATGCAATTCTATTTCCAACACTAAGGGGCCAATTCACCAAGGGTTAAATATCGAGGGTTAATTAACCCTCGATATTCGACTGGGTATTAAAATCCTTCGACTTCGAATATCGAAGTCGAAGGATTTTAGCGCAAATAGTTAGATCGAAGGAATAATCCTTCGATAGAACGATTAAATCCTTCGAATCGAACGTTTCGAAGGATTTTAATCCAACAATCGAAGGATTATCCTTCGACCAAAAAAACTTAGGCAAGCCTATGGGGACCTTCCCCATACACTTACATTGAGTTCAGTAGGTTTTAGATGGCGAACTAGGGCTTCGAAGTTTTTTCTAAAAGAGACAGTACTTCGACTATCGAATGGTCGAATAGTCAAACGATTTTTAGTTCGAATCCTTCGATTCGTAGTCGAAGGTCAAAGTAGCCCATTCGATGGTCGAAGTAGCCCAAAAAACACTTCGAAATTTGAAGTTTTTTTACTTCAAATCCTTCACTCGAAGTTAGTGAATTGGCCCCTAAGCGGCCCATTTACTTATTTCGAGTGAAGGAATAGAGGAAAAATAGTTCGAATTTTGAATGGTTGAATATGGCTACTTCGACCATCGAATGGGCTACTTCGATCTTCGAATCGAACGATTCAAACTAAAAATTGTTCAACTATTCGACCATTCGATAGTCGAAGTACTGTCTCTTTAAAAATTTCTTCGACCCCTTAGTTCGCCCCCTAAAACCTACCGAGGCCAATGTTAGCCTATGGGGAAGGTCCCCATAGGCTTCCTAACAATTTCCTAATCAAAGGAATATCCTTCGATCGATGGATTAAAATCCTTCTAATTGTTCGATTCGAAGGATTTAATCGAACGATTATTCCTTTGATCGTTCGATCGTAGGAATATCGCAAAATCCTTTGACTTCGATATTCGAAGTCGAAGGATTTTACTTAGACGGTCGAATATCGAGGGTCAATTATCCCTCGATATTCGACCCTAGGTAAATGTGCCCCTTAATATGCATGAGTCTCCGTCAAAGTCAAAGTTGTTGGTCTGCAGGCCAATTGAACAGAGAGCTTATGTATGGCCACCGTAAGTCATGGAAACATCTAAGATTTTATTGAACACCGTAGACTTAGTGGGACTAGGTTTGGGCAAAAGAGAAAAGATGATGAACACGGCAATGCTGATAGCTAACAGTGATTATAAAATGTAACATCTACCTATTGTTTTTACATAGACCGTATGGAAATAGCTGGTATGTTAATTCAAATTCATTATTGCAATTTTTCGGGGAACTGATTTGAAGCATATTAGACTAATAATAAACCTGACTTTTCCTCCACCAACAGAGGACCTCTGGTACTGCTACATATGTAAGTTTTTTCACCTTATTCTGGATAAGCAAGAAATTAGGCAAGAATTATTTAAACAAATGCATTTACCCCTTCTGTTGCCTATTAGCAAGGGAGCTGCAGTGGTGTGGAATATCTGGGTGAGAACCCTCACACATATTCTGCCTTGTTCGGGCTCTTCTTCTAGTGATTGCTCACACATTCCATTTTCTTTCTGTCTGTTGCTCCATCTCTCAACTCAATGTAACAATCATTATTACTTATTACATTATTATCATTATTATTATTATAAATAAAACTCTTTGTCTTTTAGTGAAATGTAACGGAAGTGACAGTGGCATGAAGTCCAGTGACTTGGTAAGCCACCCATAATGTCTATTGACTACATAGACTCTTGCCTACAGATATACCTGGTCTATCATGTATTTAAAGTTGTAATGTGGGGTGTATTTTAAATTAACTTTTTAAAAAGATTTATAAATATCCCCCTAGCTGATTTTTTTCCTAGTACAGGGAAATCCCTATGCTATCAGATCCTGCTCCCCATATATTTGATGTCACAGCATGCTAGAATATGCTCCAAATAACTGTATGCTGCAGTCCTAATTTTGTGGCAGATTGACAGAAATACTATTATTCAGAATGGAAATTGTTTAAGTATTTATAAATGTTTATAAATGTCAAAGCAACAATGATACAGAAGCTCAAAATAAAGTGCATTACAGTCGTGTTATCTGTCATCTGCATGCACACTATGGAGCAGATTTATTAAGGTTCAAATTGGAAATTCGAATTTTCGAGTTGGATTTTTGGTCAATAAATAATCCAAACTCGAAATGGAATTCGAGATTTACCATACCTACAATTCAAATGAGACTATTCACCACCTAAAACCTGCCGAGTTCATGTAGAAGTCAACAGGTCCGGACTGAGAATTAAAATAGGCCCTGGCATTTCAGGTACACAGAGGCCCAATCAGCCCCCAACAGCCCAATAAATACTGACTTTCTATGGCATCTTATAGCAGCCCCTCTGGCATTTGCCAGAACCCACAGATTGCCAGTCCTGGCCTGGAAGTCAATGGCAGAGGTCCAGTGATCCATTTAAAGATGTTAATAGCCTTCCTGACATTTCAGAGAAAAAACTCGTTTCAAGTTTAGTCGAATTTGATTTGTTTTTAGTCGGTAACATTCCTTCGAGATTTAGATATTCTATCTTTTTGTTAAATAAGATACTATTCAAATTCCGAGGTCATTCCAGTTTATTCTAATTAAATTAACTCTAATATTCGACCTTTGATTCATATGCTCCTTTATGACCAAAGGTATCTGGCTACCCCATCTAAAATGACATGTTCTCAGTTGCCGTTCAATACGGTAAACGGTATCCAGAGTCAAATTCATGTAAGAACTATTCTTAAGCAGTGCAAGGGTTTTATGGAAGGCAAACAAATCAAAGATCACCACAATGACAATGTTCAGATATAGAGCATTGTAAAGGTTCACCGCCTTTGGACTCTGGATCAGTGGAAGTGTGTTTTCTGGAGTGATAAATGCAATTTCCTTCATATGGCAGGGTCAGATGCCAGGAGATGACTACCTGCCTGAATACATAGTGCCAACGGTAAAGTTTTGGTGGGGAAGGAATACTATTCTGGTGCATGATGTGGGTTAAAGCTCAATGTCCTATTGAAAGGCTAAATCATACAATGATGTTCTTGGCAATTCTGGCAGGAGTTGGGGGAAGGCTCTTCCTGTTTCAGGATACTTTTTGGCCCAATAGACTTCATGTAGTTCAGTGAATGTTTTGTTCAATTAATTAGAAAATTCCTTTGTGGCATACGAGTCCATATTCACTTGTTGGACAGAGATCAGCCTTGCCAGGGCCGCCGGCTAATTTCAAAAGTGTAGAACAGCCAGGCCCCCCTTTAGGACTGGGCCTGGTACAACTGTACTTCCTGTGCCCCCCTGGTGGCACCCCTGAGCCTTGCTGTAAATACTGCTGATGGTGTTACTATCCTCCTATGCATATTCCTGATTATATATCTCATTAAAAACATCAAATAGATCAACCATAATTCTTCAGTAAGATTAAACGCGGAGGTGTGTAGTGTGCCTGCTGAAATTGTCTTCCTCTGTCCAGTTTCAGTGTTTCATGGATAATTTAATTTCTTCGTTGGCTCCATCGTCTAACAAAGTAGACCATTTCCAAAGGATCCAGCAGGTGAGAGACAAATGCTTCCTGTAATTAATGGAACATGCCAATAAATACTTATTTCTTCCGTTGAAGCTCTATTTTCCGCCACTTTGAAGTGCCAAGGGCCCTGAGATTGAATCACAACATCGGAGATGGCTGTTGGGAGTGAGGACTGCATCAAAGAGCCAATTGGGTCCTTGCTCCAATGGGATTTTTAAACCTGTCCAGTTGAATACGGCCAGTTTATGGGCTGATTTCAATCAGAGGGCCTCATACATGGTCCGAGTCTGTTTGCAACTTTTGTTGCCAGTGTATGGCCACCTTAAGTGTATGCACTGCATCTAATCTAGGCTTTCTAGGCCTACATTGTTTTCTTATGGAAACAGTAATGATGCACAACATTTGATCTAGGCTTTCGGGCCTACATTGTTGGAAACAGTTATGGAGGGAGAGCTGGCCTTTGGGTTCTGTACTGTGGTTGACAGTTTGCCTTGAATTTACAGCAGAAGGTGCCAAATGGGAGTCCATTTCTATCCCATCTAGAATAAATTAGTTGAACCTAAACAGGATCTGATAATGTATGCACGAGATAAAATTGTACATGTTTATTGTTGCTGTATCCAGGCTTCCGCCTCATTCCTTTAAAGGGAAAATACACCTTCATAAATGAAAGAAAATGTCATTCTAAGCAACTTTTCCAATCAAGATCCATTACGCAATTTCCATTGGTTTTAAAAGTCTATGTAAATGTAACTGCTGTTGTTTGTCCTTTTGTTTTTTTTTTGATTCTCTGGGTCTGACTTTTAGAGTAATGTAACAGGAGTCGGGTCTACTCCAACGCTTTTAATCAGCTGGCTTGCTACATTGTGTCATGAGTCAGAGCCAGGGGTGCAGAGAATGTAAACAACCAGTCAGATACTGATTTTAATAGCATTTCTGTTTATAAACCCTTGGAAATGCATAATGAATGTACACTGGGAAATTGCTTAGAATGACAGTTTCTTTTTCCTGTGCAATAATTAGTCCTGCCTGGCTGATCAGTACTCACTTCAAATGGATAAATATATACTGAATCTTACTTGTGTTGCAGCATTTAAGACATGAAGAAGCAGCTCCAAAGTTTCAGTAAAAAAATATATTTTTTTATACAACTTTCCATTACTGTACACCTACCCTATACTGTACTTCTGTACTCCCCATACTGTATATACAACTTTCCATTACTGTACACCTACCCTATACTGTACTTCTGTACTCCCCATACTGTATATACAACTTTCCATTACTGTACACATTACTTATAGTATAGGGAATGTGTACAGTAATGGAAAGTTGTATATACAGTATGGGGAGTACAGAAGTAGAGTATAGGGTAGGTGTACAGTAATGGACTATAGCACTATAGTATATTGCATTATGTGGTTGATAGGGTGATATGCAGTTAGCAGGCTGCATGGGTTCCCTATATATGTCTAGCTATAAAAACAATGATATATTTACATTCCCTTGACCCCCACAGCTTCTGGACGAGCTGAACGGTATTATCGACAGAATCCCACGTCGATCCATACAGGAAAGACTGAGAGGTACTGGGAAGGTACTGAAACAAGTGGAACGCATAGTCCGAAACTTGTCTCTTTCATATGGTGGAAATATCACAGCCAAGAGCAAGAACAACCGCACAGGTAAACCTCTGCCGAGTTGAACCTGGATGTCTACATGGAGTTCTCCCCGGCGTTGCGCTTGCACAGATTGCATGTCTGCAGGGCATTGTATTGTAGAGAGCAGATTGCATAAGTTGAACCAACTAGAACACATAACACTGTCATTAACACGTATGAGCACAAGAACAGGACACTTAGAGGCACATTTATCAAAGGTTGAATTCATGTGCGTTTCTAAAAACTCCCCTAAACTCCCATAAATTCGACCAATCGAAAATGTATTATTAAAATCGAATTGGATGAACTGAAACGACTGTAAATTGATCCCTGGACCTCTCCCATTGACTTATACAGCAATTTGGCAGGTGACATACAGTCGAATTTGAATTCTTAAAGGGCCAGAGTATGATAAATCTCAAAAACTACATTTTAAAAAAACAAAACAAAAAAAACCTCAAATCGAATTTGAATAACTCCGTAGTAGAATTTGACAGTTCTGACCATGAAAAATTAGAAAATTCGGATTCAAATTAATAAGTCTGCATACAGAGGCCTGTCTCCTGTCCTGGGTCATTCTGCGCCTTGTGCCGATACCGACATACCAATAGCTATTGATTCAACATATCTGTGTTACATGTAATCCTATAGGGGGAGAAAAATATTGCATAGCAACGTATAGCAGCAGCAGCAGCCACGGCTCATGGCACATGAACATTTGATCATTCACATTAGTTGTGGTTTCAGTAGATATTATATACCAGGGACATACTAGGTTCATGAGTGATCCAAGCAACCATATTGTGCACAGGACCCGCACACTAGCAGTGACCAATGAACTCTGTCAGCGCTCTAACTGGTCTTTCTGCAGTGCCCACTAAACTGACAGTTTCTTTTCACAGAACTTCTGACCCTGAGTGGCAGCCGGAAAAGCAAATTGATTTCTCTGCAGAGCAGACGGAGCCGTTTACAGGTGGATCCACAAACAGCGGCGGCAGACAGCGGAGATGGTAACAGCGCCACGTTTTATAGCGCCCCCCAGAAACAAAACATTGATGCTCAGAGCGTGGGACATCGGTATAATAACAAAAAAAAACAAAATAAAGAAACTTCTAAGGGGACGTATAGCCACCTACATCCTATGCACAATTTTTTGCTATTTACACGATTTTTTTTTTATTCTCATTGGCTGTTTTTTCATTAGCTGTTTATTACTGCTCATATAATGAACATATAACAAGAGAGAGACTCTGCCAAACTGAGGGGATGCAACTGAGCAGAAGTGACAGGACATGCTTCCTGCATCAGTAACTTAAAGGGGTGGTTCACCTTTAGTATGTTATAGAATGGCCAATTCTAAGCAACGCTTCAATTTGTCTTCATTATTTTTATTTTAGTTTTAGTTTTTGAATTATTGGCCTTCTGACTTTTTCTATCTTTCCAATGGGGGTCACTGACCCCATTTAAAATTAAATGCTCTGTAAGGCTACAAATGTATTGTTATTGCTACTTTTTATCGCTCATCTTTCTATTCAGGTCCTCTTCTATCCATATTCCAGTCTCTTATTCAAATCGATGCATGGTTGCTAGGGTAATTTGGACCCTAGCAACCAGATACAATTGCATACTGGAGAGCTGCTGAATAAAATGCTAAAGAACTCAGAAACCACAAATAAAAACCAATTGCAAATTGTCTCAGAATATCACTCTCTACATCATGCTTAAAAAAGTGAACAACCCCTTTAAGCTTTTGTTTTTTTGGTCTGGCCGCGCCAGAACAGCAGGGGAGCACCTGTTTCACATTATTGATATTTGTGGTGTTTATTTAGAGCTAAATTAAAGGGATACTTTCGCTTTTCTAAACACATCAGTTAATAGTGCTGCTCCAGCAGAATTCTTCACTGAAATCCATTTTTCAAAAGAGCAAAAACAGATTTTTTTTCTATTTACTTTTGAAATTTTGGCATGGCGCTAGACATATTGTCAGTTTCCCAGGTGCCCCCAAATCATGTGACTTGTGCTCTGATAAACTTCAGTCACTTTTTACTGCTGTACTGCAAGTTGGAGTGTTTGCATTGCTAAAAGTGCTCCCTAGCCCCACCAAGTGGTAGACATGAGAATAGCCGGCATAACTTGGGTCGTGGTGAAATACAATGGGAAGGGGAGAAACCCTTAAACAAGATTAAAGAGTGTTGCTCTTTTAAAGATAATCAAAAAACAGTGAACACAAATGGGCGTTTTCATTTCTATTGACGAACCAGAAATGGGCTCATCTTTCTATTTCCCTCCTCACCCGCTTGCTTTATCCTGCACTTTTCTCTTCATCAGATTTCCCATTTGTCGGTTTTCTGGAGTATAATTCTCTGGCTCCTTTACTGGAAGGAGCTGGGATTGTTGGGGGATCAAATTCTAGTACCGTCCATCTCATCTCGCCGGTGATCAGCACTTTCCTCAGCCGAGAAAACACCTCCAGTCTGAACAGCTCTATCACTTTCCGACTGCAACATACAGCAATAAATATCACGGTGAGACTGGTAACGGCACATTCGGGAGTGTGGCGTTACAATAATTGATGGGCAGGCTTTTGGATTATGTTACTGATCATTTGGGTGAGAATTGTCCTTCCACTTACAGAGCTGGTTCAAAAAGCCCAGACCAAAAACAAGGGTTGTTTACTAACTCAGTGCAGTGTGTAATGCACAATTTTTGCACCCATATCCTGAAGCTTTTACCTACAATTCCACTTTTTCCCCCCAGATTTCCAAATCCCAGAATGTGCAACGGTGGGACACTGCTTGATCCACAGGTTATTGACACATCTAATTGTTCCCCTACAGATTGACCCCAGCAAGACAACCTGTGCGTTCTGGTCACAGGAAGATGTGGCCTGGAGTACCGCCGGGTGCATCACATTAGAGAGCTCCAAGCAAGAAACCAACTGCAGCTGTGTTCATATGACCAGCTTTGCCATCTTGATGGCTACAAATAACGTTGAGGTAAGGAATGTGGATACGAGGATCCTGTCTGGCAGTATCTTGGGGCACCGGCTCTACATCTTCACTCTTTCTTCCCTATTCTTCCCTACTGTACATCTTCTTGACTTATATGTTCTTCTCCTAGGAGCTCGTGAAGAGTTGGCCTCTCACCCTCATCACACGGATCGGGCTATCAATCTCCATCATCTGCCTCAGCCTCTCCATCATCACGTTTATCTTCTGTCGGTCTCTCCGAGGGACACGCAACACCATCCACACACACCTGTGCATCAGCCTCTTCCTGGGACACTGCATCTTTTTGCTTGGGATAACAGCCAATCACAACCTGGTGAGTTGAGTTCCATGTCTCAACACGTTACTGGCAAAACCGTCTTCTACGTCTCTGGATGGAGTTGACTAGGATTGGGTATAGTAGAAGGTGCACTACATGAGTGTAATAGTTACTAAAAGAAAAGCAGACATGTTCCTGCTCATTCCTAGAGGCACATCTATCAAGGGTCGAATTTCATATTCATGTGAATTTTTTAAACTCCAATGAATTCCAAATTGCGAATTGCCAAAATGTATTAAAAAAATGGAAATCTTAAAACTCGAATGAATTTAAACGCCCAGAAAACTCGAATCGAATCCAATTCAAATTTGATCAAACTCGATTCGAGTTTCTTCGGAGAAAAAAACTTGAATGTCAGGGAGGCTGCAAACATCTCCAAACTGACGGACGTCTCCCATTGACTTAAACAGTAATTCGGCAGGTTTTAGGTGTGGAATAGTCGAAGCCAGAGTATGATAAATCTCTAAAACCCAATTCCAATTTTTTTCAATCGAGTTTGGATAATTCCCTAGTCAAATTTGACCCTTAATAAATCTGCCCCTTACTGATGTAACTAGAGAGAAACACGGGGGGGGGGGGTAATTGGAAAGTACCTACAGAAGTGTGTTTGAAGGGACTCACATGTGTGCTTTGGAGGTTTGGCCACAAGTAACATCTACAGCTATAGAGAGAGCCAGAAAATGTTACTTTAATAGGAGGCCAAGACTAGTGATGCATTGTCCATCCCCAAAATCCAAGGGTCAGATGGGTTTACGCGTCAGACTGGTTTGGGCCAACTGCTTCTGGTGAAGGAAGAGGAATCTTCAGATTTCCATCTCCTCACCTCCCATGTCTACCCCATACAATGACATCTCCATGCCAAACTGTGATATCATTGTGGGGGTGGAGGACAGAAGAACCATCATGCCCAAGTAGGTTGTTTGGAACAGATGGTCTAGGGTTGTCCATTTACGAAAGGTTGTGTAAATTTTACTCCAGAACGGTAACACATAGCAACCAATCACCCCTTGCTTTTTCTTAGTGATCACTGTTAATTGCTATTGGTTGGTTGGAGAGTAACTCTACGTGGATGGCGTCTTGATGACCTTCTTTGTACATCCCCAGGTTGCCTGTAGTGTTGTCGCTGGGCTCTTACACGCATTTTACCTCGCATCCTTCTTCTGGATGTCTCTGGAAGCAGTGGAGCTCTACCTAATGTTGGTGAAGGTGTTTAACACTCATCTCAAGAAAAGATATCTCCTGCTGATTGGCTACGGAGTGCCACTTGCCATCGTCACCATCAGTGCATCAGTGTATCCTGGAGGATATGGGACCAAACTACAGTAAGGATGCACCATGGTAGTCCATAGTAATCTTGGTATAAATGGGTGATCAGTGTAGAAAAGCATTGGCAGTTTGGGCTGCTGTAGTCAAGTAGGAGTAGTACGGGTTTCCTGGGGTCCTGTTTTTATGGAACAAGAGCTCCCTCTAGCTGCCAAGTTCTATATTTTTTCTATACATAGACCAGGGGTCCCCAACCTTTTTTGGGCTGGAGAACAAAGAAGAGCCAAATTGTTTTTTTTTTTGTTTTTTTTTGCAAGGACTGGGGGTGGTGGTTTGGAGGGGGTCTGTGTCCAATTGTGGCGTTCCAGCATCCAACTTGGGCGCGCCACGCTAATTGTTCGGAGGCCCACTTCAGGACTGTCCGCGGCCCGGTGGTTGGGGATCCTTGACATAGATAAGGGCCAAACTTAGCAAAGGTCGTATTTGAAAATTCAAAATTAGAATTTTCGAGTTTTTTTATGGTCAAAACTGTCAAATTCGACTAGAGAGTTATTCAAATTCAATTTGAGTTTTTCAAAAAAATTTGATTTTTCGAGATTTATCATTCGCTGGCACTCGAATTCGACGATTAGCCACCCAAAACCTTCCCAAATTGCTGTTTAGGTCAACAGGAAACGTCCAGGGATCGATTTGGTGATGTTTGCAGCCTTCCTTGCATTCAAGTTTTTTCGGAGAATTGAGTTTTTAGAATTCAATTCGAGTTTTCGGTCCTATTCACCCGAGTTTAAAAAATTTGATTTTTATTATAAATTTCAAGTTCATGGGAGTTTTAAAAAACTCACATGAAATTCGACCCTTGATAAATGTGCCTCTAAAAGTAACAATAAAAAAAAAACACATATAAGCCCCACCCCTCTCCCCGAACATTGGGAAGAGCAATAGAGAAGCAGAAAGTACATAAGACTGGGAGTAATGGGCTGGTTGGCTAAACGTACTTACCCAAGGAGTGGACTTGCACCTAATTACGTAATGAGTGAGCTGCACTAGGCATGAGTAGAAATGGCTGTAGGAAAATGTTTTATTTGCTTTCCACGAGACTTGAGTCGGATCCTCCTTGTGTTCCAGCTGCTGGTTGTCACTTGAAAGGAATTTTATCTGGAGTTTCATGGGACCAGTCTGCATGATTCTGCTTGTAAGTACAGACGTCGGACCCTTCTCTTCCATCTTAGCATGACTCCGCCCATTTACATTCACCTTGATGGTTTGACAATAACCCCCAAGCCTTCCGGCTGCCCCCGTACAGGTACGGGATACATTATCCGGAAACCCGTTATCCAGAAAGCTCCGAATTACGGGATGGCCGTCTCCCATAGACTCTTATTTTATTCAAATAATCCAAATTTTTGAAAATGATTTTCTTTTTCTCTGTAATAATAAAACAGTAGCTTGTACTTGATCCCAGCTAAGATATAATTAATAGGGATGCACCAAATCCAGGATTCTGTTTTTTTAAGCAGGATTCGGATGAAACCTTCTGCCCGGCCAAACCGAATCCTCATTTGCATATGCAAATTAGGGACAGAGAGGGAAATTGTGTCACTTTTTGTCACAAGACATGGAAGTAAAAAAATATTTTCCCCTTCCCACCCCTAATTTGTATAAGCAAAATAGGATCCGGTTCGGTATGAGGCCGAATCTTTCACGAAGGATTCAGGGGTTCGGCCGGATCCAAAATAGTGGATTCAGTGCAACCCTAATAATGAATTTGTATTGGAAGCAAAACCAGCCTATTGGGTTTATTTAATGTTTACATGGTTTTCTAGTAGACTTTAGGTATGAAGATCCAAAGTACAGACAGATCCTTTATCTGTAAATGCCTAACGTACAGCTGGCTTGATAAAAAAAGGTAATCACTGATTACCTGTAGGTTAGGTACTGAAAGCAATCATCTGATTGGCTGCCATAGGTTACTGGCCAGGTGCAAATTTATAAAAAAGCCCAATTGGTGTTACTGTTCCTTTAACTCTGTCACATGCCTCATTGTGAGGAGCTTAATAGGGGCGCATTTAACATTGGAGACAAACCTCACCAGTGATGTTGCCTACAGCAACCAATCAGCAATTAGACTTGACCAGTCACCTACAAGTTAGAAGACGAAAGCAAAAAATCTGATTGGTCGATATGGGCAACATCACCGCTATTTGCCTCCGTTGTTAATAAAATAAGCCCCAGTCATTATAGTGATAACCACTCGGCCTTCTCCTCTCACCAGGTGAATTCTGGGATTTTTGTCCTTACCGTGTGGAAGCTGGCAGAGAAAATGTCCCAAATCAACCCAGAAATGGAGAAATATAAGCGAATCAGGTAATGTAGGGTGAAAGCACTCATCAGAACAGGAAATGATTTATTCCATCCATATGGCATTTTTAGCCACATTCATTATTAGTGTTTAGTTCTCCTTTAAGGGGGGGAAGTTTACTTTAAAGGGCATGTAAAGTCTAAAATAGAATAAGGCTTAGAAATGATGTATTTTGTATACTAAATATAAACATGAACTTACTGCACCACAAGCCTAATCAAACAAATAATTTATGCTTTCAAAGTTGGCTACAGGGGGTCACCATCTTGTAACTTTGTTATACATCTTTGCAAGACTAAGACTGTGCACATGCTCAGTGTGGTCTGGGCTGCTTAGGGATCGTCATAAACAAAGCTGCTTGAGTTCTGCATGGCTGGGAAGTAAGGCGGGGCTCCCCCTGCTGTTCATAAGTATGATTGTTTCCCTGCTCAGCAGTTAGGGACCATCTGACAATTCCTATCCACAGCAGTAAATGAAGGGAGAATTTCACTGCATAGTCAGGTTTCTTATAAAAATGGTACACATTTTTTAATTAAAGTATATTGGAGATATGTTTTTCTCATTAAAGTAAAAATGGGATTTTATTTTTTTTGCCTTTACATGCCCTTTAAGAGAAGATTTAGGAGGTTCTACACAAAATTGTTACAAGCAGCTTCTCAATTGGTCTTTATTGTGTATACTAAAAGTTGCCTGCAGCGCTACTGAATGCCCCTAGTCTATGCAAGTTGCCCTCATTGTTCTATACATTCTCCTGCAGGTCTCTTACAGTCACTGCTGTGGCCCAGCTCTCTATACTGGGGTGCTGCTGGGTGTTCGGCTTTCTGCAGTTTGGCTCCACCTCCCTCTTTTTCGCCTACGCTTTCTCCATCCTCAACATGTTGCAAGGTTTACAGATCTTCATATTCCACTGCTTGATGAATAAAAAGGTAAGCCGTGTGCAAGGCCAACAAATGCAGAGAAGTCACATGACCTGCGACTGATCCCACAGGAACTCAGTTTGAGGTCGGACATCCCCGTATACTAAATGGCAAAGGATCTGGCAAGATGGAGGTCAGTCAGCAAATCTAATAAAAATTGTGTCTTTAAAGGTACGGGCAGACTATGCCAGGTGGTTGTGTGCAATCGCTCATTTCAAGGCTCCCAGCTACTCAGAGTTCAGCAGCAACAGCCAAACACAAACCAGGGTAAGATTGATTTGTTGTAAATAAGCCAGTCCCTAAATACAGCTCCTAGATATTGTAAATAAGCCCTAAATACAGCTCCTAGATATTGTAAATAAGCCCTAAATACAGCTCCTAGATATTGTAAATAAGCCAGTCCCTAAATACAGCTCCTAGATATTGTAAATACGCCAGTTACTAAATACAGCTCCTAGATATTGTAAATAAGCCCTAAATACAGCTCCTAGATATTGTAAATAAGCCCTAAATACAGCTCCTAGATATTGTAAATAAGCCAGTCCCTAAATACAGCTCCTAGATATTGCAAATACACCAGTAACTAAATACAGCTCCTAGATATTGTAAATACGCCAGTAACTAAATACAGCTCCTAGATCTCATAACTGTCTTTTCCCTGCAGAACAAGAATACGAACAAGGACTCCAGCCTCTAGAAGAGGTCTCCAATATGGCCGTTATCTGCACTTACTTCACGTGTACCTACAACAGACTTTACTGTTGAACTGTTGCTTCTGCAAAAGCATCCGACCCAGCATCTAAAGGGTTCAAGTCTACGTGTTGCTTTGCAGGAGGTCCTTATTGTACATACGACCTACAGATTTCTCACGTGAGAGCAAACAAAGCGGTGTAACAGGCTTCCCTGCAGTGGGAAAAACTGCCATCAGCGGGAGCACCCATCTGTCACATGCAGCCCCCCGGACAACCTCTCACACAAATGGAGAAAAAAAAAAAATGTTGGGAAACGCTTCTCATAAGAACAAGTTTTTTTAATAATAAAAAAAAAGTTTAATCTTTTTTACCCTTCTTTACACAAAAACAAAAACATTTAATAAAAAACCCAAACAGTAAAACCAAAAACATTTCATTCCCTGCATGGGTGCGCGGGCAGACGAAGGGAGCAGAATGGAGGCCAGCGCCACGGTCAACTCGGGGGAGGAGGAGGCGGTTATCGGCTCTGCTCAACTGGAGAAAGAGGAAAAAATAGAAAATTGCCGCAATCAGTCGATGGACAAAACCTTCTCTGGTAGAAGCAGTTGGACCACATTCAGCATTTTTATTTTTTTGAGAGAGTTTATTGTAGCCTCAAAGACTGGCAGTTTTATAGCCCTAACCTGGGAATCACTCGTCTGTTGTTCTTTGGCTTCAATGTTATTTTAAGCTTTATGCCTCTCTATTTTCTAAAAATAAAAACTTTTGTTCATTACTTTCCCTTAAAGGAGACATTGTGTAAAAAAAAAAAATAAATGTACCAGTGCTTTATACTTAATTATATATAGAAGAATTGTATATTGTTTTATACAGATTTATTGAATATTTCGGCATAAACCCAAATAATCCCTCCTACTGCGCTTCTGGCAAGGGACACACCCACCTCTTTTATAAAACGGGAACCAGTGAACATCTATATGGACCTCCAATAAAGGGGCTATTGTTAAAGGGACACTGTCATGAGAAGAATCCATTCAGTAAATGGATTTCAGTGCAGAATTCTTCTGGAGCAACACTATTAACCGATACGTTTTGAAAAAAAAAAACATGTATTCCTACGACAGTATCCCTTTAAAGATTTTTATTAAAGGGGTGGTTCGCCTTCAAACAACTAGTTGTTTTCAGATAGATCACCAGAAATAACGACTTTTTCCCTCCAACGACTTTCTATGCGTCATTTTTTCTAATATACTTTAGTGTAAAGTGTCAGTTTTCACCTTCTAAAGCAGCTCTGGGAGGCGGTCGCCGACCCTGTAACCTGTTCTAAATGGATGCCTTTAGTTATTACATTTAGTTGATACATTTCTTATATTTGTCTCTGCTGAGCAGAAACTCTGGGTTTCATTACAGGCAGCTGTTAGAATTGATACAATAGTTGCGAATACTCCAGAGATGCTGCTGAGAAATGGATCAACTCAATGTTGCAAAATTGTAACCGGGACATGCTGTAAACTTTAAAAAAAAAAAACTAAAAAAAAAAACTAAAAAAAACACTATTTCACAACTGAACTGAAAAAAGTGTTTGGAAGGCGAACATGTAAAAGCCAGACTATCAGCCTCCAAAATTAGGGTTTTCTTCATTTATATGTCTCCTTTAATTTCATATTCTCCCTGCAATCTGTTGCATCTGTTGTGCAGCCGCTGTAGTAAATGCAGCACTATGTGTAGGGTTTAAAATGAACTTGTAGTTTAACTATACGTCCGACTATAAACAAGCGAGTGGGAGATTGATGGATTAAATATTTGGATTCTTGCACTTACTGTAGGTGGAAATGTCTATTTCTTCAGGCAATTCTCCCACGTTCACTTCAAACCGATCTTGAACATCGTTAAGGATTTTGGCATCTTCCTCGTCGGACACAAAAGTTATGGCCAAACCCTTTGTGCCGAATCTTCCTGCACGGGCTACCTACAAGAGCAAATGGCAAGTTGTTGTATCACCTGGAGCCATTACATGAAATACAAGGGATAGGTGTGTGTGTGGGGGGGGGGTCGCACTCACCCTGTGCAGGTAAGTGTCAGAGTCTTCGGGCATGTCGTAATTGAAGACGATATTCACTCGCTCGATGTCCATTCCTCGGCCAAACAGATTCGTGGCCACCAGGATTCTTCTCTGAAAGTCTTTAAATTGCTGGTATCTGGAGAGCCTGCAAACATGGAGAAGGGCAATATGAACCAGGAGAGCAGATGGGCCGTGTTAAAGCTGGACAGTGGGGGGGGGGGGGGGGGGGGTTTCAGGGATACCCTTAAAACGATTGTTCCCCTTAAAATGATTGTTCCCCTTTAAATTAACTTTTGGTATGATAGAGAGATATCATGAGACCATTTTTCATTTTTTCTTATTTGTGGCTTTTTATTCAGCAGCTCGAGTTTGCTATATGGTTGCCAGGCTCCCAAGTGACACTAGCAACCAGGCATTGATTTGAATAAGAGACAGGAATATGAATAGGAGGCCCGACTAGATAAAAAAGTAATAAAAAGTAGCAAATATATTTGTAGCCTTACAGAGCATTTGTTTTAGTTCTATAAAACGAGTTTTGTTTTTTTTGTTTTTTTTGATACCCTGAACTCTCAAATTCTAAATGTATTAAAAAAAAAAAAAAAACACAAATTTTTAAAACAGATGAATTAAACCGTCCAGAGAACTCGAATCAAATTCGGTTAGGATTTAAAAAAAAAAAAAAAAAAAAAAAAAACCTTCATTCGAGGGGAAAAAAAAAAAATAAAAAAAAACTGTCAGGAAAGCTGCAAACAACCCCAAATTGATCCCTGGACATCTCCCATTGACTCAAACTGGTATTCTGCAGGTTTTAGGTGGCGAAGGGTCGAATTCTTAAAAGGCCAGAGTATGGAATCTTGAAAAAAAACTTGAATCTCATTTGAATAACTCCCTAATCAAGTTTGACAATAAATAAAAAAAATTTTTTTACCCTTGATAAATCTGCCCCCAAGAGTTAACTGAAAGGTGAACCATGGCTACAGACATGACAGACTGCTGTTGTACCCCAGAACCTCTAGGAGAAAGTCTTTACCCCAGACATCACTCTAATTAGCCTTCAGGATGGGTTCCAGCAAAAACTAAAGCCATTCCAGTGTCTCGGACTAAATGGGCTTCGGGTCAACCATGTTAACACTTGGGGGCAGATTTATCAAGGGTCTAAATGAATTTCAATAGTCCAAATTCGAAAATCAAAATTTATCATGTACTGTCTTTAAAACTTCGACCATTCACCATCTAAAACCTTCCGTTTTAGCCTATGGGGTGACCACCTAAAACCTATCAGGAGTTAATTGAAGGACTTTGAACCGAATAAGATTGTATTCGATTCGAAGTATTTTCAAAAAAAAATAAAAAAAATTTGATTTTCCAAAAACGATTGAATGCAGCCTATTCACCCGCAGAATTTTTTTTTTTTTTTTAAATAAATTAGTTTTTATTCAAATTTCGAAGTTATGGGAGTTAAAAAAAATAAACTCCCGTTACTTTGAAATTCGACCCTTGAAGTTGCATTTTGGCAACATTTGTAGCACATGCAGAACACTGCTCTTAAGGACAAACCAAATGTGAAGTTACAGAAACGTTAGACATTGGTTTGTTCCGCCTTAGCAGAAGCCTCTGAGTGTAATAAAGGCACCAGCACTGACCTCTCCTCCTGAGACATGTTTCTGTGAATAGCGATCGCAGGGAAGTTCTGTTCAATCAACAGCTGAGCAAGAGCCATACATCTCTGCACCGATTTCACAAAGATCACCACCTGCGCGAGACATTACACGTTACACTAATTCACATTCAAACACATTCAAACAGAAATTGAAAAAAAATATATAAATAAAAAAAACTCATTCACTGACCTGGAGATAAAGGAATGTAAATCGCAATTTTGTTTAACACGAACTGAGCTTCCAGTATAAAGGTTTATAAACATTAGGGATGCACCGAATCCACTTTTTTGGATTTGCAAAAGATTCGGCCGAATACCAAACTCGGTATATGCAAATTAGGGTTGGGAAGGGGAAAACATTTTTTTACTTCCTTGTTGTGACAAAAAGACACGTGATTTCCCTCTCCGCCCCTAATTTACATATGCAAATTAGGATTCAGTTTGGCCAGGCAGAAGGATTCGGCCGAATCCTGCTGAAAAAGGCAGAATCCCGAACCGAATCCTGGGCATCCCTAATAAACATGTGGAAATGTAATTGCCATTGGAGGCAGTATGTCCCCTTTGTGATTTGCACTGCTGGTTCTGACCTTTGAGACAATGCAGCAGAAGCCAGGCAGTCTTAAAGGGGTCGTTCACCTTCCTTCAGTTCAATCGTTTTCAGATTGTTCCCCAGAAAGACTTTTTTCAATTACTTTCCATTATTTATTTTTAACTGTTTTTCCAAAATCTAAGTTTAAAGTTGAATGTCTCAGTCTCTGGTGTTTTTGCAACATTTAGTGGATACATTTCTCAGCAGCATCTCTGGAGTATTAGCAACTATTGTATCAATTTTGTAATGAAACCCAGAGATTCTGCTCAGCAGGGACAAAGATAAGAAATGTATCAATTTAGAACAGTTTACAGGGTCGGCGACCCACCCAGAGTTGCTTTAGAAGGTGACAAGCGACACTTTACACTTCAATATTAGAAAAACTGTCAAAATGAAAGATAAAAAGTCATTGTAAAGTGTCGTTATTTCTGGTGATCTATCTGAAAACAACCTCTTTAAGGTTTCTTACAGACGAGCGTTACCTGCGCTACAATGTCATGCATTCAGCCGCAGGAGTAGACGCACAGAATTCTTTTCAATGGGGCTGTACATGCACAGACGCATTAAGCGCCAAACACAGGTCGGGACTCAGCACGTTGCATTTTACCTGCATTCAGCGATTACATGCTTCTGTGCAAATACAACCCCCATCGAAAATAACTTGTGCGCCTATTCCTGCGGCTGAACGCATGAAACCGTAACGCAGGTAAAAACACTCGTCTTTAAGAACCCTAAAAGACATACATAATCCCTTCTGCTCTCTTGATTGTGCCAAGAGAGCAGCAGGGAAAGGCAAGAGCACAATATTCAGAAACCAGATTATTAGATCTATAAAGAGAAACCAGATTATTAAATCTATAAAGAGAAACCAGATTATTAGATCTATAAAGAGAAACCAGATTATTATAACTATAAAGAGAAACCAGATTATTATATCTATAAAGAGAAACCAGATTATTAGATCTATAAAGAGAAACCAGATTATTAGATCTATAAAGAGAAACCAGATTATTATAACTATAAAGAGAAACCAGATTATTATATCTATAAAGAGAAACCATATTATTATATCTATAAAGAGAAACCAGATTATTATATCTATAAAGAGAAACCAGATTATTATATCTATAAAGAGAAACCAGATTATTATATCTATAAAGAGAAACCAGATTATTATATCTATAAAGAGAAACCAGATTATTATATCTATAAAGAGAATACAGATTATTATATCTATAAAGACTTACCTGATTAAACTCTAGTACATCCAGTAGATCAAAGAGCTTGCGGTTCTTCTCGCTGTCCTTTAACTTGACATAATATTGCTGCAGACCATGAAGCGTTAGCTTTGTCTCATCATCCACAAATACCTCCATAGGCTACAGAGGAGGGGGAGGAAAACAAAATGTTAATTACAGACCATTATAAAATATTAGGGGCCGCGATGGCGAGTCCCAGCTGAACGACTTACATCTTGCATAAATTTCCTGCACACAGGACGGATCTCTTTACTCAGGGTAGCGCTGAACATCATGCATTGCTTCTCATGGGGCGTCAGACGGAAGATCTCCTGCACGTCTCTTCTCATGTCTACAAGGGACACAATTTCATCCACAGGTGAGTGACTGAGAAGTGCACTTGCATTAAACATCTTTACCCCCCATCCCTAAACCCCTTGTGTAACATTTTACATTGTGTTCTGGATTCATACGACACAAGCTGAATCAGGGGGGAGGACACTGCTTATGGCAGGACTAGTTACCCTTTATATGAAAGGGTCGTTTATGGGTAAGTGGAGTGCCAGCCTAGAGTTTTAAGTTTCCAAATAAACTGGGACCCCTAGTCAGAAATGTTATTCTTTAGAACTTACAAAATAGGAACCATTATAGAATATCAACATCACTAAGCGTGCAACATTCTGAACAGTTAAACGATACCCCCCAAACAATGTAGGTCTCTATAAAAAGATACTGCATAAAACTGTTTATATGTAAAACCCTGCTTCATGTAAATAAACCATTTTCATAATATACTTTTCTAGTAGTATGTGGCATTGGGTAATCATAAATAGAAAATTGCCATTTCAAAAAAACAAGGGCCGCTCCCTGGGATTGTATCATTCACGGTGCACACAAACAAACCATACATGTTAGGTTGCATGAATCAATTAACAGACAGAGTTCTGTCTTTTGCTTCCTCACTTCTTCCTGTTAGAGTTGCAGCATTTCTGGTCAGGTGATCGGAGGCAGCACACCGACCACCACAAAATGGTGGCTCAAGGCAAGAGATGTAAAAGGGCAAGATTTACTAAAATATATAGTCTAGTTTGGCAAGATTCTTTAATATGTCACTTAATTTGATATAAACGGTTGCTTAAGTGTTCATTTTGGGGGTATAGTTTTCCTTTAAAAGTGCAATTAGCATAAAAAATTAATCTGCCCTGTAGCTTCAGTTTATATTACAAGGTAAGCTCATTTTCTGCTGGATAATTAGTGACGAGCCCTAAGCTTAGCTTCTCAACAGCCAATCAGAGCCCACTGAGCATGTGAGTGTCACAGACACTTTCCAAGATGGTGACCCCCTGTGACAAGTTTGAAGTCCTGGATCATTGATGCCATTGACAAGCTCAAACTTTAGCCTAGTGCAATAAGTTCAGTATTCAAAATATGGCCATATTAAGTTTAAGGATTTAGTTCTCCTTTAAAGGTGAACAACACCTGGGGCATTTCTTACTAAAGGGAACATTTCCCCCTCCATTATCCTCACCTAACTGCTCCAGCATCTTGTCACATTCGTCCAGCACAAAGTGTTTCACGTTCTTTAAATTCAGGATTTTGCTTCTGACCAGCGCCAGGATACGGCCCGGTGTTCCAACAACGATATGGGGACAGCTCTTGCGTATGGTGTCCTCGTCTTTCTTAATAGAGAGCCCGCCAAAGAAAACTGCCACCTGGGAGCAATAGGGAGATTTAAGGGGGTTAAGTATGTTTTCATTTTAGAACAGGCACCCAACTTATTTCATGTTAATGGATATACACAGAGACATCTAATGCCGGTATATGAAGGCAGAAAACGTCTGAATGACTTACTTTGACAGTGGGCATGTATTTGGAGAACCTCTCGTACTCCTTGCTGATCTGGAACGCTAGCTCACGCGTGTGGCACATGACTAGGACAGACACTTGCCCTTCCACTGCTTCAATTTGCTGCAGGGTGGCCAGGACAAAGACAGCGGTCTTGCCCATACCAGATTTCGCTTGGCAAAGGATGTCCATACCCAGGATGGCCTGCGGGATACACTCATGTTGGACTGGAAGAAAGGTGGGAGAGCAATGGAATTAGAGTAGGAGTAGACCGCAGGGGGCAGATTTATTAAGGGTCGTATATTCCCTGTTTGCTATAGCTGCAGTAAAGCACTGCGTATCTTGACAGCGCTATATAAATAAATGATGATAGAAAATTTAAAAAAAAAAATGTTATGGTCAAAACTCATTTGTGAATTATCCAAACTCAAGAGATTGGTCCAGGGACCAATGCGGACAAATTACTAGCCTTCCCGACATTCATGTTTTATTCCAGACAAAATAATGCCTGTTCCTATTTAACCCTTTTATTAAGCCGCCATTAAAAGGGACCCATCACCCTAAAAATTATTCCAAATTCTATTTTCTCATGTTAGTCAAGCAGAAAGAACTTTAATTAAACTGTATAAAATGATTTGAATCTTGTTTCCATCAGTCTGGGAATTCGTAATTATAGCAAGCAGGCAGGAGCCATTTTGGGGACACTTATGAAGACAAGCCTTGCGTCATCTCAGAATCTTGTTTGTGCACCAGAATGGGGGACCTGATGTCCATCCCCATGTCCTGGCTACACAATTAAATGGTGAAGAGAACAGGGGAATGTGGGGAGAGCGGTGACATCTAGGAAGTGCTGAATGGAAAGTGCAAGGAATTGACTGCCCTGCCTCTATGCCCAAGGCATAGAGGAGGGGCAAGCAATATTTGATGGACAGCCGAGATTTTAAAAGAGTTTACAACAGCTATGAATGCTTAAATAAAAAAAGAAAGAATTTGTATTTCAGGTTTAATTTAAGAAGGACTTTTATTATACAGCTTTTTATGTCTGTGTGACATGTCTGCTTTAAGGTAAACTGCTGCTAAATTGCTGGGGACAGGGACCTAAACAAAGACACAACCTTACAGGTTGTAGAAAGGCAAAACACTTGTAGTAATAGTAGCTTTCTAGTTGGTTGGGCTACTTAAAGTAATATTAATGAAGTTACATCTGCATAAATATTTATGTCTAAGGTCCGATTCACAACTCTTACTAAACTAAGTCATTCAAACTGCTGGGGACAGTGACCTGAACAAGGACACAACCTTTAACTTTAACAGTGGTAGTAACTTTGATTGGTTGGGTTACGTAAATACACATTTGCATTTTCATAGTGACTACACCTTTTATAAAGCAGCCATTAAGGCATTCAAGATGTTGCCAAATCCCTGGGGTAAGTGACCTAAAAAAAAAGCAGATAAGTGTTGACCTGGAATCAACTTTAAAATCCAGGAAAAAAAAAAAAAAGTTACGACAGGTACTTGTGTATGGTCCTCTGCTGGCAGATATTTTAAAGCCCATGCATAGACATTGCTTTACCTTCAGAGGGATGTTCAAAACCACAATCTACGATGGATCGGAGAAGTTCGGGTTTCAGCAGGAAGTCCCTGAAGCCGGAGCTGTGGATGGACACGTAGGAGCCTTTCACCTCTTTTCGAGCGATGGGAGCTGCAGTTTCAGCAGGTGCCTGAGGCTCGTCGTCTTCTTCGTAGTCCAACAGCTCATTTTCAACGTCCTGTTCTGTCATGATGTCTGCAATGGAACAAAATCCATCATTCCGAGCCTTTATATATGTTACTAACTAAATAGATACTTTTTTTTTTATTATTTTGCATGGCCTGTGTATTTACCCAGTTTTTATTTTTATACTGAACAATATTTTTAATTATGTTACTATAAATGGGGTTATGGAAGAGCTGCATAATGCACACCCAAGCAAGTCACTACATCTGCTACTGACCCGGAGAAAAAGTCCTGTGAATGGGGACAAACCAGGAAACATACAAACAACTAAAATGAATCTGTGCCCTTTAGTGAATACAGAGCAATTGTTCTCTTGGGACAAAGAACAGGTATCAGAGAAGGTGCGAGTAGCAAAGCTGTTCCCTTGCTGAAAGTTTTACATAGCTTAAGCCAGTCTTGAATCGGAAAGAAGTCGGTAAAATAAGAATGTCGTTTCTCGCGCACAGTAAATTACTTCATATTATTGTTCCCAATAACATGAAGTAATTTACTGTGTGCGAGAAACGAGATTCTTAATTTACCGACTAGTATTTTAAAATAATCTCACACACCGCCTGTAATAATAAAGCAGTTAAATTCAATTTACATGTAGAAGTGAGCGCTGCCACTTTGTTAAGAATCTGAAAGAAGTGCCTAGAATTAGAGCAAATTAAAAACAAAATTGGACATTTAGGAGGAGATTTAGCCTGTAATTCAGCTACAACTCCGAGAGTTTTCCTGGAGACAATTCCACAAACACTGGACAATCTAAACAGCAGAAAGGTAAACAGTGATGTACAAACAAGTCAACAGGATTTGCGGTTGATCTTTCCAGTTCCCCATTCAGACTATACAACCTGGTTGCGTCTGAGGGTCAGTGGCCAAGATACGTGATGTGTGTTTAGGTGGTGCTTCTGGGGCTGCCGTAATCCCAAGCAGCCCTGACTAGTTCTACTTAGACTATTTGTAGCCTCTCAAGGCCAAGAACATGGCATTACATAAATTAGAATTATGAACCGAGGTGGAGGCAAACCTAAAATAAACAATCAGTTTGCTGTGCTCAAAAGGTGCAATGTAAAGGAAAAGAAAACCCTAAAATGAAAATGGCTAAAACTGTCATTTTATATAGTGAACTTATTGCACGAGGCTAAAGTTTCAGCTTGTCAATAGCAGCAATGATCCAGGACTTCAAACTTGTCACAGGGGGTCACCATCTTGGAAAGTGTCTGACACTCACATGCTCAGTGGGCTCTGATTGGCTGTTGAGAAGCTAAGCTTAGGGCTCCTCACTAATTATCCAGCAGAAAATGAGCTTCCCCTGTAATATAAACTGATGCTACAGGGCTGATTATTAAATTCCGATGCTAATTGTACTGGTTTCTGTGCTGCCATGTAGTAATTATCTGTATTAATTACTAATCAGCCTTATATTGTGACATTTCTATTCTATGAGTACTGTATATTGTGAGTGGGTCCCTAAGCTCAGTAAGTGACAGCAGCACAGAACACTTGCAGTGAATCAGCAGAAAAGAAGATGGGGAGCTACTGGGGCATCTTTGGAGACACAGATCTTTACTGCTAAAGGGCTGTGGTTGCCTTGGGCTGATACAGAAGCCCAAATCATGCATAACATTTTTACCTACTTCTTTAACTCTCCTTTTAAGGAATGTGGGCACTTGCACTAGTACATAATTTTCCCACTGCAGCCAAATCACTGCTGAATTGGGGCTCAAGTGATCAGTGGGATGCAGTGTGTCCATGCCCAACTGGAGTCAGAAGCCCATTTCTCACATACGTGTCAACTAATCAGATCTCAAAGATATAATCCACGTGTGCCCATGTACCTATATGCATATACACAGTCACAAAGAACTGTTTCTTTGCATTATCTCTAGCAGTGATCCCCAACCAGTGGCTCATGAGCAAAAAGTTGCTGCTTGGATGTTGCTTCCAGTGGCCGAAAAGCAGGCGCTTATTTCTGAAATGCAAGCTTGGAGGAAAGTTTTAATTGCATAAAAACCAGTTGTACTGCCAAACAGAACCTCCAGTTGGCTGGCAGTCCAGATTGCAGCTGACAAACAGCCAATCACAGCCCTTATTTGGCACCACACTTCAAAGGGGTTGTTCACCTCGATATAACCGTTATTATGATGTAGGGAGACGATTTGCAATTGGTTTTCATTTTTCATTATTGAAGGTTTTTGAGTTAGCTTTTTATTCAGCAGCTCTTCAATTTGCATCTTATCCAATCTGGTAACTAAGGCCCAAATACCCCTAGCAACCATGCATTGCTATTAACAAGAGACTGGAATATGAATAGGAGAAGGACTGAATAGAAAGAGGAGGAATAATAAGTAAATACATTTGTAGCCTTTGCAGAGCAATTTTTTTTTTTTTTGAAGGGGTCAGTGACGCCCATTTGAAAGCTGGAAAGAGTCAACAAAAAAAGATAAATAATGAAAACCAATTGAAAAGTTGCTTAGAATTGGCTGTTCTATAACATTATAAATGTTACCTTAAAAGTGAATCACCCCTATCAAAACCAAATCTCTCCCCGACTGGTTTTCAATACCGCCGTCCGCTGTTTACTATAACAGCCAGTACCACAATGAGGGAAGCGTCCATTGCAAAACCTCTGCCATAAGTGGAATTCAACCTGTTTCTCAATGAGCGTTGGGGAGCGCGTGTATAAGTTGTCTTTGTCTGACTCGTCCGCCGGGTTCTATGAGCCTCTAAAGGCGGCAGTAAATTGGGCAAAATAAATTTAAACCACTTCCTCGCGCCAACAGAGTCCCCAGGCCTGCAAATGTCATTGGCAGTTGAAAAGCAAAGACAGTATGGACTATCGTAGGACAAGATGCAGCCCAGTCTCCCAAACTAGAGAACAGCAGGGGAGGGTTTTCTGAAGGGACCACATATAAGTGACACTGGAGTTCAGTTTGGGAATCTGATCTGCATATTGGCTTAAAAATACATATAAATTATGTTCCATGGAAAAATTGCCATTTGGGTCAAGTAGGAACCTCCAAAATGCCAGGTTGAAGCCAGTTGTGTGGCAGAGTGTAAGGGTCAGTCCACACGTGGAGATTCGGGGGGTTTTTGTCGCCTGGCGACTAAATTGCCTCGTCTTCTGAGCGACAATCTCCCCGAACTGCCTCAGCGTGTTTTCCCATAGGCTACAATGAAAAGTCGCCTGCGCAAAAGCCTCTCGGGGGAAGCTTTGGGCGACTATTGAAAACGCATCACCGTGTGTGCTTTAGCGCAGGAGACTTTTCATTGTAGTCTATGGGAAAACACGCTGAGGCAGTTCGGGGAGATTGTCGCTCAGAAGACAAGGCAATTTAGTCGCCAGGCGACAAAATCCCCCCGAATCTCCTCGTGTGGACAAACCCTAAATGAAAGAAGGGGTGAGATCTGGGGGTGAAAGTTTATTGCACAAGTATTAATACAAATACAAGGCATACTATCATCTCCAAGTCAGACATTAAAGGCTGTTGGGCCTGGAGAGAAAGAGCACCGTCACTACTTTATAGGAAGGACTGGATGTGCACAAAACAAACATGGCCTCCGTGTCTATAAAACACAAGTGTAGGTTGTCGAGAGAAGCCTCAGCCTTTTCCCACACATTTGTGTACGCGACTTCCGGTTGAGGCATAAACCTGTGGGGATAATCGCCGTTTCCAGGTCAGCGCTTCCGGTTTCAACGGGCCGCGCGCTGTGACCTCACAGAGACTAGGAGCGCGGTATTACCCCAGGGCCGGGAAGCAGCGTCACCGCTTTCTAGAATGTACGTGTGGAGCGTATTTTACAGCGACCCCGCCAAATCTTTCATTCATAAGGAGCAGTAGGCCCCGCCGACTACCGCCCCCTCCTGTTCAATTACTTAAATCCGGTCATCCCTAATAAACCATGGTCCATAGCGTTCCTCTTAAGGGGAGTCCTGCAGGTGGAACAGTCCCGGTTCCACACAATGGATATCGATCTCAGATTCATATTTTTTCCATTCCCCCTACATACATAATCCCGGCCTTTACAGCGCGCCCTATCCACTCCATTATAAAGCTGACGGCTCTCACCTCTTACTGTGCTGCAGCTCCTGCTCCACGTGTGCGTCACCCGACCGAACCCACCAGCCCAAGTAGACGAGGCCTAGTAAAGCAATACTCCGCCCACCGACGCTGATTGGCCAGCCGCAACGCCAGCTCCCGCCACTTGCTGCAGTTGATTCGCTGGCCGTGAGGGGCGTGGAAAAATAAAAAAAGAAGGCGGAGGCCGAGACTAGAACAAGGAAGACGCGGGCCTTTTGTTGAGGTGATCTCGGCGCCTAATTGGTCGGCCGCGGTAATGACGTCAGCAGCGAATCCTATTGAAAATATACGTTTTTTTTTTCGCTCAACAAAACTTTATGAAGTGGCGCCGGCCGCCAGCCGCCATTTTGTTCTTTGATTAGTCAGTCGATACAATATGGAGTTGTTTGTAGCCTGGCTGCCATCTTGTTCAACTTTTGTTGATGTGGTGGTGGTTAGAAAGCAGCCCTGAAATATAGTCGAATTGAATATCATATGGCTCTGTTTAAAAACGTCATTGAAATGTCATGTGATTTAGAAATAAAGCTATAGTGTTGATGAACATTCTGTGTTTCCTTGGGGAGTGTTTAATGGTTTTCTAGTCAGGAGGAGTCCATGAGGCGGATTTGTGTGGAGGGACAAGTCCCAGTCCCAGAGTCAGTCACAGTGAATAAGTTATATCAGATCTATGTCCCAAGGCTTCTTTGTAGTAAAAAGAAACTATTAATAATCACATTCAAAAGTTTTTGGTACGTACTGACCCCACCTTACGCGTTTCGTACGGGGCACAAACTTCCATTGTTGTAAATATAGTATTAGTTACAAAAGCCGTCACAAATTCATTCGATTTGGAGTTTTGTAGGATAAACATAATTCCATAACATGGGGCGGATACGAAAGGGGAGAGAGAGACTTTTGGTTTTAAGAGAAAAGGGGTGGGATTCCTTGGATTTAAATTCTGTGTTCAATGTGCCACCGACAGAGACACCAATGACTAAGTGCCGGAGGGTGCGAAACGCATAATCTGAGGTCAGTATGTACCAAAAACTTTTTAATTTGATAATTAATAAATAATTTATTTTTACTACAAAGAAGCCTTGGGACATAGGTCTTTCTGATATAACTTATGCAGATTGTTTAATGGTGCCCAAGTGATGTGTTGGGTTGTCACCTTTTAATTAGGGATGCACCGAATCCAGGATTCGGTTCTGGATTTGGCCAGGATTCAACCTTTTTCAGCAGGATTCGGATTCGGCCGAATCCTTCTGCCCAGCCGAAACAAATCCTAATTTGCATATGCAAATTAGGGACAGGGAGGGGAATCGCGTGACTTGTTGTCACAAAACAAGAAAAGTCAAAAATGTTTTCCCCTTCCTACCCCTAATTTGCATGTGCAAATTAGAATTCGGATTCAGTTCGGTATTCGTCCAAATATTTTGCGATGGATTTGGGGGTTCGGCCGAATCCAAAATAGTCGATTTGGTGCATCCCTACTGTTAATAAACTTTCCACCGGCCAGTGGAGGGGTCGGGAACAAAGGGGTGGGCCGTGACGTCAAATGGGGTAGGGCATAATGGCAAAGGGGGCGGAGCCACTGTACGCGATTGGATGGGGCGGATCTTGACATCAAAGCAGACAGAGCCACGGCATGCAAAGCCGGAGAAAAGGCACGTTTTGACCAGACTGGGGGCAGGCCGCAGGCTTTTGTTAGGTGTATTACAAATTTACCGGCAGCTACATTGCCAGTAAATTTGTAATACCGGCCCGGCCTTGGCAGGTGTTTTACCGGCTAGGCTGGTAAAATACCGGACGGGTGGCAACCCTAGTGATGTGTAGGTAGGGTTGCCACCTTTTCATAGAAATTCCCAGGTGAGGTCCCTTGGGAAAAGTCAGACTCACACAGCTTAAAGGGCAATTCACCTTCATTAGCAAAACTGTAATAACTGGGGAAAAAAACACAGAAATATGTTCAAACTTTCATAACCTTTGTATTTTGTAAAATGAACATGGTAATTACTTGTCATGTTAGCCATAAGCAACCAATCCCCAGCCACTTTTTTTAAAAAAAAAAAAAAAAACTGGTTGCAGTGGGTGACTATTTATGGGCAAATGGGTCATGTTTTAATACATTGATCTAATTGTAATTTTCCCATTCTATTTTCATTCTGTAGCTGAAAAGAAAATGTTTTTATGGGAGTTCAGGGGAGTTTAAAAAAACTCACATGAATTAAAAATTCGACCCTTGATAAATGTGCCTCCTAATGCAGAAAACTCCTAACAGGAACTAGATTCAATCAATAGGCAGAAACAAGTACATGTGACTGATGTGTGTGTTGTGAATAATGTCTGTAAAGTGCTGACTTGCAGCTGTTTTGCTTTCCTGCACACTGAGACTCCTTGCATAATTGCATAATGGTTTCTCGACTTCAAACAGAAATAGCAGTACTTACAGTAGGGTATTGGGTACTATGGAGCTATATTAACACTGGTTTGCAGGGCACTAATTATCCACTACAGCCATGAAAACAACATTGTTTATATGGTATGTGTAATTCGGACACCTCCCTCTTTCCATTGCTATAACAGCCGCTCCTGGTAGATCTTTCCATTGGATATTGGAATAGGTTATTAAACAGGATTGCTTCTATTTAGCTACAAAAGCAAAAGTGGGCTGGACAGAAAAAAAAGTTTTGTAAAATTTTAAAAGGAGTAAAATATAGACAATAAAACATAAGATTAGATGAGACACGCAACCCAAATCTATACCGGCACCAAAAATCCTACCCTCATCCTGCAGGGCACCTTTTTTGCGGGTAACCATACCTTCCAACCGTTTTCAGTGGGACAGTCCCACTCAACCCGCAGACCCTTGTTTGTAGTGGAAAGTCCCGATTTTCTCTGCACTGAACAGCTAAAAAAAGAAACAATGTTTCTAACTTAATTGGCTTTTGGCAGACAGCCCAGAACAGCCACGAGGCTCAGATAAGATACTTTTGTAACAATTTTGAAATAAGCAAATACGTAATTGTAACAATATAGATAACAGGTCCCTTGGGAGAAGTTAGACTCACAGCTTAAAGGGCAATTCACCTTCATTAGCAAAAATGTAAGAACTGAAAAAAAAACACTTTCATAACCTGCCAAATTTTGTAAAATGAACATGGTAATTAGGGGCTACGCGCAACAAATTTTTTGTCCCTCTTTTTATTTCCAAAATGTTGGGAGGTACGGGTAATTCGCAGGTACCTGACCCGCTGCAGGACTCTAGTTCATGCTATTGGTTTTCATGCAGGCCAGTCGAGTTTTTCCACTCCCATCTCCATGGGCTGATTTTAATGAAGGCTTGGGGAGGCTAACTGGGGCATTTGAAAGACTAATTCAGCAGTGACTTTGTTTCACTTGCCGCTCCGTAGTCCAGGGTTGCCAGGTCTAAATTTCAAAACCAGCCAAAGTCGGCTACAAAACCAGCCGAAAACTAGCCAAGAGGCACTTCAGAAGTAGCACAAAAAATAGCAGAATATGTGCAGTTAAAAAAGTCTAAAAATTAAATAAATTCATATGAAAAAAATGCCTTTTTCAAATTTTCAGTTTGGCAAATTTTTCCATGAAGCAAAATGGTACAGATTCGACCACCGCCAGGGTGGTAACTACAGAGGGGGGCCCAGGAGGTATAGGGGTCACACAAGGCTCTAATACATTGGTAAACCTCTAGAAATTTTGGTGGCCAGCAGATTTTTGCCCCCAAATTTTCTGAAATTGAGGAAAGCCACCAGAAAATGTAAGAATGCTTAAGAGGGACGGGAGAGTGGGGTACAGACAGGACCGCCATCAGAAATCGCAGGAACCCGTACAACAAAATTTACTGGGCCCCCTGGGCTGCGCCCACCGCAAGCCCCACCTACAGGTCCGCCCTCCCCACCACACAGTAAAAAAACAAAAAAAATATTGGTGGCTAGGATTCCCACATGTTAATAAAAAATAAAAAGATATTGGTGGTCAGGGCCCCCCCCCATTAAAAAATATTGGTGGCTAGGACCCTACATGAGAAAAAAAATTGATGGCCAAAATTGGTGGCCAGCCCCCCCCCCCATTATAAGAAAATTGGTGGCCAGGGCCCCTTAAACGTCCATGCCTTCCCGAAGTCAGCAAATCTCAGAAAGATGGGGGGCCCGGCTAATCAAGTAAGTGGGGCGTGGCCAGGGCCCCCTTACCCTCAGGGCCCCCTACAACTCTCCCCCCTGTCCCCCCCTGATGGCTGCCCTGGGTACAGAGCCCAAAATCTGGTAACTCCCGACTTCTACACAAGTCAGTCCCATTGCATGCTGGGTATTGTAGTCTTACATTAAACTCGGCAGTTGGAAAAAATTGTTATACAAAAACTACATTACCCAACATGCACTGGGAGACGCAGGCTTGGCACATTAGGGCAAGAAAAAAACATTGGCTGGTTTCCAAAGTACAAACCAGCAAAAAGTAGCCCAAATCCGGACCTTGACTAGGTTGTACTTTCAAACCCCGCCTGGGCTTTAATTTAGTAGCCCAATTTGGCTGGAAAACTGCCAAACCTGTCAACAATGCCTAGTCTGACACAGGCAGCCGGCTGAGAGATCAGCTGACGGAGGGAGGGGACGGGACCTGCAGAGCTCAGAGCTGATCTCCCTGGAAGAAGCACTGCTAAATGAAGCCTCAGGTTTAGCCAACATGTGCAGCATCTCCAGGACTACAGTGAGTGAAAGAAATCCCAAGTAGTTATAGATATTTATTTATTTATTCCACAAGTTTGACATTTATATTTATTTATGATGTCACTGAAACATTTCACATACATTCAGACACTTGGGCAATGAGGATGGAGCAATGATTTGCTGTGTCTATAACTAGGGTTGCCACCTTTTCTGGAAAACAATACCGGCCTTCCTATATTCTTGCTGTTTTTTCCTATTAATAACATTGACATAATGCATCATTTTTACTGGCCAGGCCAGTAAAATACCAGGCCAGGTGGCAACTCTATGTATAACGTATTTGCAGCTCCTTTATCTGAGTCTGAGCATTTTTACCCCTTCCATGCCAAGATGCGCTTGTCACATAGGGTTGCCATCTGCCCGGTATTTTACCGGCCTGGCCGGTAAAGATTAAGCTTGATCCCAATGTTATTAATAGGGAAAATGCATAAAAATATAGGAAGGCCGGTATTCTTTTCAAGAAAAGGTGGCAACCCTATTGTCACATGGAATCCCGGTGACAATACTAGAGTGCAGGGAGGAGGACAGTGAAGAGAAATAAAGCAAGGAAACACTGTTTTTTTTTTTTTATTTAGAGACACTAGCCTTAGTCTGTATCTGTTTCATGTAATCACGTGACTTTATATTTTGGGGAAAATGTATTTTATTTTAGGTGAGGGCTTCCACTAGCTTCCCAAAATGAATTTCTGACATACTCTATACCAGGGATCCCCAACCTTTTTAACCCGCGAGCAACATTCAGAAGTAAAAGGAGTTGGGGAGCAACACATGCATGAAAAATGTTCTTGGGGTGCCAAATAAGGGCTGTGATTGGCAATTTGGTATGCCCTATGTGGATTTTCAACCTACATTGAGGTTCTATTTGGCAGCAAACCTGGGTTTTATACAACCAAAACTTGCCTCCAAGCCATGAATTCAAAAATAAGCTCCTGCTTTGAGGCCACTGGGAGCAACATCCAAAGGGTTGGAGAGCAACATGTTGCTCACGAGCTACTGGTTGGGGATCACTGCTCTATACTATGCTATACTTGGGGGCAGATTTACAAAGCTCGAGTGAAGGATTCGAATTAAAAAAACTTCGAATTTCGAAGTGTTTTTTTGGCTACTTCGACCATCCAATGGGCTAGTTCGACCTTCGACTACGACTTCGACTACGAATCGAACGATTCGAACTAAAAATCGTTCGACTATTCGACCATTCGATAGTCGAAGTACTGTCTCTTTAAGAAAAACTTCGACCCCCTAGTTCGGCAGCTAAAAGCTACCGAACTCAATGTTAGCCTATGGGGAAGGTCCCCATAGGCTTGCCTGTGTTTTTTTTGATCGAAGGATATTCCTTCGATCCTTGGATTAAAATCCTTCGAATCGTTCGATTCGAAGGATTTAATCGTTCGATCGAACGAATAATCCTTCGATCGTACGATTAGCGCTAAATCGTTCGACTTCGATATTCGAAGTCGAACGATTTTAGTTCCTAGTCGAATATCGAGGGTTAATTAACCCTCGATATTCGACCCTTAGTAAATCTGCCCCTTGATGTTTACTCTGCATTTATTTTTCAGTGTTTGTCAGGGATGTTATACACTATACATGGAACCAGTTTCTTTTATCACGGCTGTTACTGGATTTTATAGAGAAGCTGGTATACAAAACATATATATATATAATACACAAAAGCCATGAATATCTTGTAAATTATATCCTTATAAACGATGAGTTCTGATGTCATCAGTTATAAATGGTGAGTTCTGATGTCATGTCTGTCACATGACTCACTGAAATTTATGTATTATAATAAATAAAGTATCCCCACTTGTAAGATATGAGGATATTAGAAGTTACCTCGGAGTTCCATGACCTGTATAAAAACACTCCGCCTTCGGCCTCGTGTTTTTATATGGTCATGAAACTCCTCAGTAACTTATAATATCCTTATATTTTACAAGAGGGGGGTACTTTATTCACTATATATATATATATATATATATATATATATATACTCCAAGGAAGACCAGCAACACCAGGGTTTCAGTGTAACAAAGCAAAGTGTAGAAGAAGAGAACATTTTCTTGGATTTTATGAACGGATTTACTAACATTTAACTCTTTTTCAAAGAGTTTCACAGTTATTCATGAAAATATTTTCTCTCCGTTACAAGAAGGCGACAGTTCATTCTAAGAACATTTCTGATTCTAAAAAATTAAATTTGGCACATTTTCAGTCTGTGATTTGGACAGAATACCTGAAACCTCGCCATAGATTTTCCATAGGTCATAATTTTTTTTGGCACCAGACAAAACACTTTTACATAGGGGAAAGAGAATAAAAACATTCTCATCTGGCTAATCCCAGGGGAAGATTTGACTATTTTGACCTGACCTTTATCTTTCTGCAGTAGAACTGAATGTATTGAGATGCATTTTACTGCACACTTAGCATTGCTCCCAAACCCAAAGCAGAGAGGTGATAATCATCACAAAAACACTCACACTAAATAATTGTGGGTGGAGATAAAATGTAAATGAACCAGGGTATGCACCTTTACTTCTGGACTAGTGATCCTCCTCTAGGATGAATAGGGAATAGTTCTCATTATTGGTAGTATTGTTATTCTTGTAAACCTCTGCATATTACATTTGTATAATCGGATGGCACTGCAATGTATGGAATATTTGGCAAACACTATACTCCTATTGTAATGGAGAAATATATTAAAATTCACCCAGGAGTTCCATGAGTATGATCATACAAATGAACAAGGTCTCAGGATGAATGATTGTATACAAGTCATGGAACTCCAAGGTCACCTTCAGTTTCCTATGATAAACTTATATATTACAGAGAAGGTTTTTCTCATGATTTATTTATGTTATAAAAATAAATTTACAGGAACAGTCCCCCTTGACACTCAAGCCTTCTCCTCCCAGATCAGTCGCTCACCCTTGCTCCTGCCAAAGGGTCATCATTACAGGCTGCTGTCAGAAGCTACTGTACTGAGCAAAGGTCAGGGGTTCAAAAAACTAGATAAGCCACTATTACTACTCAGGGGATGATATCCACTCATGCATATATTTCACGAATGTACATTTTTCATTTTAGATTCATTTATGCCTATTGTTCACAAAGTATACCCATATGTAAACTATAAAGAAGCCACTGTGAACTGTAGAAAGCCTGTGGTCTGTGGCTTTGTGCCTTTATATGGTCACAGAACTACTTAATGACTTCTAATATCCTTATCATTTACAGTAGGGGGTACATTATCCCTTATAATACATGAGTGATACTCAGAGTTCCCTGTATAACTCAGCCTGCAGCCTTGTGTCTTTATATGGTCACAGAACCCCTCAGTGACTTCTAATATCCTTATCATTTACAGTAGGGGGTACATTATCCCTTATAATACATGAGTGATACTCAGAGTTCCCTGTATAACTCAGCCTGCAGCCTTGTGCCTTTATATGGTCACAGAACAACCCCTCAGTGACTTCTAATATCCTTATCATTTACAGTAGGGGGTACATTATCCCTTATAATACATGAGTGATACTCAGAGTTCCCTGTATAACTCAGCCTACAGCCTTGTGCCTTTATATGGTCACAGAACAACCCCTCAGTGACTTCTAATATCCTTATCATTTACAGTAGGGGATACATTATCCCTTATAATACATGAGTAATACTCAGAGTTCCCTGTATAACTCAGCCTGCAGCCTTGTGCCTTTATATGGTCACAGAACAACCCCTCAGTGACTTCTAATATCCTTATCATTTACAGTAGGGGGTACATTATCCCTTATAATACATGAGTGATACTCAGAGTTCCCTGTATAACTCAGCCTGCAGCATTGTGTCTTTATATGTCTTGCAGTTCTTAATCGGAAACTAATCTGTACCGCATGTATCCATATGCTGAGAGTTTAACAACAGCTGGGGTGCAGTAGGATAATCTATCACTAATCCTCCCCATACATGGGCTGTTGCAGCAATGTATTCTTAAGGCAGGCAGAGGGCTACACATAGACATCCTCCTATCCCCTTCATTCCCCAAATTGTGCATCATTCAAAGTTGCAAGTGGGGGAATAGGCCCAAACTGGCAATCTCTGGGTTCTGACAATTGCCAGCAGGGTTCTGGTAAACTGCTATAGACAGTCACCATGTTTGCACCTGTAGGGGGCTGTTTGGGCCTCTACATACTGTGAATGCCATGGCCCATTTTTGATCTCAGTCCAGATCTATTAGTGTGCCCTGTGCTTATTGCCTGCCCTAGGGTAGTTGGCAAGGACAGGGCTACACAGCACTTGCCAGTAACAGACTCTGGTAGTCGCTGGCCTGCCAGTCCCTTGGTCTTGTGTAACTAGGAGTTCAGAGAAGCTTATCAGACCCTCTGATTACACCAACCTTATTATTTCAGTTTTCTAGATGATCACACTACTTGTCAGTCTTCTGTTTCTGACTGCTAATTCCCTGGCCTGCCTCAGGACACCATTTAATAACACATCCCTTACCATAAAGTTGTTTATACATGGAGTGAAAAAAACAACTCACCCGATCCCCATCAGCAGCTTATGAGCCCATGTATAGGAGCTTTCTAATGGCATGCCTAAGTGATATCAGCACAGTATCATTCTTCATAGGCCTGCAGTGTGATTTGTTGGCCTGGAAACCCCCCAATGTTTTGTTGGCCTGGAAGCCCAACAATCAGCACAATTTAGCCCAGCAGGTGGGTGGCCAAAGAGGGAAAAGATCTGCTATGTTGACAAAGCACTGCGTATCTTGACAGCGCTATATAAATAAATGATGATGATAATGATGATCTGCTCATTCAGCAACCTTACCAAACGCTATCAGACACTGGGCACACTGCACTGAGCAATGGCATTTAGGAAGGAAAGCCCTTATCTAATTGTGCTTCATTTTTTACTCACTGTTGATCAGTATCTTTAAAGAAGAACTAAAGCCTAACTAAAGACGTAGGTAGAAATGTTGTACACTATGTTTTGAGCTTCTGTACCAGCCCAAGGCAACCACAGCCCTTTAGCAGTAAAGATCTGTGTCTCCAAAGATGCCTCAGTAGCTCCCCATCTTCTTTTCTGCTGATTCACTGCACATGCTCTGTGCTGCTGTCACTTACTGAGCTTAGGGACCCACTCACAATATACAGTACACATAGAATAGAAATGTCACAATATAAGGCTGATTAGTAATTAATACATATAATTACTACATGGCAGCACAGAAACCAGTGCAATTAGCATCAGAATTTAATAATCAGCCCTGTAGCATCAGCTTATATTACAGGGGAAGCTCATTTTCTGCTGGATAATTAGTGACGAGCCCTAAGCTTAGCTTCTCAACAGCCAATCAGAGCCCACTGAGCATGTGAGTGTCACAGACACTTTCCAAGATGGTGACCCCCTGTGACAAGTTTGAAGTCCTGGATCATTGCTGCTATTGACAAGCTGAAACTTTAGGCTGGTGCAATAAGTTCAGTATATAAAATATGGCATTTTTAATCATACAGGTATAGGATCCCTTATCCGGAAACCCGATATCCAGAAAGCTCCGAATTACGGAATGGCTGTCTCCCATAGACTCCATTTTATCCAAATTTTTTAAAATGATTTCCTTTTTCTCCGTAATAATAAAACAGTAACTTGTACTTGATCCCAACTAAGATATAATTAATCCTTATTGGAAGCAAAAACAGCCTATTGGGTTTATTTACTGTTTAAATGAATTTCTAGTAGACATAAGGCATGAAGACCCAAATTACGGAAAGACCCGTTATCCAGAAAACCCCAGGTCCCGAGCATTCTGGATAACAGGTCCCATACCTGTATTCATTTGTGGGGTTTAATTCTCCTTTAATAGGGATGTCCTCCCATTAACTGCTAGTGAATGTTTCCTTGCAGCAAACAACAAACCTTATAGCAAAATTGATTCGCCTATATTTAGCCGCAGTATTTCATTGTTCACACTTACTTATATTACATTCCAGCCCATGACACACCTTAAAGCACTTTCTAAAAAATCTAGGGTTTGACCTATCCCGAAACAGATTAAAAATAGTCACTCTGTTACGTTTTAGAAATTACTTGTGTTGTTGTTTATTTTTTTACTTAAAGGCTTTAGTGTGATGCCTTTCCTTGTGTAGCACAGTTACTCAGTGGCTCACAAATAGTTGCATATTGCCTTGCCGATCTCTACATCCACAGGAAATGCAGGGAGGGACCGACAAAGAGAAGCAGCCTCTGTGTGTGTGTGTTCGAGACTTCAAGATCTGTCCTGCGTGAGACTTCTGGGAGGCAGCAGGGACACTGTGAGTGTGAGCGTCACAAGGTGTGTGTCGCACCATGCCGCATACTCCGACTGGGCCAGGGCCGCAGGATGGAGAGCTACAGGTGTGTATGCAACAATATAAAGGACAATATGGGTGTTACTGGTACAAGCCCAAGGGGTTGGATGGAATGGTGCAGGTGTGTGTATCCGAAGGTGGGACCCCATTGATTTGCTTTGGGCCTTAAATTTCCTGTTGCCTGTGTGACTGAAAGGACGAGAGGAATGGATGCAGAGGTGTTAGTGCCTCCAGGGCCACTCCACAATCTTTGTTTGCACTGTTTACTTATGTTCATTGGTTTGTAT
Organism: Xenopus laevis; assembly: GCF_017654675.1. Lineage (NCBI taxonomy): Eukaryota > Metazoa > Chordata > Amphibia > Anura > Pipidae > Xenopus > Xenopus laevis. The sequence continues at coordinate 144,004,058 of NC_054375.1, forward strand.
TTGTGATTTGACACTGTCTAACCCTTATATCTGATATAAAACACAAGAGCCATGAATATCCTGTAAATCAGTTGTGCCCAAAAGGTAGATCGGTGATCAGTAGATGTCAAGACACTGTTAACAATCAGCTTGTCTAAATCACCCTCCTATGTCATACTTTTCATTCAGATATTTATTATGTGAAGTATAGATAAGAAATAGATGTTTAAATAGAACACTATACGTTTTTATTCTCATAAAGTCAATATTTTAGTCATATTTTCCATGGAACAGAATGCTAACAATGCTTTTATGGATGTAGATCATAATGGGACAACATCACTAAAAAGGTGACTTTGCATTAGTAAAGTATGGGCACTCCTGCTGTAAATTATATAGTGAATAAAGTACCCCCCTCTTGTAAATTATAAGGATATTATAAGTTACCGAGGAGTTTCATGACCGTATAAAAACACAAGGCCGAGTGTTTTTATACAGGTCATGGAACTCCGAGGTAACTTCTAATATCCTCATATTTTACAACTGGGGGTACTTTATTTATTATAATACAAATTTCAGTGAGTCATGTGACAGAAATGACATCAGAACTCACTGTTTATAACTGATGACATTAGAACTCACCATTTATAACTGATGACATGAGAACTCACCGTTCATAAGGATATCATTTACAAGATATTCATAGCTTTTGTGTATTATATCTTTATAATACACAAAAGACATGAATATCTTGTAAATTATATCTTTACGGTGACTAGTGATGTCATCAGTTATAAATGGTGAGTAGTGATGTCATTTTTGTCACATGACTCACTAAAACTTGTGTATTATAATAAATAAAGTACTCATTGTTGGAAATATGAGGATATTAGAAGTAACCTCAGAGTTCCATGACCTGTATAAAAAGTACTTGGCCTTCGGCCTCGTGCTTTTAAATGGTCATGAAACTCGTTGTTGACTTATAATATCCTTATATTTTACAATAGGGGTACTTTATTAACGATATAAATGGTGCTTAGTGATGTCATCAGTTATAATCGGAGCCTCTGTCACATGACTCGCTGAAACTTGAGTATTATAATAAATAAAGTACCTCCTGTTGGAATCTCACTGAGAATCAACCTCGTAAATGTGCCTTTGAAGTTTCCTGTGTCAGTGAAAGAGGGCAACATATATCAATTAAAGAATGGTGTATATATGAAACAGGGAGAATGATAGATAGGGGGTATGTGAGTGACCCAGAGGCCTATGTCAATGTAAAAGTCCTTCATACAGTAGAACTCCCATTTTATGTTTTTCAGGGGACCAGAGTAAAAATATGTAAAATCAGGGAAAATGTAAAATCAAGGAAATTTATTATGCATAATATATAGGTGGGGCCACAAAAAACAAAGTGAGGGGGAACTTAAAATCAGGGGATGTAAAACTGTATTTTACAGAAGGTACCATAATGACCCATGTCACATAGATATACTATAATACTACTACATCATGTATGTGTGAGAGAAATATAGATCTGATTTCATAGTGAAAGTATAATATACACTGAGTGTCTTTTTATCTCACTGAGAGCACAACACGTGAAATTGGGAGTGGACCTCAAAAGCGATTCCAACAGAACTTGGTGACCAATAAATGGGAATATTTGGGTGTGTGTGTTGCTGTGAATGGCTTATGGGTGGGTTTCTAAGGTGCCAGGACTTTTTTTGTTTCAGTGTGTACTGTAAATAAGTGTAAGTGAATATAATTTGCGAGGCTTTAAATGTTATAGTCCCTAGTTAATTCCCCGCAGGACTTTTCCCTTGTGTTTGTCACTTATCCATTGTGTCACCTCCCCTGTAACTGTAACTGCATATCAATGTGTCACACCATTGTGCCTTTTCATCAGCGAGGTTAGTGCACTTCCTCTATGCCGGACAAGTTTTGATCTCGAAACCATAAACAAAGCGAAGGGCAACGAGGGGGACAGCTGAGTGAAGATATGTGGGTAGGTATGGGTTACTGCATTTATTACAGGCATTATGGGGAGGAGAGGGGTTAAAAAAAAGTAATAACTTTCTGCAGGAGAGGAAGGACATTTCTGCTACACTGCACCAGATTTGGGGGTACCGACGCTGTATGAGTTAAACAAACAGGGATCAGTCAGGAAGTGAGGAGTTAAGGAGGTGTTAGTCTGTAGGGGGTCGGGTACAGGACGGGGTTAATGGAGTCACAGTAGCACAGCAGGGAGTGTGCCAGGAAGTAAAGCAATACGGAAGTTACAACTGTCTGACCATATGTCTTTTCAACTATGTGCACTTGTGAACATGTGTCTGGGTATCAGTGTATCTGCCTGGAGATATCTATCCCCGGTATTAGGTTATTGCTATAACTTGTGCCAGTGAGAGGCTCCCTTTTTTTTTAAAGGGGATGTCAACGTAGAAATAACATTTTGCATAATGGAAGAAATTGTCGCTGCCAGCAACTTCCCAATGTTGCAATGGCTTTAACATTTTCTGTAAATTGGGCCTGGAAGCGGTATTTGTTGCTCATTTACTGTATGTTCTCCGGCCTGGCAATTCTGAGTATTGAAACAGAAGCCGTCTGATTAACGGGCCTGTGATGACTTCAGCTACATTGTTTCTAGAGACTGGGCCAGCAGTGCAGAAAGGGATAAACAAATACGCTTTCAGTAGGAATTACATTTACAGATAACTTTAAGGGGTAAATTTACTAAAGGGCAAAGTGACTAATGCTGGCGACAATTCGCATTACAACTTTGGGCCACTTTGCCGATTCACTAACAGTCGCAGGCGACAATTCGCTGGCGAAGAAGACAGACGCTAGCGTCGATCCGCACTCTCACGCCAGGCGACTTTTCGCTCTGGCGAATAGACGTTACTCCGCAAATTCACCAAGATGCAGATTTTACTGAACGTTACCTCTTTGGCAGACTTGCCTTTACCAGCTCAGACCAGGCGAAGTGCATTGGAGTACATAGATCTTCCTCAATCTTCAGTTACTTACATCATAATTTTTGAGTGGAACGAAATTGCACTAGGCAGATTTGAACACTAGCACTTCTTCGCTTTGATTTGCTCGCATTGCCGAAGTAACACTAGCGAAAATTTGCCAGCGTACGACGCCCAGGAAGAAACTTTGCATTCTAGTAAATTAGCGTTGTCTGAGCAAATTTTCAGCTGGCAAAGTGTTGCGATGGCTGTGAAGTCATCACTGGCGAATTTTGAGTGTTTCATCAGAGCTCAAAATTACATTTGTTCCATTATGCAAAATGTTATTGTTGAGTTTACATATATTTTAAATAAGTGTTGTATTTGTGTGTGCATGTGTATAATTATTTATGTAGCACTGTTATTATATTCCACAAAACAGAGAAGGAAATCATTCACATTAGGCCCTGGGTGCAGGGGGAGAAAGGGGGTTGTTGTGCTCAGCCCACTGAAATCTTCATCTGAAAGGGGGGCGGCCACTTCACAAAAGTTACGCAAATTGCGTAAAAAGTTACATTAAAACTTACACAAATTACATAACTTCCACCACAACTCCCTTGACTTGTCTAGAGCTTGCGTATGTATTGAGCAATGAAAATGCAGAGAAGCTTAAAGGGATCCTGTCACCAGAAAACATGTTTTTTTCAAAACGCATCAGTTAATAGTGCTACTCCAGCAGAATTCTGCACTGAAATCCATTTCTCAAAAGAGCAAACAGATTTTTTTATATTCAATTTTGAAATCTGACACGGGGCTAGACATTTTGTCAATTTCCCAGCTGCCCCTGGTCATGTGACTTGTGCTCTGATAAACTTCAATCACTCTTTACTGCTGTACTGCAAGTTGGAGTGATATCACCCCCCCTCCCTTTCCCCCCCCAGCAGCCCCTGGTCATGTGGCTTGTGCTTGCACTTTAGGAGAGAAATGCTTTCTGGCAGGCTGCTGTTTTTCCTTCTCAATGTAACTGAATGTGTCTCAGTGAGACATGGGTTTTTACTATTGAGTGTTGTTCTTAGATCTACCAGGCAGCTGTTATCTTGTGTTAGGGAGCTGCTATCTGGTTACCTTCCCATTGTTCTTTTGTTTGGCTGCTGGGGGGGGGGGGAGGGGGTGATATCACTCCAACTTGCAGTACAGCAGTAAAGAGTGATTGAAGTTTATCAGAGCACAAGTCACATGACTTGGGGCAGCTGGGAAATTGACAATATGTCTAGCCCCATGTCAGATTTCAAAATTGAATATAAAAAAACCTGTTTGCTCTTTTGAGAAATGGATTTCAGTGCAGAATTCTGCTGGAACAGCACTATTAACTGATTCATTTTGAAAAAAAACTTTTATCCCATGACAGTATACCTTTAACAAGGACAGGCAAACTCCACTGGCCACCAAAGTTAAGGTAAATTCCACGTGAATTGTTTTATGAAATGAAACGCTTAATGCACTTGGGGGTGCCAAATGTTAGGCACCCCCAAGTGATTGTATTGACTTACCTGAGACCCCGGGCCTTGCTCCTATCAGCAGAAAACTGCACCGGCCCGGGGTTATACCAGTGAGCACCACGGAGTGATCTTCTTCCGTCTTCCTCCTTCCTTCGCATGGCTGCGCAGTGGAACGAAAAGCCAAACCTTAACTTAAAAATCTGCTATTACGTTCAACTGCGCATGCGTTTGCCCCCGGAAATTTGAAGAAAGAAGAAGCCGGAAGAGGATCGATCTGGCTCGGTGGTTTCAGGTCAATACAATCATTTGGGGGAGCCTAACATTTAGGACCCCCAAGTGCACAAAGCCTTTGCTTCTCCTTTGATGAACTTTTCAGCAGTGGAAGGACCAGTTTAGACTTATGCAATTTACAAAACATATGCAAAAACGTTTCGATACATATGCAAAAACATACGCTACGTAAGAAACTTATGTAACTTGTAGCGACGAGATAATTTTTTTTGTCATGTGTGGTTACAAAAAAGTTGCGAGGTAAACGAAAAAGTCACGCATCAGATTATCCTCCCCTCTCTTATATTAAGCAAGGGCATTTGGTATTTCAGCACCCGGATATTATCTGTTGGTGGTCCGATTAATTACCGTATATACTCGTGTATAAGCCGACCCGTGTATAAGCCGAGGTACCTAATTTACCTAAGAAAACTGGAAAAATGTATTGACTCGTGTATAAGCCTAGGGGCCCCATGTCAGATTTCAAAATGTGAATGTGACCCAGCCGCAACAATTGGGGGACACTGGGCAGGTACCTGTTACTGTCTGTGACTGACTGTGTCGCCGACCGGATTTCATGTTTGCTTCCCTCTGCCACCCCTATTTCATGTTTGCTTCCCTCTGCCACTTCCCCCCCCATCTGTCGCTCTCCCCACCCTGGCTGCTCTTCCCTCTGTCCTTCCCTCTGTCACCTCTGCTCTTCCCTCTGTCCTTCCCTCTGTCACCTCTGCTCTTCCCTCTGTCCTTCCCTCTGTCACCTCTGCCCCAGCCGGACTGCCTGTGACTGCCTGTGTCGCCGCCCGGAGCAGGTCCAGGAGCTCCGGGCGGCGCGTCCTTCCCTGCCGGCGTTCGCTTTCAAAATGGCGGCGCCCATGGCCGCCACGTGGGTAGCGGCGCCGGCCGCTACCCACGTGGCGGCCATGGGCGCCGCCATTTTGAAAGCGAACGCCGGCAGGGAAGGACGCGCCGCCCGGAGCTCCTGGACCTGCTCCGGGCGGCGACACAGGCAGTCACAGGCAGTCCGGCTGGGGCAGAGGTGACAGAGGGAAGGACAGAGGGAAGAGCAGAGGTATGACCCGCGTATAAGCCGAGTTTGAGTTTTTCAGCACATTTTGGGTGCTGAAAAACTCGGCTTATACGCGAGTATATACGGTAGTTGTGCCTGTGTTAATATGCCAGTACAGGTATGAGACATGTTATTCTGAATGCTGGGGACCTGGGGTTTTCCGGATAACGGATCTTTCTGTCTTTGGTTTGAATAGAAAGATGAGTAAAAGTTGTATTAACAATAAAATTGTAGCCTCACTGAGCAATATTATTCTGGCTGCTGGGGCCATTTGAAAGCTGGAATGAGGCAGATGTGGAAGGAAAATAATTAGAAATCTATAAACAATTGTATTTAAAACCATTTGAAAATTGCTAGGACATTCTTTAACATACTAAAAGTGACTTTAAAGGACAAGTTAAACTAAAGAAGTAGGTAGAAATGTTGTACATGATGTTTTGTGCTTCTGTACCAGCCCAAGGCAACCACAGCCCTTTAGCAGTAAAGATCGATCTGTGTCTCCAAAGATGCCCCAGTAGCTCCCCGTCTTCTTTTCTGCTGATTCACTGCACATGCTCTGTGCTGCTGTCACTTACTGAGCTTAGGGACCCTCTCACAATATACAGTACACATAGACTAGAAATGTCACAATATAAGGCTGATTAGTAATTAATACAGATAATAACTACATGGCAGCACAGAAACCAGTGCAATTAGCATCAGAATTTAATAATCAGCAAACCTGTAGCATCAGCTTATATTACAGGGGAAGCTCATTTTCTGCTGGATAATTAGTGACTAGCCCTAAGCTTAGCTTCTCAACAGCCAATCAGAGCCCACTGAGCATGTGAGTGTCACAGACACTTTCCAAGATGGTGACCCCCTGTGACAAGTTTGAAGTCCTGGATCATTGCTGCTATTGACAAGCTGAAACTTTAGGCAGGTGCAATAAGTTCAGTATATAAAACATAACAGTTTTAGCCATATTCATTTTTAGGGTTTAGTTCTCCTTTAAAGCTGAACCACCCCCTGTGATGCTTTTGCACTTGAGCTTTAATACTGGCACATGTTGGCCCACATGTCTCCTTTACTTCCCATGTTACTGCAGCAGGGTCAGGGAGCAGACTGGGAGTAGTGATCTTATTACTTTAAATTGTTCACTATTATATATAAGTATAAAGTATTAGAAAATAGTTTTTATATAGCTCAGGAATCTATCTATCATCTATCTATCTATCTATCTATCTATCTATCTATCTATCTATCTATCTATCTATCTATCTATCTATCTATCTATCTATCTATCTATCCATATATGTAGACTGTATAACTATCAGAGCTGTGGAGTCAGTACACAAATCCTTTGACTCCCAACTCCTCATTTTATGGTAACCCCTGCTCCGACTCCTCTGTTTTTAAAGGACCAGTAACACCAAAAACTGAGTGTATCAAAGTAATTAAAATATCATGTACTGTTGCTCTGTACTGGTAAAATTGGTGTGTTTGCTTGAGAGAGACTATTATAGTTTATATAAACAAGCTGCTGTGTAGCCATGGGGGCAGCCATTCAAGCACAGGATACACAGTAGATAATAGATAAGTACTACTATAGTTTATATAAACAAGCTGCTGTGTAGCCATGGGGGCAGCCATTCAAACACAGGATACACAGTAGATAACAGATAAGTACTATTATAATTTATATGAACAAGCTGCTGTGTAGCCATGGGGGTGGCCGTTCAAGCACAGGATACACAGTAGATAAATAAGTACTACTATAGTTTATATAAACAAGCTGCTGTGTAGCCATGGGGGCAGGCATTCAAGCACAGGATACACAGTAGATAACAGATAAGTACTACTATAGTTTATATAAACAAGCTGCTGTGTAGCCATGGGGACAGCCATTCAAGCACAAGATACACAGTAGATAACAGATAAGTACTACTATAGTTTATATAAACAAGCTGCTGTGTAGCCAGGGGGGCATCTCTTCAAGCTGGAAAAAAGGAGAAAAGGCACAGGTTACATAGCACATAACAGATAAGCTCTGTACAATACAATGGTGTTTTATATGTTAATTGTTACGTAACCTATGCAAACGCACAGCTTTTACCAGTGCATGCTAACAGTATATTATATGTTATTTACTTTTACTAAAAAGCTTTCCTATTTTGTTGTTACTGTTCCTTTAATAAACTAATGTAGTTTCCATGTTAAGTACACAATTGAAAAGGCATTTTTATCACTGCCAAAGCTCAAAAATATAAACACCATCCTTTAGTTATTCTAAACTGAAGTCAAAGTTAAACTTCATATAACAAAACAAATAGAAAACCTAAAGCAACTTAAAAAGGGGTCGTTTGCCTTTTTAATATGTTATAGAGTGGCCATTCTTAGCCAACTTTTCAATTAGTCTTCATTATTTATTTTGTATAGGTTCTGAATTATTTGCTGTCTTCTTCTGATCCTTTCCAGCTTTCGAATGGGGGTCACTGACCCCATCTACAGCCTGCAGGGTGAATGAATTCACTAAACACCATGCAATGTGCCCTGTGCATCTGTCGCAGCTCTATGTGCATCAGTGTGTCATTCAGTAATATCAAAAGAGATATAAAGGATAAATAAAAAAATCCTAATTCTGTAGGCAATTATAAGTAATATATGGTGTTGCTTTTACATGCTGCTAAAAATTAATATTACCGTATCTTTAAAAATAGCCCCTTTATTGGAGCTCCCTATAGATGTTCACTGGTCCCTGTCTGTGTTTCAAATGAGGGGTGGGCGTGTCCTAACGGTCCCTCCCAGTAGCACAGTAGGAGGGGGACAGCCAATCACAGCCCTGCAGTCACACAAACAGCTTCAGTTCCCTATCAGGTCCTGCTAGCTGCTGATTGGTTCCTGTCCTACAGTGCAATGTGCTGAGAGCTGCCGGCTCCCCTGTACAGCCTGGGAATTCAGGGAGCAGGAAGTGGAAGCGTTTTTGCAGAAAAATTCAATAAATCAGCCTGAAACACTAATAATTTTAGCACAATTCTTCTATATCTAAATGAGTATAACACACTGGTACATTCTTACTTTTTACACAAAATGTCTCCTTTAAGAACAGAAAGTCGATGTGCATTTTGCAAGGCAGGGGGTCTTTCTATAAGACAAATATTTTGACCTCTAAAATTTAGGGTGGGGCAAAAAGCCAAGCAAGAGCCCAACCTCATGCTCTAACCAATGCTTCTTAATCCATCGTGGCTTAACTGTCAACACTCTATAACTGGTGTGATCTACATCCTTAGAGAAAACAGCTTCAAAGCGGGAAGTACTGCGCCTCGCCAAACAGGGACTTGAACCCTGGACCTTCATATTAAAGGGATACTGTCATGGGAAAAAAAATTTTTTTCAAAATGAATCAGTTAATAGTGCTGCTCCAGCAGAGTTCTGCACTGAAATCCATTTCTCAAAAGAGCAAACAGATTTTTTTATATTCAATTTTGAAATCTGACACGGGGCTAGACATTTTGTCAATTTCCCAGCTGCCCCATGTCATGTGACTTGTGCCTGCACTTCAGGAGAGTAATGCTTTTTGGCAGGCTGCTGTTTCTCCTTCTCAATGTAACTGAAGGAGTCTCAGTGGGACATGGGTTTTTATGATTGAGTGTTGTTCTTAGATCTACCAGGCAGCTGTTATCTTGTGTTAGGGAGCTGTTATCTGGTTACCTTCCCATTGTTCTTTTGTTTGGCTGCTGGGGGGAAAAGGGAGGGGGTGATAATCACTCCAACTTGCAGTACAGCAGTAAAGAGTGATTGAAGTTTATCAGAGCACAAGTCACATGACATGGGGCAGCTGGGAAATTGACAAAATGTCTAGCCCCATGTCAGATTTCAAAATTGAATATAAAAAAATCTGTTTGCTCTTTTGAGAAATGGATTTCAGTGCAGAATTCTGCTGGAGCAGCACTATTAACTGATTCATTTTGAAAAAAAATTTTTTTCCCATGACAGTATCCCTTTAAGTTTGATGTTCTAATGACTGAGCTATCCAGGTTCTGCTGCTATTACTACTAATTATATTTGATCCCGCGTATTCTATTATGTCACAGGCAAAGCTTGCTCTCAGGGCGGAGGAGCATGGGTGTGTTACCATTCTCTTTATGAGATAAGAAAAGGCGGCCTAAATTTGCAACAGTATCCAGTTGTTGGCAGGAACAGGAGGTATTATGGGACAGAAAGGGGAAGCACCTTATCAGTCCTGGTATTCGGCAGGTGGAGCTGCTGGTTTGCTGCAAGCAAAGATGGGGGTTAGCTCAAATGGTAGAACGCTCGTTTAACATGCAAGATGTAGTGAGATTGATGCCCAGATGCTCACCTAGTTCAGCCCAGGGGGCAGCAAAGCCTTTCCTTGCATTTTATTTGAACCAAGAGATTCGTGATACGTTACTCAGGCCTCTCATCCTTTTCGCAGTGGAACGGCTTTATTTCTTACCCAGTTGAATGGAAGTCGACAGAACCCTCTCAAAAGTGTGATTCCACTACTGCACAGGCTGCAGTTTCTACAAGTGAGATCAAGCCCCTTTTGAACAGTGGAAAGAAGGTGTTGGGTAGCCCAAAGCCCTGCGAGGTGCCAGAATCACGCTTCTTTTCACCATAGTGAGCTGGCAACTGCAAAACATTTTTGGACGGCATCAAATAACCAAGGGTTAAAGTCATTCTCAAGCAAAGGCAGCACCAATTCCTACTTAGGTCATCCTCTATCATAGAGGCAAAGGTGTTTCTATAACACTCTTCTATGCCTTGAGAAGAGAGAAGAGAGCTTTTCCCAGGCAAGTCAACAGACACACACAGAGGTTTTCTCTCATTATGGAAAACATAGCTCTTGTGACTCCTGCTGGTTTGCGAGCTGTATGAGAGATACAGCACTGGCGGATTTCTGTTGTGGTTGCCTGTGCCACTTTGGCCTTTGTTGCAATAAAAGACCACCGGCAAGTATGGGAAACTTTGAAGAGCCAGGAGCAGGGCTGAGATACCTTTACCATTTCAGTGCATCCTCCATTCGAGGCAGCTGGAATCGCAGAGCACATGCCCACCGGCCCCTGGCGGTCTTAGTGGTATAGCCGTGAGCTATATAACTGCTTAGGAGCGGCAGCCAGACTAAGCTGCTACGGTGTTGTTGGTATAGTGGTGAGCATAGCTGCCTTCTAAGCAATTGACCTGGGTTCGACTTTTGGCAGAGTGTGCCCAGACCAAATTCCTTTTTCAAAAGGAGTTGTCACCACAGTGACCCATAGAAGTCACCATCATGTCTGCCAATGCAGAGTACAGTGCAAAAACACTTCCACCATGTTGTCATGCTGGAATTCTTAATTGTTACAAGCTGAATTTGTGTGTTTCAGCACCGGAACAGCAGTTGCAAACTCAAGATAAAACGTCCTTCGAGCCGGAATTGAAGAAAGTAGAAGCAGGAAGGGGGTCACATAGGAAGAAAGGAAGAAAGAATACAGTATTTGTTTTATCATTCATCTGATTGGAGGCTATTAGTAGCTGGATTTAGGACCCACAGAAGCCAGTCATTGATGTTTGCTATGCTGCCTTTTAATAGGGCAATAAAGGGATTTATTGTCTCTTTCCATTCCTCATGGTCTTTTTCATATGATTTTTTTTAGCATCGTTTTTAAGAGTTGGAGTAGAGGGCTACTGTCTTTTGAGGAAACTGTTCTTGTGCTTAGCCCCAGCAGCACCATAGCTAGAGTGGACTAGGGATATGCCAACTGGGCTGTCACCTCCAGGATCTACTATCTCAGGCACAGAAGACCCCAATGTGAGCCCCATTCCGCCCCATGGTCTCTTGCTAGGTGAACTCACCTAATTTAATTAATATTGCAAAAAGACTGAGGGATAATGTACTATGGTAAATAAGCACTAGGGTGCAGGGAAAAAAACCCACTATTAAAGGGATACTTTAACGGCTACAGTAAGCATTCCACCCTCCAAATAATTTCACTTAAAAAGCAAGGAAAATCTTTATGATTACATCATAAAATATATGTATATCAACCCCACGATCTACAGCCTTACGCATTTCATGCCCAAATGGCACTTAGTCATAGGCAGTAAAACCCTGCAGCATGTATAGTGATAATTCTATTGGCCTCATGTATATGTATGTTTACAGGGTAGGGGAAGAGCCAGTACTGAGGAAATGTTCGGTAATTGGCTAATGCTTGATTGAAGGGGTGGGCTTTATGTTTTTAAATATTGTACCCACCTGGAGCTTGTTACTGCCTGTGACTAAGTGCCATTTGGGCATGAACTCACCTAACTCTCTACAGCAGTGTCTCGTAGCCTGTATCTCTCACATACTGTAGTTATCTGTAAATCTAATTGCTGTTGACAGCAGTATCTGGCAGCATATATACTTTGCTCTGCTGATCTGACTCCTAACACAGTGTAACAGAAGTTTGCTGACCTGACCAACAAACCTGGAGGAAAGACAGTGTCAGACTGGCCCACCGGGATACCAGGAAAACTCCCGGTGGGCCCAGGTGTCAGTGAGCCTCTTGCTTCTAACAATTTGACCCATTTCATGGTCATTCCCTATTTGTTTATGAGAACAAAGAGGCTTAATAATGGAAGAATAGAGTATAGTATGTAGAGAAAAGAGACTAGGAGAATAAAGAGATTGAGTGAGGAGAGAGGGTATAGTAGTTTGGAAAGTGGGCCCTCAGCCTAAGGTTTTGTGGTGGGCCCCTGGCATCCCAGTCCGACAATGAGGAGAGATGACTTCTGTTGCAGAGAAAAAAAAAGGAATAGACAAAGGATTTCAATGGCTAATACAATTACAGTTGCTTAAGCTGGCCATAGACACAAAGATCTTATCGTACGAATTGAGGATTTGTGTGATTTTCGGACCGTGTGTGGAGAGTCCAGCCATTTTTCGTCCAGCGGAGATCGGTCGTTTGGTTGATCGGACAGGTTGAAGATTTCGGCTGCCAATAATATCTCTGCCGATCGTACGATTTTAAGTGGGAGACTGTCACCAGCTTAGTTGGACATCTGATCTGTTCTTTTCTACTTTATTTACTTGATTGGAATGGTTAGTGGCAGGTTGGGAGATGGGGAAGTCCGATCGTGCGATGATTCGTACGATCGGATCATTGCGTCTATGGCCAGCTTTAGAATTACAATTTTATTTTCATTATGCAAAAAGCCGTTTTTGGATGGAGTTTAACAAAGTACATGCATGCTACTTCATTCTCGTTGTTCACACGATTGCCAGTGGAGGGAGTCGAGCTTGTAGAGATTTCTGATGTCTCCATAGCTTCTCTGACAGCACACCAGTATTTCTCCTGTGTACTCCCAAATCCTACAGCTGACAAATGCAGCCGGATTAGCCAAGACTAGTCATCTCTGTGTTCATTATCAATTACCTGGGCTGTGTCAGGAGCTTTGCTGGAAATGCACATCAATTCTGATTATTCCTACTGAGAAAAATGCTATTGACCTGAGCTTGGGATGAAAATAACCCTGTACAGGGCCTGGAGATCATTTGAAAACAGACCTGTTCTTTTTCTCCGGTTAATTCCCAAAGACAGATGCAGGAACGAGCATCAGGAAAGGGGCCACATCTGCTCATATATGGTCCTGTCCCCTTGTGTATGTTTGGGTAGAACAAGTGGCGGTATTAGTGGAATTTAGTGTTATTCCTGGGTCATACATACATTATATCAAAATGTATAGGAAGGAGACAGAAATACACTTAGACTAAGTGCCGTCTTAGTATAAAGTTGTACTTGAAGTGGGCTCTTCTATTATCAAACAATTATCTAAAAGGCAACATCTGTAGAACCTGATGATCAAGTGAAAATGGGACCTCATTATTTAATGGGTGGTTCATCTTCATCTTGTTATAGAATTCTAAGCAACTTTTCAATTGGTCTTTGTTATTCGTTATAGTTTTTGAATCGTTTGCCTTTTTTTCTTCTGACTCTTTCCAGCTTTCAAATGGGGGTTACTGACCCCCATCTAAAAACAAATGCTGTATAAGGTTACAAATGTATTGTTTTTTAATACTTTTTACTCATCTTTCTATTCAGGCCTCTCCTATTCATATTCCAGTCTTTTATTCAAATCAATGCATAATTAACCCCTTAAGAAGTGCTTGATCAACACAATAATGTGAAGCGGTATTATAAATAAATTGCTTATTAGGGTCATTAGTTAGAATTGCTGCTTAGGGGCCGAATATCGAGGGTTAATTAACTCTCGATATTCGACTAGGAATTAAAATCCTTCGACTTCGAATATCGAAGCCGAAGGATTTAGCGCAGATAGATCGAAGGATATTAATCCAACGATCGAAGGAATATCCTTCGATCAAAAAAAGTTAGGCAAGCCTATGGGGACCTTCCCCATAGGCTAACATTGACTTCGGTAGCTTTTAGATGGCAAACTAGGGGTCGAAGTTTTTTTTAAAGAGACAGTACTTTGACTATCGAATGGTCAAATAGTCGAACGATTTTTACTTCGAATCCTTCGATAGTCGTAGTCGAAGGTATAAGTAGCCCATTCGATGGACGAAGTAGCCCAAAAAAACTTCGAAATTCTAAGTTTTTTAACTTCGAATCCTTCACTCGAAGTTAGTGAATCGGCCCCGTGTCAGGCAGGTTTTATTTAACTGACCAGCAAAGATTACCATGTTGATGTAGCCCTCATCCTGACGGTCTGTAGCCCCCTCTATATGATCTGTCCATTAGCCATCATCTAGGAATGTGTGTGACACAAGCAGAGATGTGCAGCAGAGTGGAGGCCGATAACCCGATTTTGTAAGTTACTTGTTGCTTAATAGGGTGCCATGACAAAAATGTCAACTCTGCAATAATCTAGGATTTTAGCAACAGTGTTTAATATAGACTGAAGGGGAAGAGGTTGGATTACTTCCCTGTTGGTGCTATAAAATAAAGCTGACCATATGTGTCAATATAGTCATAGAGTTTAGTTATTTCTTACTGAGCTGTATACATGTGTGGCACCCCCAAACAAGGGCTTTGTTCATGAACCATCAAAATGAAAACATATGGTTGGCTGATTCATTGGCCTCCATCAATTAGAAAGGTGAGACCGTATTAGTGTAATCGACATGTTTTCTACTAATACACATTGGGGATCATTTATCAACACAGGGCAAATTTGCCCATGGGCAGTGACCCATGGCAACCAATCACATTGCTGCATTCATTGTTCTACTTGCAGCTGGCTTTAAAAAGCTAATCACTGATTGGTTGCTATAGGTAACTGCCCATGGGCAAATTTGCCCAGTGTTGATAAATGAGCCCCAGTGTTACCAGTCAGTACATATAACTTTAAGAGGTTGGATGGCTTATTAGCAAGTGAGGGAATACAGGGTTATGGGAAGATAGCTCATAGTAAAAGTTGATCCAGGGACTGGTCCGATTATTCCCCATAAATATTTATATACCTTTTGATGCTGTTAAAGTAAATAACAATGTATGTGTTATATTTCACAGGTTAACAATTGTGCTCCCTGCATTTTGAAAGTAGAGAGCAGGGGGAAAGGAAGAGAGACACAATCAGAAGAAAGACAACCAGAGAAAGTCCAGGAGAGGTGTCCAAGCGATGTCATGGACCCACAAAGAGAAGGGAGGAAGATTAAACAAGAGGACTCTGTAGAGGAAACAGAGGGACTGGAGAAAGGAGACCCTCAGGGGTTGGAGGGAGAGAGGGGGGAAATACATGGGATGGAAGTAGAAAGAGATCGTCTCCGCAAGGAGATTAGCAGGGAGCTGAAGATAAAGGAAGGTGCTGAGAAACTTCGAAGAGCCACCACAGAGCGTAAGAACCTGGGACATGTGGAAACCATGTTATGGACATGTGAGAGGAGACTGGAAAGCCTAAAACAGGAACTGGATGGTTTAGAGTCCACTCCTACTTCTCCGGTCTCTACTGGAGGTATTTCATCTCCCAACATATTACTTTTGCCTATATCACAGATTTCTATCTAGCATAACTAAGAGTATGTGTCTATCTAACAATGGCTATTTTTTCCCACTTTATCCCAGCCTGCCCCATCTCTCCAGGTCTGCGGGGTGATAGGCAGAGCTCTAAGATATCGGGACTGGAGCGTCAGTTGGACATTGAATTGAGAATGAGAAAAGGAGCAGAGAACATGTTGCAGATGTACAGCCAAGGAGGAGCCAAGGTGAGGGAGAAGCGGATCTGAGACTGTTTATAAGTAAAGAGCAAAATGCAAATGGGGCTGTCAGTAGTAATTTGGGTGAAGAATTGATGAACATTTATGAAGGAAAAAAAAACAGGACAGTGAAATCACTGGTTGATGCTTGATTGTGTCATTGTGTTACAGGATAAGAAATTACATTCGGCTGCCCATCAGATGTTATCTGAGAGCGATATAAAAATCCGCTTCCTACGTGCACAGATCTACAAAGAAAGTCAGGACACCTCTGGAGCAGGGGATGGTAATAGTATATTTATTATTATTATTATTATGAATTGTGTCTGAGCATAAGCAACCAGGGGTTAGATTCACAGGACAAGGGGGTAATACATAGTTAATCTGGGTTGAAAAAAAACCATCAGGATTAACCCTTGTTATGCACTGCAACCAACCAGATGTTTGCTTTAAAAAAAAAAAAAAGAAATGATGGTTAAATGATACCTGCATAATAGTGCTACTAGAACCAGGGCAAAGCTTTCACCTGTTACTGCATTAACCATGAGGTAGACTTTGGAATGAATCTGGGATTTTTTTGCATCCCTAATGCCTGTAAGTGTAAGTGACTGGGGGAGCAGAACTTTAGAATCAGCTTTGGTGCCAGGGGCGTAACTACAGAGGAAGCAGACCCTGTGGCTGCAGGGGGGCCCAGGAGGTATAGGGGCCCCATGAGGCCCTAATTCATATACAATTTCAATAAATACTGGTAAAACAGGTCAAACTCTAGACATTTGGGGGCCTGAAAAATAATTTGCTGTGGGGCCCAGTGATATCTAGTTACGCCACTGCTTGGTGCCATTGGCCTAAAATGCATTGAACCTCAACCTGTGTTGCTCTCCAACTGTTTTTATTTTTGAATGTGGCTCACGGGTAAAAAAAAATTTGGGGGCCCCTGCCTTTAAAGCATTGAACCTAAACCAGTGGCTTGCGAGCAACATGTTGCTCACCAACCCCTTGGATGTTGCTCCCAGTGGCCTGTAGGCAGGTCCAGACTGAGACTTAAAATAGGCCCTGGCATTTCAGGTACACAGAGGCCCAATCAGCCCCCACCAGCCCACTAAATACTGACTTTCTATGGCACCTTATAGCAGCCCCTCTGGCATTTGCCGGAACCCACAGTTTGCCAGTCCGGGCCTGCCTGTAGGCTGCCAGTCCACATAGGGGTCACCAAATAGCCCATTACAGCCTATATTTGGCACCCCAGTAAGTTTTTGCATGCCTGTGTTGCTCTCCAACTGTTTTTATTTTTGAATGTGGCTCACGGATAAAAAAAAAAGTTGGGGACCCCTGACTTAAAGCGTTGAACCCCAACCAGTGGCTTGCGAGCAACATGTTGCTCACCAACCCCTTGGATGTTGCTCCATTTACTAAAGCGCAGTTAATTTGACTATACGTTTCCGCGTGTTATCTCCAAAATATTCGCAGCGACTAAGTTTACTAAACAGCGATGCGCTCAGATGTCATTGCGATCGCTACTTTATCGTTACTTTAATGAACCAGCTTACGTTAGCGGTAATTTTAGGGAGTTGCTAATTTTCTGGCGACAAATTAAGTTTGCGAAAATTTATGCCCTATAAAATAGTCTTGTTTTATGGCGGTTATTATGGCAATTTTTACTGGGACATTTATGGCCAGAAATGCATCTTCAAAACTCATAAACTTTATTGACTGATGATTATAAAATCCAACAACATTACCAGAGTAACACCAATCAAACATATAAACCGATACTTCATCCATCCAATCACAAACCCTTCTGCCAATAAAATCATATGAAAAAGAAATTCTTACCAGTCAATCTCTTTGCATCATATAAATGCACAGTTTAATGTAGCCAATCACAATGAAACCAAACCCCCTGCCAATTGGATCATAAAGTTACAGAAATCAAATTTATACATCCAATAGACACCTGTCATTTCATAATACACCTCTGAGCCAAAACTGCAGGAGCCAAACATCCTATCAGCAATAGCTACAGATCTCTCTCTCCTGTCAGCAATGGTTACAGCAAAGAATGATGGGTAAAAAAAATATTATGAAATATTTCCTGTTCCCTTGCAAATTTTCTGACGGAAAAAAAAAATTACCGCCACTATATAGATGACAGTAACATTTTGCAAATGTTCTGACGTAAATGATGTCTTTTACACATTTCGCTGTTTAGTAAACCAGGCATTAATGTATACGTAGCGTTATTTTCAGCAAATTCGATAACTGCCGAACGCATATTCTTGCGCAAGCAAATTCGCAAATTTATATTTACTGCAGGTTATTAAACTGGCGAAAACATATTCGCCGATAAATTTGTCTATCTATTGTGATACCTCCTCGTTTTGAATGGGGCAGTCCCTCTTTTGACAGCTCAACCCGCAGTCCTGCATTTGTACTGGAAAGTCCCTATTTCTCTGCAATGAAACAGCCAAAAAAAGATACGTTTCTAACTTAAGATACATTTGTAACAGTTTTGTCCCTTGGGAGAAGTTAGACTCACAGCTTAAAGGGCAATTCACCTTCAATAGTAAAACTGTAATAAAACATAAAAACTACAGAAATGTGTTCAAACATTCATAACCTGACAAATTTTGTAAAATGGGCATGGTAATTAGTGGGTGTGGCCGCAAAAAGGGGTGTGGTCAAAACATGTTTGTTATTTTCATCCCTCTTTCTTCACTTGGTTCTTGCGCCAGCGCCGCTTTGCCGCGCTTCGCCAGGTGTATTTTCGCCAGCGCTACGCAAATTCACTAAAATCCAAAGTTGCGCTCAGGGGAAGCGTAAGGTTGCGGAGATGCGCTAGCGTTAATTCGCCAAGCAAAGCAAAATTACGCTAGCGATGCTTAATTTGCATACGGCACCAAATTGAAGTTACAATGGAGGAATATGTACAATCACTACAAATGCCTGGGAAACCTTCAAAACAGCAAATAAAATTTTTATTTTGCCCTACACATGTGCCCACTGTATAGTTAAGTTGCCATGAGTCAGGAAATGTAGGGGGGAAGGAGGGTAGCCCCAAAAATGTTTTCAATCTTTTTCAGCCTATCACCCATAAAAAAAGAAAAAACGCCAGTGTTTTTTGGGACAGAAATTTTTTTTACTTCTTTTGAAGCAATCCCTATCTACTCAATTGCACTTCGCCTGGTCTGAGGTGGCGAAGGAAGTCTGGCGTAAAAGGTAGCGTTCAGAATAATTTGCGCATCAGTGAATTTGCGTAGTTACGTCCGTTGCGCTAATTCGCCAGGCGTAAGGGTGCGAAGTAACACTAGCGAATTTACGTCAGCGTCCGTTAGTGAATCGGCGAAATTAATGAAAATGCGCTACGCTAGCGCATTCACGCTGGCGTTAGGCGCTTCGTCGTTTAGTGAATTTGCCCCTCTGTTTCCAGAATGTTGGGAGGTATGTTTTGTGCGCCTATTTTTACTGCGCTTTAGTAAACGGACATCTTGTATACTTCCAAGTCTCCTGTTAGCTGCCAGTCCACATAGGGGCTACCAAAAAACTATAATTTTCTTACTCCGTGTTATATTTACCATTTGGGATCAGCTTCTTCACATCCCTCTTTATCTGTCATTAGTGATGGGCAAATTTATTCGCCAGGCGCAAATTCACGGCGAGTTCCTGCGATTCGCCGTTGGCGAATAAATTTCCGAAACCGCCACAAAAAATTGTTGGTTTTTTTTACGCCGAAAATTCAATTTTTTTTTTACGTGGGCGCATTTTCGCCAGCGAATTTGCTATTCTGCTATTGTGCCACATCCCTTTATCTACATTGAGAAGTGGAAACTTTCTCCTGCAGGTGCCCCTGAGGTGTTACACAATGAACTGCGCATTGAAGAAGTGAGGCATCACTACCGCGTGGAGCGAGCCGTGGCTGAGGGGGCTGAGAATGCGCTAAGAATGCTGGGAGCTGCAAGAACTCAGGACAAGAGTGCAATCAATGAGGTGACATCTGTTGTTCTCTTTATAAAGGACAAATCTACATTTTATTTCTATCCAATTGTATTTGTCTACATGCCAGCCCCACTTTTATTTATAGTAACATAACAATCTTTATGTTTCTGATACACAGATCTTTTCAAAGGAAATACAGTATAAGCACATTGCTAGTTTATTGAGATTCTGTCATGATTGTTATGGTGTAGTTTTTATTCCTAAATTACACTGTTTACACGGCATTTAAATCACTCTACCATGTAAAATTTCATTCCTGACCCAACAAGTAGGTTTTTTTTAGTTGTAATATTGGTGTGTAGGAGCATCTCAGGCCAGCACTTTAGGATGGAACTGCTTTCTGGCAGGCTGTTGTTTCTCCTACTCAATGTAACTGAAGGAGTTGCAGTGTGACTGTGATTTTTACTATTGAGTGTTGTTGTTATATCTACCAGGCAGCTGTTATCTGGTTATCTTCCCATTGTCCTGCTGACGGGCTGCTTGGGTGGGGGGGGGGGGGGGGGGGAGGGAGGGGGTGATATCACACCAACTTGTAGTACAGCAGTAAAAAGTGACTGAAGTTTATCAGGGAACAAGCTACATGACTAGGGGCACCTGGGAAACTGACAATATGTCTAGCCCCATGTCAGATTTCAAAATTAAATATAAAAAAATCTGTTTGCTCTTTTGAGAAATGGATTTCACTGCAGAATTCTGCTGGAGCAGCACTATTAACTGATGCGTTTTGGAAAAAAAAACATGCTTTCCCATGAGAGTGCTTCTTTAAAGAAAACTACAAAGCATAAAGTGAAACGAAAACAACCAATAAGTCTATAAGTAAACAGCAACATTTCTTGAATATGGGTCATACTTAATGTTATGTCTGAGACGACCCCTTGAATCCCGCAGGACGCATCACGAATGTCTCTTTTTTCAGGTCCAAGCTCGTATACTGGAGTCTCAGCAGAGGACAGACCTGTTGGCGCTCTCCCTCCAGAGGTGCCTTGATGAATTACCCCATGATCACCCTAAGAGATGTATCTTGCGAGAGGAGCTGACTCTTCACAGCTCTGCCTCCAGACTCGGTGCACCTTCTCCCCTAACTCCCTACAGCAGTGTCTCCAAGCCTGCCCCTCTCACAGGTAAATCTATATATTGAATAGGACTTTGTCTTTTTAAATGTTCATTCCTAGCTGTTTTAATGTTTTTAACCCGCCAGCAAATTATTGTTAGTTATACCTGCATTGTATTATTTTTCCTTTGCAGTTGTCTAATGGGAATATTAAAGCGGCACTGAAACATTAACATTCTAATTGATAGGAACATACCACTATCTGATTTTGAAAATCCCCCTCAAGCCACCCCATTTCAGAGGTATTTGCAGCAACAGACGCCTGTAATCAGGGAGAGCCATTTATACTGTAGGGCTGGAGCAGTGCAATTCTTCTGTAGGCTTTCTATACAGTAATAAGCAATGGTGGCCTGTGAGGGGCACAATTAGTGACTAGTGACTAACACATTCCTATCAATTAAAGAAATGTATCAGTATCACTTTAATGTCAGTGGGACATGGCGTAGTTCCAAGCATTTTGCAGTCTGCAAGATTTCTAGGTTGGTGGGTTTCATTGCATTTCGCATTAGCACAGACATTTAAGATTCTATTTTTTTTTCAGGTGTCTTAGAGGTTTGTATTGTGGACTGCAGTAAAATCCTGGACACGGTCCCTGGAAGAACACGAGCCTCCCCTTCCCGGTTACCAAACAACGTGAGCCCTTTAGAGGGCCTGGCCATGAGAACTCGAACTGGGCGGAGCATTTACTCACGCACAGCCAGTCTGAGTCGCAGTGAAGAACCGTCAGGTACACCAACAATATAGATGCTCAGCTCCAGAGATGCAGATAAAATGATCATTGCGATTTTGCCAAATAAATCCTACATGGAAATGTTGTTCTCTCTAAATTTCAAAGCGCCAAAGTTCAAAATCAGAATTTGTTTTAGCGTGATCATTTTAATATCTAAAAAAAAATACCTAATTGGTATTATAATTTGTATTGGATGTATTAGTATGCAATCATGCGTTATGTTGTTTCGTAGACCCACCTTTTGCCTCAAAAAAAAGGCCTTTTGAGTAATAATGTTTCATCTTTCCACAATGTTCAGGATGGATTTTTTCCCATTCTATAAAACAGATTTACTGTAGGATGTTCAGGTTATCCAGATTACACTTTCACACCTGAATTTTTGAAACCTGCCACAAATTCACAGTTGGATTGAGATGAGGGCTTTGATTGAGCCACTTGCTTCTGTTTTAATAAGACTCCCTTATCCCTGCTGATAGAAAGCAGCCGCCACCATTATATTTCATTGTAGATAGCTGGCACAGAAGAAGCTATCAAGTTAAAGAGAGAAGCCATATCTGGGATTTGCCAAACAATTTTACCAATTTTCATGTTGGAAAGATTTTATGGTGAGGTGAAACCAAGACATGACTTTGGCCAAAGCAATATGTGTGGCACAAATCTAGGACTTCTCATAGTTCAAATACATCTCACCTACAGAGAAGTATACTGGAGTTATCATAATGCCACGGAGGCTGCTTTTCATTAGCAGGGGGCAACAGAAGAAGGGAGTGTCCAAAATACAGTGAAATACTGCAAGAATTAAGCTGAATCTTTGGAGAAGGTTCTATGGAGAATGTTGACCATTCAGCAGGACAGTGATTCCAAGCACAATGCAAAGTGACACTGCAGTTATGATTGTGATTGAAGTGGACAATCATCTTCCGACTACAGGTGGCCATACACGGGCCGATAAAAGCTGCCGACAGACCGAGTCAGCATCTTATTTGCTGTGTATGGGGCCCCCCAACGGGCTTCCCCGATTGATATCTGGTCGACAGTCGGCCAAATCTCGTTCGGATAGGACTAAAAATCCCGTCGGATCGCGGCCGCATCTGTTCGTTGATGCGGTCCCGCGATCCGACCGCCTGTTACCATTCATTAGGATCCGATCGTTGGGCCCTAGGGCCCAGGATTGGATCATCCCGATATTGCCCACCTCAAGGTGGGCATATCGGGGAGAGATCCGCTTATTTGGCGACATCGCCAAATGAGTGGATCTATCCGTGTATGGCCACCTTTACCTGAACCCAAACCAACCTGAGCTACACAGGAACTCAGTCTGGAAAAATGGGCCAAAATAACTCAAAAGCATTGTGCAAAGCTGATGCATACTAAAAAGTCTGGTGGCACTACAATTTTTTTTTAAATTAGTTGTTGAAGGGTACATACACACTTTTCTTTACATTAATATGGTGGTCTGTGCCCCTAGATGAGATCAGCGTTGTGCTGAGACTGGATAACACTGTGGTTGGACAGACGGCCTGGAAGTCTGAGGGACGAGACACATGGGATCAGATATTCAAACTGAAGCTGGAAAGGGTAAGTGTGTACAGAGAAATAAATTGGGAAAGGGATATAAGATACATACCCCCATATGTGATAAAAGGCACTACATTTGCCTGGTAGCAGTAATTCATAGCAACCAATGAGATGTTTGCTTTTAAACAGGTGGCCAGTAAATCCTACCTGCTGATTGGCTGCTATGGGTTGCTGCTCCTAGGCAAACATTGTGTCTTATATTACATAACCCCCATAGAAATCTAGCTGGGAGCCAAAGTACCATCTAGAAATATTTAGATGGAGAGATGATGGAGGCAAAAAATGGAAAAGAGTAAAACAGTGATGGATGTTTAAGGATAGACAAGGGCAGGGATTTTTAAAGACAATCTCCTAAGGTTTATATTTAACCATCTGAGAATAAGAGAATATGAAAACCTGTTAATAGGGCAACAAAATAAAAAAAAAGGAAATAAAGAGGAATGAAGGATAAGCAGAGAAACCCAGCAGAATAATAAGCATGTCAATTGAAGTGGACCTGTCACCCACCACACAAAAATCTGTATAATAAAAGTCCTTTTCAAATTAAACATGAAATCCAATTTCTATTTTTTATTAAATCATTCATAGCTGTTGTAAGCACATTTACATCTCAGCTGTCAATCAAATATTGCCTGCCCCTCCTCTATGCCTTAGGCAGACAATTACTTTCACTTTCCATTCAGCACTTCCTAGATGTCACTGCTCTCCCCACATTCCCCCGTTCTCTTCACCATTTAATTGTGTAGCCAGGACATGGGGATGGACATCAGGTCCCCCATTCTGGTGCACAAACAAGATTCTGAGATGATACAAGACTTGTCTTAATAACAGTGTCCACACAATGGCTCCTGCCTGCTTGCTATAATTATGAATTCCCAGACTGAAGGAAACAAGATTCAAATAATTTATATTGTGTAATTAAAGTTCATTTTGCTTGACTGATGTGATAAAATAGGATTTGGAATAATTTTTTTGGGCGACGGGTCCCCTTTAAGCTTCAAAATATCTAGTGTATATTTTACATGATATAACTTCTGATCAAAATAAAATTAAGATGTACAATAAGTTTGAAATATAAGTTGCATTATTGATCCACTATGGTAGATAAGTTTCTTTATTCATTTTTTTAACATTCCATGTGTTTATCTGTTCATTCAGAAAACTGTTTCTTGGCAAACAAAAACATTTTGTAGAGATCTATGAATTGCATTGGACCCCTGTTTTATCTTCTTGTTCTATAACTAAACCCATTGTATTTTAAACAGTTTATCTGTTACCTGCTATGTAAAGCCTTTTCCCCTTTTCAGCTTGAATGGCTGCCCCCATGTCTACACAGCAGCTTGTATACGTTTGTTATAAACTATAGTAGTGCTTCTTATTAGAGTAGTGACACATGGTAAGATTCGGGTATATTTAGTCACCCGGTGACAAGTCGCCTCTTCTTCGGGCGACTAATCTCCCCGATAAGCCTTCCTGCTGGCTAGAATCTAAATCGCCAGCTGGATGTCACTTGGAGCGATTTGTTTTCTGAAGTCACCCGAAGTTGCCTCACGAGGAGACTTCGGGCAACTTCAGAAAACAAAGCGCTCCGAGTGCCAATCGGGCGACTAATCTCCCTGAAAAGCCTTCCCACAGGCTAGAATCTAAATTGCCGGCGGGAAGGCTTTTCAGGCAGATTAGTCGCCTGAAGAAGAGACGATTTGTTGCTGGGCGACTAATCTCCCCGAGTCTTACCAGTTGTCACTACCCTTACCAGTGCTGGGTAACTACATTATATTTGCATACATCTACGTGACCATCTTATTTTTCTGTTTCACTATATGAACTGGAACTCTCTCATTCTTCTCTTTTGGTAAAAAAGTCCTTGGGCAATAGAGACATTTTTCTCGAAATGTTTTGGTATTAGCAATCTTCCTTTAAAACCATTTGATGAAAGCTCATCCATAGCAGTGTAGTGTTGTGATGAGTGGGCCTATAACCTCTGCGACAGAATGCTCTGTTATGAGTACAGGTATGGGACTGGTTATCCAAAATGCTCAGGACCTGGGGTTTTCCGGATAATGGATCTTTCTGTAATTTGGCTCTTCATACGGCAAGTCTACTTAAAAATCATCTAAACATTAAATAAACCCAATAGGCTGTTTTTGCCTCCAATAAGGATTAATTATATCATAGTTGGGATCAAGTACAAGCTACTGTTTTATTATTACACAGAAAAGGAAATCATTTTTAAAAATTTGGATTATTTGGATAAAATGGAGTCTATGGGAGACGGCCTTTCCATAATTCGGAGCTTTCTGGGTTTCCGGATAACGGATCCCATACCTACATAGCTAAGGCTCTTCTGTTCGTATAGGAGACACAACCACCAACAGGAAACACGATCACCTAATGAAGCACAACAGTTACCATAGATTTACTAAATTACTGCTTTCCAAAACAATTTTTACAATAAGATTTTTAGGAACAAACACACTGAACAGCTCTTTTCTTTGTATTGTATACACTGGCCATTTTGACACCTAGGGGCAAATTTACTTATGGTTGAATATCGAGGGCTAATTAACCCTCGATATTCGACTGCCGAATGGAAATCCTTCGACTTCGAATATCGAAGTCGAAGGATTTACCGCAATTCGTTCGATCGAATGAAAAATCGTTCGATTGAACGATTAAATCCTTTGAATCGTTCGATTCAAACTTATGGTATGGTGATTTAATTATGGACAGATAACTTATTGGGAAAATCTGATGTCCCAAGCATTCAAAATAAATAAATCCTATAACTGTACTAAAACCAAAAATATAGCTAATATGGCAAATTCCTGCTGCAAGCAGTTGTAAGTAATACTAAGTGTGCATGATTCTTCTGAATTTTGTGTTCAGGCTCGAGAGCTGCAGCTGTCCGTGTACAGGAGAGACTTCCGCTCACTCTGTGCTATTAAATACCTGAAGTTAGAAGATTTTCTGGATCATCAAAAGCATGAGACATACCTGGAACTGGAACCTCAGGGGACCTTGTTGTGTGAGGTATGGGATACAGGATGGGCTCTCTGCATAAACATAGAGCCTTCAGTGAAGGTTGATAGACAATGTCCCAGCTCATTACTTGAGCAAATGAACCATGAAACCCTATATGCAGCACTGCAGTGTCAATTTCACTTAGAATTGATAGTTGCGCCTGTAGAGAATTTCTTTTTCCAAAAAGCAACAAGAGTTGGAGCAAAATGATTCAGGTTCCAACATAGTTATCAACCCAACACAACCAACTCAGGTCTAGAATCTCAAGGTCAAGGGTATTGCTGAAGCTCTGCATAGCATTTAGCTCATCTAGCAATGACTAATCTGTGTTCTTATGCTACCGTTGATTAATGTTTCAGTAAATGCTACCTGCTGATTGGTTACCATGGATTACTAGACAGTCTAGTCTTTAAACATTACTGGTAATATACTAATTCTTAATGAAGCACAAGGTAACTTATTTACCACACACACACACATATATTGATTTAATAAATATATTGTCATATGCGTAGTTGGGGGGTACACAACTACTCATTTATGTATTTGCTGTTTAGGTGGCCTTCTATAACCCAGTGATTGAAAGATTCTCCAACCTGCGCAGACAGAAAAAGATCTTCTCCAAGGAGCAAGGTAAATTTGGGAAGATAGATGCAGACTGGGTGTTGTGGGTCAAATCCAGAAGCGTTTAAAGAGCCAGTAACATCAAAGTTGAATATTATGTCGGCACATTCGATTTTTCATTCCTGTTCATGTAAAAAAGTTTTCAAGCAACTGGTTTTTATTGCAGTGAGTTTGCTATGATGTCTGTTATATTCTGCCGTCTTATATCTGTTCTCAAACAAATCCCCATCCAGACTTATGTATTCAGTGATGCTCTAGAATAAATAATACCTACTTATTAACTAACCCCAAAAGGTCTATCAGTCAAAAACATCTAAATATAAGGAGAAACCACTTATGGAGAGAAAATGGTAATACTGTATGTCAGTAACGTACAGTAACTAGAGGGGGGCGGGCTGTGGCGCGGGATGTGCAGCCGGGCCCCCCCCCGTACGCCCGGAAATCCGCCAGAGTCAGTGGCGCGCAAGCTGCCGGGCGCCCTGGCCCAATCGCACCCCCTGCTCCCCCGGTAGTCACGCCACTGCAGTATGTGCCTATAGTACTGGGGCCGCCATACTTTTTTTTACCCATGAGCATATTGAGCCACATTGAAATGTGAAATGAGATGAGGAGGAACACAAGCATGAAAAAAGTCCCTGGAGGTGCCAAATAAGGACTGTGATTGGCTATTGGTAGCCCCTATATGGACTGTCTGTTTCGCTGTAAATCTGGATTTATTCAACCACAACTTGCCTCCAAGTCAGGAATTCAATAATAAGAACCTGATTTGAGGCCCCTGAGAGCATTGGGCTATGGGCCACGTCAGGGCAATTCTTGGCTCATCATTACTTTTATTTATTCATTCACAGGACGGTAATTGGCGACTGCGGACGTAATTTTAATCAAACTTATCCTTGACTCTTTTCTTATTCTATTTTCCTTTCCAAGAGCTGATGGGTTTTGGGTTATTTAGGATATATTAGCCTCTCTCCTGAAAAAGAATAGAAAAGGTAATAACCAAGACCACAGCCCTTTGGCCTCTGCCTTCTCCCACTTTGTGTCCCCAGGGACTAGATCAAACAATGTAGTTAGATTCATTGGGAGCAACTCCACCAACTAGCAATTTTCCTTTGCCTCAAATCAAGGATTAACCTTCAGATATTTGAACAAAGGGACCTATTAGTAACCACTTGCACTTGTCACTTTATATTTATATTTTTTTATAATGAATTGATGGTGGATATGCAGTGAGATTTATTTAATTAATTAATTTTTTTAAGAAAGAAAGATTGATTAAAGGGGTTGTTCACCTTCAAACAAATAGTTTTTTTCAGATAGATCACCAGAAATAATGACTTTTTCCAATTACTTTCTATTTTCTATTTTCTAATATTGAAGTGTAAAGTGTAATTTTTAACCTTCTCACCAGCAGCTCTGTGAGGGGGGGGGTCACCGACCCTGTAAACTGCTCTAAACTTATAGATTTAGTTGATACATTTCTTATCTTTTTCACTGCTGAGCAGAATCTCTTGGTTTCCTTAAAGGCAGCTGTTAGAATTGATACAATAGTTGCTAATACTCCAGAGATGATGCTGAGAAATGGATCAATTACATGTTGCAAAATTGTAACAGTTCAGAATCTGCACCTGAATTACTGAGCTGCCAGACTCAAACACCAGAGACAGGGACATTCAACTTTAAACTTAGATTTTTGGAAAAACATTAAAAAAAAAAAATCATGGAACGTAATTGAAAAAAGTCTTTATTTCTGGGGAACAATCAGAAAATAACTGAACTGAAAAAAGTGTTTGGAAGGTGAACAACCCCTAATTTAGTACACTTGGTTTATTAATTAATTAAGGGGATTTTAATAATTCTGAATTAATCACAATTGTAAGGAGTATTGGATAAAATAATCACAAATTAATTAATTGGTCTCTAATTTTAAGTGATAATATCACAAAGACTTGGAAAACTTATTTTTACAGAAAGTATTGGAAGGAGATTTGATACAGTCATAAACAAGGTTTCTTCCTTCACTTTCTTTTTGTTAAAGTTAAAAAAAAAGCACACGTCTTTGCAAATTACAGTCTGAAAAATAAAGGAGGTCCCATAGCTGATCATCTGTTGCCTGTTAAAGGAGAACTAACGCTTAACAAAAGAAGTAGCTAGAAATGTTGTACATGAGCCAGAAAAATAAGCTCCACCGTCTGTTTTACATTTTTTATTTAATCTAAACAATGAATCATGGTTTGCTTAGACACCCCAGGGTTTGTTTATGTAAAACTGCTCTTTCCCCTCTAAATCTCCATAAATATAAATCGTGTTTTATTTATATTTAGTGCTAATACTATTATCGTATTTATTTCAGAAGCAACCAGTTTGCACATTGTGTATAAATACCATAACTATAATTGTCCATGTAGGAATCCTTAGAAGCCCCTATCAGTGTGTCCTCAGGGCCGCCATCAGGGGGGGACAGGGGGTACAAGTGTCCCGGGCCTGAAGGGGGGCCCGGCAGTGAAATAGCCAGGTCCCTCTTGACAGCGCCAAAGCAGTGCGGCCATTTCTGGAGTCCTGAACAGCCGAAGTCCTGAAGCGACGAAAAGACCCGAAGTCATGAAAACAGCTGAAATTGAAGTCCTGAAGCACCGAAAAGACCCGAAGTCATGAAAACAGCTGAAATTGAAGTCCTGAAGCACCGAAAAGACCCGAAGCCATGAAAACAGCGAAATTGAAGTCCTGAAGCGCCGAAAAGACCCGAAGTCACGGAAACAGCCAAAATTGAAGTCCTGAAGTGCCGAAAAGACCCGAAGTCAAGGAAACAGCCGAAATTGAAGTCCTGAAGTGCCGAAAAGACCCAAAGTCACGGAAACAGCCAAAATTGAAGTCCTGAAATTGAAGTCCTGAAGCTCTGAAAAGACCCGAAGTCATGGAAACAGCAGAAATTTAAGTCCTGAAGCGCTGAAAAGACCCAAAGTCACGGAAACAGTCGAAATTGAAGTCTTGAAGGTGCCGAAAAGACCCAAAGTCACTGAAACAGCCGTAAATGAAGTCCTGAAGAACCGAAAAGACTCGAAGTCACGGAAACAGCCGAAATTGAAGTCCTGAAGCCACAAGTTCAATTCTACACCAATGTGTGTTTTTTTTTAATCCCCTGGCGACTAATGTATTATTTTAATACTCTATAGGCCCCTGCCACCAATGTTGTTTTTAAAAATATTCTTTGGGGCCCCAATATTTTTTTTCTAACATGTAAGGGGGGGCCTGGCGCTAATGTTTTTCTCAAAAATATTCTTTGGGGCCCCAAATTTTTTTTAATTGTAAGAGGGGGCCCTGGAACAAATACTTTTTTTAAAAAAAAAACTTTTATGGGGGGGCCCTGGCACCGATAAATATTTTTTTAACTTATAGTGGGGCCCTGGTCCCCAATAGCTTTTTATACTTGTGTGGGGGGGGGGGTTACCTTTTTTAACGCTGATGTCTGTGTGGTCTTTTAACTGTGATGTGGGGCGGGCGGGATCTGGGGAGGGGCTGGTGGGTGGGGCCCAAGGGGCCTGGAAAATTCTGTTGTACGGGGCCCCGTGATTTCTAACGGCAGCACTGTGTGTCCTTATATCTGGGTAGTTATCTAAAAAGGCTAAGGCAAATTATATGGCAATATTTGTTTTGTGAGTCTATGTGCATTGCATAGGAAGTAAATGCTGGATCCCATACAATGCGGCCAAACTGAAAAATTTATACAAAAAAGGGAAAATCAGATTCCAGACAAGTGAGCAGTAATTAATGTTTCTTTCAGCCCTGGGAAATATGTCAGTATATACGGCAGATAGTACCAAGGCTGCAAGACTTGTATACATAAGAGGGCTTTTATATGGCCTTGGGCGCCGGCTGTTCAGAACCAGTCTGGGCCTGTGGAGCTTGCCATTCTCTGTTACTGCCCTGCTAAAAGTTCCTATAATATTTATTAAGGCTCCAGTATTTGTAAGTGTATCTGCACGTAACCCCCTTTAGGACTGAGCCTCGCTCTGAGTAATGTCGGGAAGATTATAGCATTTGTTTTTCCAGCTACTTGTATAGGCTGGATTAGGAAGTATTATATGCAGCAATGTTAGCTACAAATCCCTTTGGATTTAGTTGGGGGGGATGGTGGGGGGCAATTTGTTGGCGTGCTGGTATTCCTAACAAGATCTCCAGTAAAACAGTCTATTCAAACAGATTCGATGGAATGGGAGTTCTGACATTTGTATTCTGTCAGATTCATAATATTATGTGAATTTAAAGGAGAACTATCACGAAAATGTAATATAAGCTTCATCATACTGAAATAAGAAACGTTCTAAATACAATCAATTAAATATTCTGCATTGTTGCCAAAATAACTAAGTTTATCTTCACTATCCCTCTCTCAGCATCTGTTTCTCTTCATTCTCTCTTCATGCAGCAGTTGGGTGTCAGATATTCATTGACAGTTAGATCCAATATATCTTATAGGGGGGCTCCTTTCCTAGCAGATGTATTAGAGCTCAGTCAAATAACTGATTCCAGTACAAACAAAATAACTGCCTTTTGCACAAATCCGGCATGTAGAGAGACATGATGTCTGGTGCTTTTAATAGAGTGAACTCTAATACACCTTCTAGGCAAAAGGAGCCCCCCTATAAGATATATTGGATCTAAATGTCAATAAATATCTGACACCCAACTGCTGCATGAAGAGAGAGAGAGAAAAGAAACAGATGCTGAGAGAGGGATAGTGAACATAAACGTGATTATTTCAGAAACGGTACTTCATTTTTAATTGATTATATTCAGAAAACTTCTTATTTCAGTATGATGAAGATTATATAAAATTTTCAAGTTCCCTTTTAAATCCAAAGCTCAAACATCAGAACACT
Organism: Xenopus laevis; assembly: GCF_017654675.1. Taxonomy (NCBI): domain Eukaryota; kingdom Metazoa; phylum Chordata; class Amphibia; order Anura; family Pipidae; genus Xenopus; species Xenopus laevis. Next base: position 144,035,934 of record NC_054375.1, read on the forward strand.
GTGCATATTTGTAATATACATTGCGCTCTCTCTCTTCCTCTCTCTCTGTCTCTCTCTCTCTCTGTCGCTCTCTCTCTCTCTCTCTGTCGTTCTCTCTCTCTGTCGTTCTCTCTCTCTCTGTCTTTTCCACAGCAAATATGCAGTTTTCTGCACTAGAAAACAATATTCGTAATGACTCTGCTCGGTCTCATCTCTGTCCTCAGCTGCTTCTTGGTTCCTCCTCTATTGTAGCTGTGCATGTAACACAAATACTATAATAATAATAATAATAATATTACAGAGTATTGTCTATGGAGAGAGCCCAATAAACATAGCATAAACCTTATTTAGGCCTAGAATTTAAAGTAATTCCTCAATGCTATATCTCACCCAGGAAGGGCATTTCTTCGTGCACGACAGATGAATATTGACCCATTAACATGGCTCCGCCTTCTGCGCAGAGGAGTCAATACCAGCAGTGGAGCCGACAGCCCTGCAGATCGAGGAGCGTGAGTTCGAATTCTCCTTTTCTGGGTCGCAATGTGATTTTTTTTTATGATTTCTTTGCTCTTTAAAGGAGAAGGAAAGTTATCGAGGCAGTTTATTGCCAATAGATTAGCCACAATAGTGCAAGCTATAAGACTATATTTATTCTGCAGAATGCTTTAGCATACCTGAGTAAACAGCTTTAGTTTGTTTAGGATAGTAGCTGCCATATTAGCTTGGCGTGACATCACTTCCTGTCTGAGTCTCTCCCTGCTCACTCATAGCTCTGGGCTCAGATTACAGCAGGGAGGGGAGGCGTAAAAGGGAGGGGGAGGAGCAAACTGAGCATGCTCAAGCCCAAGCCCTGGAGGTTTAAGCTGAAAACAGGAAGTCTGATACAGAAGCCCATGAGTACACAATAGAAGGAAAGAAATGCTGCGTTTCTTTTGACAGAGGATTCAGAGCAGCATTACTTTGAGGGTTTACTGGTATATTTATATAGACCTTTCTGATAAAGTTTACTTAGTTTTAGCCTTTCCTTCTCCCTTAATGGGCTGTTGCAATGTGTTTAGTTCGTTTTGTATTGACTATAGTCTTTTCCCATGTACCTCTTCACTGATCCACTGATGCTCATTATCTTGTCTTGGTGTTTTTTTCTTATTAGAGAGTTGCAGCTGGAATCCCTTGCCCTGGAGATAAAAGAAGATGTTAAGGAAAATAAGAAAGAGGTGAGAGCCAAGTCAGACAAGTTCTGTTTGTTACTCCGCTTTGCACCAATAATTCAAATGAACTAAAATGGAATTGAGGACTAAATCCCAATTAAAGTATAGATCATTACCTTGACGTGGTATGGTGGCTTATCAATATTATGATCATAATTTTGTAACAAAAAAAACCCTGTTTCAAAATTACATGCACTTGCATATTTACTTGAATTACTTAGACAGGGCTTTATACTTTTTGAAATTGGCCTCAGGTGTGCACCCACAACCCCCCCATATTTATCATTACCTTCAGCACAAGAGATTTTTAACCCCTCCGCCTCAGTCAAGATGCAGGTGTTTGAGGTCACTAATGAATTTAGTTATTATTTCTTGCCTAGCCACTGGTTCCAATCATCCATATTCATTGTCATCGCCCTTACAGTCTGCACCCTGTTCATTTGTTAGACCCCAGTCCAAAGGCACATGATTTGAATAGCTAGGCAAATATATATATTTATTTAAAGGGTGTATTTCTGGCAGGTGAATGACTGCCCTATACTTCTTTTAGCAGGTTCCTGTTGCAGAGGAGAAGCAAGTCCCAGTAATAAGAAGAGAAAGCCAAAGGAGGTAAGCAGAAACACAATTGACGGGTTATTTAATTGTTTATGGTATCTAGTGGAATTAAGCTAAACTGAAGATGTTGGGATGTTTTTTCAAGAAAAATCCATTTGCTGTCGACTTCATTCTACTAGATACTGTATATTATGATCTGGATGAATAGAAATCTTCATAGACTTAATTGTTTATGGTTCCTAAGAGTGTTTGGCCAAACAATGTAGGGCATACCCTGCACAGCTACCCCACTGATTTGCCCAAGCCTTGTCCACTATCTGTAAAGCCCCCAAATCTTTTCTGGAACTGGATTTGGGACTGTCCCATCGGGAATTCTGTGCAGCTAAAGGAATGGAAGTAGTATCAGCCCTGGCCTCAGCTTAAGTAATGGCCGAATTTGGCCCGTTTTGCTTCGGCGCGAAAAATACACGGAATGGCGATTCTGACGCCGGCAAAACTTTGATGCCAGTGTCTGGAACCTTCTTTTTGTGGCAAAGTCGCAATGTTATTCGCCAGCAGCGAAACGCACAAATATGCCGCGAATTCGCCCCTGCCGAATAAATTCGCCGATCACTACTCAGCTTGTGTTTTACCAGTGGTGCATACAGTATCTTTCTAAACCCGTCACTTACATTGAGTTGGGAATCTCACATCCATTTTCCTGTCTGTTTTTCTATGCTGTTTCCACTCTCTTATCCTTCCTTTATAGAGATGCCATGTAATATTTAAATAAGGTGTTTTTCATGGGTTAAAAGCTCCACTTCTCCATGGTTTAATTCTTATAAAGCAACTCTTAGGGGGTTATTTATCAAAGTCCGAATTTATCTCTATATTTTCTGCTACAAACTCCGATCAAATCCACTCGGGTTTTATGCGCTTATTTATTATAAAATTTTTCTGAAAATTTGCTTTGCAGGAAAAAATCTAATTTTTCGGATTTTTCGCCGATATTGCACAAAACCCAGCGCACATCAAAAGATCATTGGGACCCCTCCCATTGACTTATATGCAGCCTCGACAGGTCTGAGATGCCGGATTTTCAAATTCTGACTTTTCTATCCTCAGGGTTTCATAAATGCCAAAAAATGAGTCTGATTTTATAAAAAAAAAAAATCACAATTTTTTCTTGATTTTTGCATTCGGAGTTTAGTAAATAACCCCCTCAGCTATATAACCTTTCTATTTGTGGCAGTATCTAGCAGTTAGGCAGGTTGAACTTGATGGACGTGTGTCTTTTTTCAACCTAATTAATATGTTACTATTCCCTTATGCATCCCACCGGCTCATAATTTATGTTCTCCTCTTCCTAGGAAATGTATTTAAAGCTATGTTAGAACTACAGATAATGCAGTCACTCAGCTTTTTATATCTTTCCTATTGCTTATTGACATTGTATTCCCTCTCCTCACCTCTCGTGACGCACGGTTCCTGGATCTCTAGATGAATTGCGCTCTCAGAATGTTCTTTTGACTCATTACAAAAGGAATGTAAATGTAGTTACTCAGCCACTACTCACCTAAATAGTGATTAACTCTCAGCACATTGTCTGACACATTATCATGGTGTAGGATGCTGGGAGTTGTAGTGTAGCAGCATCACTGCTGGATAAAAGTTTTGGCCAGGTATTAGGTTCAAACAGCCAATGATTGCGTGACCCTGTACAGAGAATCCTGCCTGCTCTGTGTATACTTGGTTGTCTATTACTTATTTATGCAAGAGGAGAGAGAGGCAACATTTTATATGTCTCATCTATTACTGCATCCAGAGCAGTGTTTTTACTCTGCACATTGTGCCGGATTAAAATTCAGCGACACTGTTTGGCCACAAGGCAGCCTTACACCTAATGTCTGCCAAACTACAGGGCTATCCATTGCATTCCCTACACTGTATGTCTGAAGGATGTGCAAGCTAGGGAGACATTCTATGGGAGACATCATGTGCCAAACAAAAAAATCTGCCCATAAAGATTTTAGTGGTGTGAATGCCGGCAGAACTGTATTGAGAGCTGCTCTCTGTTCTCCAGAGAAACACAGACAAAAATCCAGTCTGTTCAGTATTTGGGGTGAGGGGGAAGGTTAATTTGGTTTGGGGAGACTTCTATATTTGTTTTTGCTTTAATAAATGGGGTAACCACCCTATTCACTGCAGGCAGAAGTAAAGCGAGTATTTCAGCACTATATATAAATAAAGGATAAATTGCAGTACTGTATACATACATCAAGGGTTATTTATTAAAGTCCAAATGGCAAAAACTCGAAAAATGTGAGTTTTTTGGGATTTTTTATACCCTTTGGATGGAAAAAGTCAGAATCCGAAAATCTGGCATCTCAGACCTACCAAGGTTGTATATAAGTCAATGGGAGAGGTCCCTATCCTATTTGGAAGTTTCTGTGGTCTGCTCTGGAATAAGGCCGAAATATTTTGGACTTTTTTTAGGCAAAAATCCAAAAAATTCAGGCTTTTTCGGAAAAAGAGACCAAAAAAATTGTACCATTCGGGTTTCCGCTAGATTTTATCGGGTTTGTCCCCAATCCAATTAAATCGTTCTTTTTTAATACTAAATAAGGTCCCGTCGTGGATTCTAGTTTGGTTGGACTTTTTTATTTTAAAAAATTCGGATTTTGATAAATAAGGCCCCAAAAGTTCAAATGTGTATGAGGATAAAGTGTTAAACAAGAGATTTCTTTGGGTCTCCTCAAGGGGGAGCTAACTGTTTATAATCGTTACCTTTGTTATTCTGCAGCCGAGACGACAGAAATGCACTTAAGTTCAATACTGCAAGATAACCGACAGTAGGATACATTTCTGTGGATATAAGGGTAAGGGCACACACACTAAGGGGCCGATTCACTAACTTCGAGTGAAGGATTCGAAGTAAAAAAACTTCGAAGTTCAAAGTTTTTTTTGGGCTACTTCGACCTTCGACTACGACTACGACTTTGAATCGAAGGATTCGAACTAAAAATTGTTCGACTATTTGACCATTCGATAGTCGAAGTACTGTCTCTTTAAAAAAAACTTCGACCCCCTAGTTCGGCATATAAAAGCTACCGAAGTCAATGTTAGCCTATGGGGAAGGTCCCCATAGGCTTGCCTAACTTTTTTTGATCGAAGGATATTCCTTCGATCGTTGGATTTAAATCCTTCGAATCGTTCGATTCGAAGGATTTTATCGTTCGATCGAAGGAATAATCCTTCGATCGTACTATCTGCGCTAAATCCTTCGACTTCGATATTCGAAGTCGAAGGATTTTAGTTCCTAGTCGAATATCGAGGGTTAATTAACCCTCGATATTCGACCCTTAGTGAATCGGCCCCTATGATTCGGGGAGCTTCAGTCGCCCGGCGATAAATTACCTTTTCTCGTGAGGCAACTTCTGTCGACTTCGGAAAACGAAGCGCACCACATGCCATCCTGACGGCGATTTACATTCTAGTAAGCAGTAAGCCTTTATGACCCACCTGCTGGACAGTTAATCATTGGTTTCTGTGGGTAACAACACTGGTGCAATTTAGCACCCATGTTGGGGAATGAGTCCCAGGAATTGCTCTATATCGTTGTATAGGCCTATGGTAGAAATAAGAAAGGTTTAATGGAAAATGTTGCTACTACAGGACAGGGATCCCCAACCCTTTTACCTGGGAGCTGCATTTAAATATAAAACAATACAAAAAATATAAAAGAAGTTGAAGAGCAACATAAGCATGCAAAAGTGCCAAATATGAGCTGTGATTGGATGGAGGTGGGCTGGCAGCTTACAGGAGACTGTTTGGCAGTACAACTAGTTTTTATACAACCAAAACAAGCCTGGAAATCAAAAATAAGCACCTGCTTTGAGGCCACTGGGAGCAACATCCAAGGGGTTAGGGAGCAACATGTTACTCATGAGCCACTGGATGGGGATCACTGCTAAAGGGCATGAGCCCACCAGTGTATTCCGTGGTTTTCTAGCAAACCAGCCTGACCCTGGAGAAATGCAAACTGGCAACATTTGCTCTTGGCCTTTGTCCCACAGCAACCAATAAGATATTCACCATCAAACTGGAATGGGTGGGGGGACAAACAATAAGTTTATCAGAAGACGATGGTCTATAAAGTGGTCCATGGAATTCGAAGTGAGAACTAACTGCAGGAAGAGGTCATGGATCTGGCCCGGCGGGGCCCACCAGGTTTTTTCCCGGTGTCCCGTCGGCCCAGTCCAACCCTGACCATAGGACTTTGAACCCTAATTATTGGTAGGCCCCTCCTGGTGGAGTTCCTGAATACTGATCATTTGCATTACACTGGTGACTCTCTAGTGATACCAGAAGGCTCAGCCTACAGGAAAAGCTGGATTTACATTCAGAGATGGACAGGCTGTGCAACCAACCAAAGTCCCTGCCAGGTATCTGCTCAAGGGAGAATTCTCACAAGGGAATAAAGGGTTGTATTCGGAGGTTATTTTACTGTTCCAGTTTCAGTAAGAGATGAACATGTGATTAATGGTCGATAACATTCTGCAGGAAAAGTCTGAAAGGAATCCTGGAACCTGATTGTCTGTGCAAGTAGACAGATTGCTTTGTAACTGCGCCATAACCGTTTAAGATATTCAATTATTCTGCACAAAAACATTTAGCGGGGCATTAGAAAAAAAAATCAAGTTTCACTGAAAGAGATTTGTCTTTGCCATTGCATCTCGGTGTGTTGGCTGCCGATTCCCTTCACATGACTCTTTCCAAAGAAGGCTAGCCCTCTGCATTTTTGATACGTTCAACTCAAATTAAAATACAGTTTAAGGGTAAAATAGGAAATACTCTTTAGAGTCTATGCAGGAGCCTAGCGAATGCAACGGACCCCTCTTTGTGTAGTCGGAATGAAAGCAAAGCAGGCATAAATAAGCGACAAGTAATTGTTAATGCTACTTGTTATTACTCATCTTTCAATTCAGGCCTCTCCTATTCATATTCCAGTTTCTTATTCAAATCAATGCATGGTTGCTAGGATAATTTGGACCCTAGCAACCAGATTGCTGGAACTGCAAAACAGTGAGCTGCTGAATAAAAAGCTAAATAACTCAAAAACCACAAAGCAATTACAAATTGTCTCAGAATCTCTCTCTCTCTCTACATCATTCTAAAAGTTAACTCAAAGGTGAACATCCCCTTTAAGTCAGGTTTATGCTTTATTATATAAATATCTGTTATATGCACAGACTTGCCTAACTTCTACTTAAAGGAACAGTTCAGTGTAAAAATAAAAACTCCTTGAATAGATAGGCTGTGCAAAATAAAAAAAATGTTTCTAATATAATTAGTTACCCAAAAATATAATGTATAAAGGCTGGAGTGACTGGATGTCTAACATAATAGCCAGAACACTACTTCCTGCTTTTCAGCTCTCTAACTCTGAGTTAGTCAGTGACTATAATGGGGGCACATGGGACATATCTGTTCAGTGAGTTTTAAATTGATCCTCAGCATTCAGCTCAGATCCAAAAGCAACAGTTATAACCCATGTCTGCCTGGTAACCAATCAGTGGAAACCAAGAGAGCTGAAAAGCAGGAAGTAATGTTCTGGCTATTAAGTTAGACATCCAATCACTCCAGCCTTTATACGTTACATTTTTGGCTCACTAACTATATTAGAAACAGTTTTTATTTTGCACAGCCTATCGATTTACCCAGTTTTTATTTTTACACTGAACTGTTCCTTTAAACCAGGGGAAGCCTTCCTCAGAGGTGAAAAAAAGTTGTTTGTGACACCAAAAAGGCAATAATGCCAGTCCCTGGATCTTCTTTGTAAACCACGATTTGAGGAGCATTTAGATGTCATCAACAACAAGACAGCCTTCTTTTGTTTTCTTCTTCTCTGTACGCCCCATGGTGGTTCATACCACAGGTTTCCCCAAGTCTGACCAAACAATCACAGCCTACTAACCTTGTGAGCCTCTATTTCAAGCCCTGCAGTCTTTCTACGGGCATCTAAATCCTTCCTGAAAGTCTCTAATAAAGGAACCGGCATTGATGCAGATGTTCATATGCCTCTCTGTTATAGAATTAACTCTGTATCCTGGTGTCTCTTTGTTACATAGAACGCAGAATGTCTCTCAGCTGTCTTTAGACAATTTCCGGCTGTTAGCGGTGCTGGGAAGGGGTCATTTTGGGAAGGTGAGTATCCTCAGAACAGACCTTGAATTCAGTCTTGCAGTGACCCTGATATATTGGCCATTGTTATATAACCATGTTTATTTCTATTTCAGTTTTTTTGGGCTGGCTTTCCTCCAGACCTTAGTTTTTATCTGGTTAGCTCTCATGTTGTTTATTCAGGGTCAGGGCCATCTCTCTCATTCATCGCAGCCTCTCTCTGTATATTCCCTTTTATCTCACTGTCTGTCTGATACTGTGGTTGGGTTGTGTATGTAGGACTTTTTTAACTGCCCTGTTTTTGGGGGTGGGAATGGAATTAGTTGTCCCTTCCTATATCACACAGGCTTATCACATGCAGGTAGTTCAAGATGAGCTCAAGGCCTCAGGTTGGAAATCTTTATTTTATTATTCATGTATTATGGTTTGGCCCCCTGCCTTTAGATACTGCTGGCCCCAGTTATGGTTCTGTATATGTTCCTAATAGGAAACAAGCAGCAACAATCATTTCAAAACAGACCATAAATACATGTGTGACTTTTAAAAAGTTTACAATCTTAAAGGAATAGGATTTGTTGCATTCAGGGGAACTGCATAGCATTTGGGCACACTCCAACAGCCATACAGCATGCTGGGGATTTCACTTGACGTCAAGACAAAACTGACAGTAAACGAGAATCTCTAAAAAAGGAAAAAAGTAGGTTTTCTTAAATAGGGTTCCAAACGACTCATTTGTTTAGTGCTACTCTGATAACAATTACAGTTCAGTTGCACATGGGCAAGTTGCATGAAACTTGAAGCTGCTATTTGTCATGTAAATATAAAAATATATATATTTTAGCACAATAAAACCTTTTAATTCTGTCTCTTTAGATCCAATGTCTTTAATTCATTGACCTGCTCACTAGCTTTTTATATCAGGTCCTGCTGTCTGAGTACAAGGAGACTGGGGAATTGTTTGCTGTCAAAGCCTTGAAGAAAGGGGACATCATCGCTAGGGATGAAGTGGAGAGGTGAGGCAGCACAAAAGGGCTTAAGAAAACCTTTTCAAATAGTATTTCAAAAAATAAAATACCCCCTGTATATATATATATATATATATATATATTCTTGTCCTTACTTCTTGTATGCCAGCACATAACTAGTAACCAAGGAATTGTTTCATGAACTGCTACATTTTGCTTAGCGTAACAACCAATCATGATTTAGCTTTTACTTGAGCAATCAGAATAGAGGAAGCTCACATCTGACTATGGTTTTCTCTGACTCAATACCAACCAATCATGAGTTAACTTTTACTGGTCTTGTGCAATCAGAATAGAGGAAGCTCACATCTGACTATGGTTTACTCTGACTCAATACCAACCAGTGATGAAAAAAGAAACCCTCAGCTGCTTGTTCAGAAGTATCTGCAGCCAATCTGTTTCAAGTGTTGGCCAGACAATTGTTGATGTCTACAGTGGATCTTCCAAGATCTTAGATCTTTTAACAGCAGATGCAAATGGGATAAAAGGAAACAATGTGGCCCTGTACCAAATGATTCTTTCCTGCATGAGTAATAGTCCATATAACACTACAGAATTGGATGGATCTCATCAACAGCAGGTCTGAGTTGCCTAGATGAGTATGGTCCATCAAAGTATGATGAGATTCATCCGAAGTCTACTGTTGTAATAGAGTTTTCAACTCTATTAATTTCTATAGAGATGCATCGGATAAACACTGGCACGCACAGCCAATCTATAATGTCATAGGAACTTGCCAGCGGGCAGCAGAGTGCAAATTAGTACCTCCAAGTGGGATCAGTAGGTGCACTGCAGGCCACTCTTCTAGTTATCCCTTTCATGAGGGGCTGCTGCACAGTGTTCAGAATATGTTCCATTTCTAGCTGACAGTTGTCTCCTCTTTACCCCCAGTCTTCTTTGTGAGAAGCGCGTCTTTGTTGCAGTAAGTGATGCCTCACACCCGTTCCTGCTTAGCCTCCTGGGATGTTTCCAGACTGCGGAGCATGTCTGCTTTGTCATGGACTATATGGCAGGGGGAGATCTCATGACACATATCCACAGCGAGGTGTTCAGCCAATCACGTGCCATGTGAGTGGATAATGTCAATGTGTTGGTGCAACAATCACTGGAGCCAGGACAGGCAGCTTTAAGCACCCCATCTGTTTAAGTGCCAGCTTCATTTGTAAGGGAATGCTGGAGCACAAGCTCAAATGGTTGCCTTTCCCTTGGGTATGATATATGTACATTGTGTATATTATAAGTCACCAAGAAGTCCCATGACTATATAAAAGGTCATGGAACTCCGAGGTTTTTTTCTAATAGCCTCATATTTTACAGCAAGGGGTACTTTATTTATTATAATACACAAGTTTTAGGGAGTCATGTGACAAAAATGACATCAGTACTCACTGTTTATAACCGATGACATCACTAGGCAGCGTTTAAAAGGATATACAGTAATTTACAAGATATTCAGGGCTTTTGTGTGTTATATATATAGATAGATATAGATAGATATATACACTTACCTGTACATGTACTCTTCCTCAGGTTCTACGCTGCTTGTGTCCTCTTGGGCTTACAGTTTCTGCACAGCAGGAACATTGTGTACAGGTGAGTTTAGCAGTCAACATTAAACTAAGCAGATCGTTGGATTAACTAGAAGGTCTATGTAGAACTGTTGATCCCAGGGTGCATTGATGCCCCAGTGTTGCCCATGGCCACCCTACCCAAAACTCACCAAGCTTTAATGAATGTGAATTGGGAAAGGATCATTTTGAGCCCAGGCGTGAGCAGATTTAGGCTGCTTTTTCAGCTAAACGTGACTTTTTGTTCATGGGTGTGATGCTGAATGTAAAATATAGATATGTAGGAACATACAATGTAGGCCATGGGAGGAGGGTGTGGTATATAGAACTCTGTAAAGCAAAGACACGCAGCTTGTAAGCCATTTGTAGGGAAACAAGTTTCCCACCCTGCTGTACGGAGACATCAAGCAGTTGTGGGAGACTGGAGAATAACAGATTGTTGGCTCCTCTCACAGGGATCTGAAGCTGGATAATCTACTGCTGGATTCAGAAGGATATGTGAAACTGGCTGATTATGGACTCTGCAAAGAGGGTCAGTAAAGGCTCTAAGGTTCAGAGAGATGATTGGCTGGGTTGTGCTTGCGCCTCCTCACATGGCTTATACTCCGCGTCTCCTATACATTCTTCCTGCTGAAGTCTTGACTGTCACAGCTGGTTCCCTTTCTCTGAATCTGAACTGTATCTCATATAGTGCAAGTTTTACGTCTATGTATAGAGCTAAGTCATCTTAGTATTCACAGTTTATTAACCTTGCTATCTCTGGATTAAATCTTCTGTCACATTCCTGCGAGGACAAGTTCTGTATTCCCACTTCTCTACAGTTATTCTCACATAACAGCATTCTTTCACTTCTACCCACAGCCCCACACACTGTCCTTATGGGATATCTCATTGTTTCTTCTTGTGACTATGTGCATTAGGTATGGGCCCATCTGATCGCACGTCAACATTCTGCGGCACACCGGAGTTCCTTGCCCCTGAGGTCCTCACGGATGCCTCTTACACTCGAGCCGTAGACTGGTGGGGATTTGGGGTCCTGATCTATGAGATGATGGTTGGAGAGGTAAGGGAGGAGCACATGGTTGTTGTTATGGAGGTAGCCATGGAGTACTTTGTACCCATTGTACATTTCCGTAGGTTGTATTATGCCAACCATGTGTTACGTAGGGTATCCCAAACCAAGAACAAATGTCAAGGTTCCTGTCACTTCCCACACTTTTGCCTATAGCAGCTGCCTTTGGCTGTGGGTGGAGCCCTCTGCTACTCAGATGCCTCCAGTTCTTATTGTGGGAGAACCAAGGAGAGAGTTCTGAGCGAGCACAGGAACTGAGCGTCTACGAAAGGGACGGGGGGCGCAGTCAGCATAGACAAGAACAGGCCAGGTCAAAACAATTTGTCTAAATGGTACCAAATCAGAGAGCAGGAACAAGGTCGAGTTCACAGGCCAAGGTCATACACAGATCAGATGAGTAGTCAAACATGGGCAGGGGTCAAGTCTGCCAGCAGACAGGTTCAAAAAATGAATATCAGATTTAGAAACACCCCCAGGAACTTTCGAAGGAACCTTTACGTTGGGCAATCAACATTAGGCTAAGAGCCCTTTAAATATTTGAACTTCACACCAATGCGTGATGACGTCAAGCGGTGCTCCAAATAAGAGCGAAGATACCCGAGCGCCGCACAACCTGGAAGCGGCAGAATAGACGCAACGCACGGATCACACAGGAGGAAGTGACGGGTGTCCCTGTAGGGGGGTGGCGGGCGTCCCTGCCAGGTCATTTTCTCCCACCATGGTGCAATATGTGGTGCATCTTGCAATAATCTTGGAATAACCTCTACAGATATCTACCATTCACATCTCCACCATCCGACAATTCTTTTCTTCCTTGTTTCTCTCAATCTTTTCAATAATTAATGCCTTTATTGTTTTAGTCTCCATTCCCAGGTGACGAGGAGGAGGAAGTGTTTGACAGCATTGTGAATGATGAAGTTCGTTACCCACGTTTCCTAACTGCTGAAGCTATTGCCATCATGAGACGGGTGAGCATACTGTCTCCTCTCTCCACGCTTGCCTGCTTTCCCTTGGGAGCCATGCGTCACCTGCCTTTCTATGTTTCTCTTCTTGCAGCTCCTGCGCAGGAATCCTGAAAGACGGCTAGGCGCAGGAGAGAGAGATGCTGAAGATGTGAAAAAGCAACCGTTTTTCAAGGTCAGCAATAAAACTTACTGGTGTCAGCCCCAGTTCTATAGCCTGATGGAACTGAGCACTCTGATGAATTGTAGTAGAAAGATGCATTTGTACCATAGAGTTGCTCAGTGCATCTGTCCTAGCATATAATAATGTCATGTGTAACTTATCCAAAAACATTTCTATTTACCTCTCCTCAAGGACATGGATTTTGAAGCCCTCCTCTCCCGTCGATTACTGCCTCCTTTTACCCCATGCGTGAAGGGACCACATGACATCAGTAACTTTGACCCTGAATTTACATGTGAGGGACCAGAACTGACTCCTCCACGGGAGCCTCGTCTTCTGAAGCCTGAGGAGCAAGAATCTTTCCATGGATTTGACTATGTGAGGGAGGGTGCATAAAGGAGTAAAGCTGATGAATGAATGCAGTTCTTTGTGTTCTTCCTTTCCCCTCTTCTCATGTTCTCCGTATCATTCTCTAGCTCAAGCTGGAGGTCTGTGGGCCAGATCTTCCCCTCCAATAGATTTATGTGGCCTTGTCCAAAGCTTCAACTTTCTTCTCTGTACAACATAATTTTATTTTAATCCAACCCACAAATATTAGGTCTAGTGGATAATCGGCCAGTACCTGAAAAGAGTTGGATGTGCATTCTTCTTCCCTTCATTAACTCTTCCCTGCCCTTCTGTGCCTCCTGCCCCCTCAGTGAAAGCCGTGTAAATAAATTTTTTTGTAACGTTTTATGTACTTTTGCTGTGTTGTATTTGAATGTGTTTATGTCATAGACCTGGGCTCATATATATATATGTTTTATTTCCCAACCAGCAATGTAGGAGTATGAACCCTAATACAGTACCCATCATTGCTTTTCAGAGGCATTGAGGCAAATTTATTAAATGGTGAAGTAACTAATGTTAGCGAAAATCGCCAGCGTAACGTCATTTCGGAACTTCACCGATTCACGGTCGCCGGCGTAACTTCACTAGCGAAGGAGATAGACTCTAGAGGTGCTTTGATCCGTAACGCCAGGCGAATTTGCGGTCTGGTGAATGTACGTAACTACTCAAATTCACTAAGATGTGAATTTTACTGAACGTTACCTCTTGCGCCAGACTTGCCTTTGCCACCTCAGACCAGTCGAAGTGCAATAGAGTAGATAGGACTTCCTAAAAAAATTGTTGAAAAAAACGCTGGCGTCTTTTCCTTTTTTTCAGGGTGATAGGCTGCAAAAGAGTGTAACATTTTTTTGGGGTAACCGTCTTCCCCCTTACATCTCCTAACCTATGGCACATAAACTATACACTGGGCTCATGTGTAGGGCAATATAACAACTTTATTTTATTTCATTAAATTTTTTTTTCAAAATGAATCAGTTAATAGTGCTACTCCAGCAGAATTCTGCACTGAAATCCATTTCTCAAAAGAGCATTTTTTTATATTCAATTTTGAAATCTGACATGGGGCTAGACATTTTGTCAATTTCCCAGCTGCCCCAAATCATGTGACTTGTGCCTGCACTTCAGGAGAGAAATGCTTTCTGGCAGGCTGCTGTTTTTCCTTCTCAATGTAACTGAATGTGTCTCAGTGGGACATGGGTTTTTACTATTGAGTGTTGTTCTTAGATCTACCAGACAGCTGTTATCTTGTGTTAGGGAGCTGTTATCTGGTTACCTTCCCATTGTTCTTTTGTTTGGCTGCTGGGGGTGGGAAAGGGAGGGGGGTGATATCACTCCAACTTGCAGTACAGCAGTAAAGAGTGATTGAAGTTTATCAGAGCACAAGTCACATGACCAGGGGCAGCTGGGAAATTGACAATATGTCTAGCCCCATGTCAGATTTCAAAATTGAATATAAAAAAATCTGTTTGCTCTTTTGAGAAATGGATTTCAGTGCAGAATTCTGCTGGAGCAGCACTATTAACTGATTCATTTTGAAAAAAAATTTTTCCCCATGACAGTATCCCTTTAAGGTTCCCTGGACTTGTGTATGTATTTGCTGCAACATATATGTCCATTGAACTTTAACTTCCCACCGTATGCAAATTAGGCAACACTAGCGCAACTTCACTTTGCTTGGCACAGTAACGTTAGCGCAACTTCGCCACTGTTCCGTGCCCTGGGAGCAACTTCGGATTTTAGTGAATTAGCGTTGACCTGGCGAATCTACACCTGGCGAAGTGTTGCGCTGTGAGTGAAGCCATTGCTGGCGAATTTTCGGAGGTTAGTGAATTTGCCCCATTGAGTTTTAGATATATAAGAACATATTAGTCATCCCAACATAGGTCCTTGAATTGACAGAGCCTTGAGGAACTCCAACAGAAAGACGTAGGGAGAAGATGCTACTCCATTGTAGAAGATACTGAAGGAATTATTAGTGAGGTAAGAAGAGAACCAGGACAGGGCTGTGTCACGAAGGCCAAGTGAATGGAGGGACTGGAGGAGGAGAGGGTGATCCACAGTGTTAAATGCAGCTGAGAGATCAAGAAGTATTAGTAGTGAGAAGTCGTTTTTGGCTTTTGCTCTTATAAGGTAATTCGTTAGTTGGGTTAGGGCAGTCTCAGAGTAGTGTTCTTACCTAAATCCAGATTGTAAGAGGTCTGTTTAGTGGATAGGGGAAGGGATAGGATGGTTTTGATCAGAAAGCTTTTCATGGAAAAAATTGAAAGCTGAGTGAATACAACTCTGGCAGGAGCACAGGAGACATCAAAACAAGTATATTTGAGTATATAATAGTATCATAAGTGGAGATTTAAACATAATTCCTCATCATTTCTCTAGCACCAACTACACCAGCAGACATGGCAGCAGTCAAGGACGACACTTAGACTTAGCACAAGTGACAGCTAATGATCCCTATTGTCTGTATAGAATGTCTCCAATCTCATTTTAATGGTTCATCTCACCCAGACACAAAGCATTTATGTCATTTATTCTGCACAAATCTAGATGTGGCAGCAAAGACCAAATGTCGCATTCGCAAGATTAGGCATTTAGATTAGTCATTAAGATCCGCTCACTGACTGTATATCACGTTGAGTTACAACATATTTGGCTTTCCTCCAGTGACAGGAGCTCTCTTCTGAGCTGCTTGTTTTATATCCCTCTAATTGGATATTATTTGTTATTATCTGCCGATAATTGGTTATCACTCGCAAATATCACCCCAGGGATATCCTTTAAAAGGGGGGCGACTGCTGTTATGATCTAATTTGCCTTGGAACCATCAATAAATAATATATTGTATTTCCCAGTTTGTTTTACAGTTCTGCTGAATCTTCTTGTCTAATTGACTTTATATATAAATATATAAGTGCCATTTCTTGTAAAGCTGTTTTCCAATCTCTTCTCGGGGAAGAGCTCTTAAGAATGAGCCTTTGGGTAATTTGGAGGAGTGCTGTGTGTGTGTTCAAAATGGGCCAAAATATATATACAGACATGGGAGCCAGTGATTTTTGTAGAATTAACAAAAATATTTATAAGAACAGGGCAAATAGAATCAGTGTTCAGCAAAACACACAGTACCGCCATTGTTACAGTATTAACTTTTGAGCGCTCCACACTTGGGTGAACCATCATCTTGCTAATCCTTATTTGTGGGGCACCCTTGCCCTGATCGGACTTTCTTTAAAGGTTCCGACCACAGGTTCTAGGATACACGTCCCTTCGTTAAGAGGTTCTAAGTGGCTTGTACCGACCCTTTTAGGGAGCTAGCACACGGGCAGATTCGGAAGATTTAGTTGATTTAGTAGCTGCAAAGTAAAAAGTAGACGTAGACATCCAGTCACTCCAGCCTTTATACATTCCACTTTTGGATAACTAACTATATTGAAGCCTATCTATTTACCCAGTTTTTGTTTTTATACTGAACAACTTGTTCCTGCCTATAAAAATACATTACTTTCCCTCTTTAATAAACACAAATCGTAGGGCACAACCATAACTGTGTTTTTGTAGGTGTTTTATAGTGCTAATTATTATTATTATTATTATTATTATTATTATTAATAACATGTATTTTTAGAGTGACAACCAAGAGAGCTGGAAGTAGTGTTCTGGCTATTATGTTACACATCCAGTCACTCCAGTCTTTATACATTACATTTTTGGCTAACAAACTATATTAGATACATTTTTTATTTTTCACAGTCTATTTACCCAGTTTTTATTTTTATCCTAAACAATTCCTTTAAAGTAATACTATTATCCAAAGAAGAAAAAAAAAACTGCTGAAAGGCCTGGGCAAAGGGGAATTATGTATGAATTGTACGAACAGAGTCCCAAACCCAGAACTAGCACTAAGGACCTGGTCACGGCTCACTCTTCCGCCTATAACAACCACCTTTTGCTTCAGGAGGAGCCCTCCACTACTAGGGTGCCACAAGGTCTTAAAGGGCATGTAAAGGCAAAAAAATAAAATCCCATTTTTACTTTCTTTAATGAAAAAGAAACCTAACTCCAATATACTTTAATTAAAAAATGTGTACTGTTTTTATAAGAAACCTGACTGTATGCAGTGAAATTCTCCCTTCATTTACTGCTGTGGATAGGAATTGTCAGATGGTCCCTAACTGCTGAGCAGGGAAACAATCATACTTATGAACAGCAGGGGGAGCCCCCGCCTTACTTCCCTGCCATGCAGAACTCATGAACTCAAGCAGCTTTGTTTATGACGATCCCTAAGCAGCCCAGACCACACTGAGCATGTGCACAGTCTTAGTCTTGCAAAGATGTATAACAAAGTTACAAGATGGTGACCCCCTGTAGCCAACTTTGAAAGCATAAATCATTTGTTTGATTAGGCTTGTGGTGCAGTAAGTTCATGTTTATATTTCGTATACAAAATACAGCCTTTCTAGCCATATTCTATTTTAGACTTTACATGCCCTTTAATGTGAGAGGACCAAGGAGAGAGTTCTAGGCAGGCAAGAGAACCAAACGTGATTAATGGAACAGAGAACAAGGAACGTGGTCAAGGGACAGGCCAGGTTGAAAACCAGGAGAAGCAGGACAGATTCAAGAGCCGAGCGTAGTCAAGGTCACAGGCCAAGTCAAAAACACCAGTATCACAGTACAAGGCAGGATCTGAGAGAATAGTCAGTACATGGGCAAAGTGAATAATGTGTGAATACTTTTTGTGTGCAAAGCAGCAATGGTCATCCAATAGTCTTCTAGCTGCTGCACCTCTACTCCCAAAATGCTTTAGGCTATAGTCCAACAGCTGCTGAAGGATCACTTATAGGACAACGCTGATATACAGCAGTTATATTAATAAAGATGCATTACTGTTGGTATGTGAAACATGTTGAGTACATTAACGACCACATTAATTACAATGTCATTATTAAATGGATTCTCTATGCGCATATGATATAGCAATTAGCCTTCCCATTAAAATTTTGCTTATAAGTGCTGACTTTGGTAACGCCTATAACATGATCTTACACTTCATCATGGCTCAATCACGTTCCATTACAACCAGCCACTTCTCTTGTTCTTCCCCCCCCCCTTGACTAAGACATTGAGCTTATGGGGGAATGTCAGACCACATCCATATTGTCCCTAGGCCACACCTTTTATCGTTGGCTTCTTGTAATGGCACTAAAAAAATAGACTTATAGGACATGACAATGAAGCTTATGGCCAACCAGCCTGGAAGAACATGGCAGCTTAGGCAAGAAACTGAGCCAGTGCCTCCTCCTTGGAAAAGGGAATAGACAAAAATAAATAGTGTGGAATAGAATACCGGCTCTTAAAGATGCAGCAGATAAAACAGAACTCTGGATCTACAAAGAACATTTTATGATCGGATGTCTCTGGCACGCACGTGTTGTATTCATGCCGCTTGTCTTTGAAGTGTTCTTTTTTTTTGTATGGAATGTTGGCCTCTGATAAAGCACGAAGATATTCAACTTTCAAAAAATATTAATCACCAAAAAATTGTCCTCTTGGGAATATTCTGTGAACTCCTTAAAAAGAACTTCTAAGGTTATCTTCATACTCCAAAAACACACATTAAATAGTGATAAAGAAGTACATGCCCGGCTTTGGTCCTGCAGTTATTTACTGAACATGTATGCCAAGTCTGGGCTGATTCCACAGATCATCCTGTGATCATTGCAGATGACGTGGGTTTCCTCCAGGTACTTCCCTTTCCCTCCACACTCCAAAAACATTTAGGTAGGTAACTGCCTCCTGATAATATTGACCATAGTAACTGGAAGTCCCCAATTTTTTTTTTACCCATGAGCCACATTCAGATGTAAAAAGAGTTTGGGAGCAACATAAGTATAAAAATGTTCCTGGGTGGTGCAAAGTAAAGGCTATGATTGAGTGTTGGTATCCTTTATGTGGACTGGCAGCCTACAGGAGCCTCTGTGGGCTAGTTTAAAACTCTGCAGATGAGCACAAATGAGGGCAGACAGTAAAACAAGTCCTTGAAACAGACTGAAGGGCAAGGGCAGGTGGCAAACAAACAAAATCCAGGAAACAGGCCAATGGTCAGGACAGGCAGAGGACTAGCAGAGTCAAGAAACAGGCAGTGGTCAAACCAGAGAGTAAGAACCAGAGAGTACAGGGCAGGGACAGGAACAGGAACGGAACACAGTCACATAATCAGGAACAAGATCTACAGGAACTCAGAGCTTGGAGTCTGCAGAATGTCCAATGATCCAGCATTGGGGAGTTGGAGAAGTGGGCTTAAATAGCCCTTTAAAGGGATACTGTCATGGGAAAAAATTTTTTTTCAAAATGAATCAGTTAATAGTGCTAGTGCTGCTCCAGCAGAATTCTGCACTGAAATCCATTTCTCAAAAGAGCAAATAGATTTTTTTATATTCAATTTTGAAATCTGACATGGGGCTAGACATATTGTCAATTTCCCAGCTGCCCCAAGTCATGTGATTTGTGCTCTGATAAACTTCAATCACTCTTTACTGCTGTACTGCAAGTCGGAGTGATATCACCCCCCCCCAGCAGCCAAACAAAAGAACAATGGGAAGGTAACCAGATAACAGCTCCCTAACACAAGATAACAGTTGCCTGGTAGATCTAAGAACAGCACTCAATAGTAAAAACCCATGTCCCACTGAGACACATTCAGTTACATTGAGAAGGAAAAACAGCAGCCTGCCAGAAAGCATTTCTCTCCTTAAGTGCAGGCACAAGTCACATGACTGCCACATCTCCACAGCTGGGAAATTGACAATATGTCTAGCCCCATGTCAGATTTCAAAATTGAATCTAAAAAAAATCTGTTTGCTCTTTTGAGAAATAGATTTCAGTGCAGAATTCTGCTGAAGCAGCACTATTAATTGATTAATTTTGAAAAAAATTTCCCATGACAGTATCCCTTTAATAAGCTATTGCTCACAGCTGGACAGGGGGAATGAGGGAAGATTGACTTGGAGGTAGAGTCAAAGATGATATTTTGGTATTGGCCACTTTCCACACTGCCTCCTGTGGCTCAAGGTTCTAATCCAGGGCTTTCCTGACACTTTGGCAGTACAACTGTTTTTTATACAACCAAAACTTGCCTCCAAGTCTAAAATTCAAAAATAAGCTCCTGCTTTGAGACCACTGGGAGCAACATCTAATGGGTTGGTGAGAAACATGTTGCTCATGAGCCACTGGTTGGGGATCACTGCCTTAGACTGTAAACTTCACTGGGACAGAGACTAATGAGAATGAATAATACAAAATTTCTTATTGTTCAGATTGTCGGGTAAAACAATGGAACAATAAGAAGTTAGCCATGTTGTCAATGACCACTCAAGCAGTTTACATGGCTTTGGCCTGTGGGTTGATGGGCTGTAGAGCATTGGTTCATCAACTGTGGAGTGGATCTATTAGGGGGCCTCAAGCAGTTCTTGCAGGGCACCCAACCTGAAGCAATTTACAAAAATCGCACACCCTCAAAGAGATCAGCCCCATGCCCAATATTAGAGGATCAGCAACCTCACAATTGGATATAGAAGAAGGATATCGGCACACGAGTGTGCCGATATCCTTCTTCTACACCCAACCTGAAGGCCATTTGGGTTGACTGATTTTCTCGAAGCCCATCGGAAAGGCTAATTGAAATTAGAAGACCTTTAGAAGTCCTAATTATCCTTGAAACTATTGCTAGATGTCTGTTACCATAATATTTCAGACATTTGTTATGAACTAAGGGGAAAGCAGACCAAATCTTGGACCTAAAATGAGTCGGAAAAGCTCTGCTGGAGAGCATCCACCATTGTTAATGTAGAAATATAAGACAACTTCCTTCTCAGAAAACCATAGAAACCGATGCTATTAAAATTGTAACTGCGCCAGTAGCCACAAACTGCTCACTGGTTACTATAGAATACTGTACCAGGGGGACATTTTGCCAGTGTTACTGAAAAACCACAAATGTTTTCACCTGGATACAAAATGCAATATTATAGGTATATTAAAGAGTATATTATAGGCCAACAGGAATGAGATAACACTGACGGCAAGTGCATTTACAGTCCTATGTTTCCCTGTTTTAAATATTTCTCCTACAGGTATGGGACCTGTTATCCAGAATGCTCGGGACCAGGAGTTTTTTGGATAACGGAACTTTCTGTAATTTGGATCTTCATACCTTAAAATGGACCTGTCACCCAGACACAAAAAGCTGTATAATATAAGTCCTTTCCAAATGAAACATGAAATCCGAATTATTTTTTTTTATTAAAGCATTCATAGCTGTTGTAAACTCATTTATAATCTCAGCTGTCAATCAAATATTGTCTGCCCCTCCTCTATGCATTAGGCAATTACTTTCACTTTCCATTCAGCACTTTCTAGATGTCACTGCTCTCCCCACATTCCCCCGTTCTCTTCACCATTTAATTGTGTAGCCAGGACATGGGGATGGACATCAGGTCCCCCATTCTGGTGCACAAACAAGATTCTGAGATGATACAAGGCTTGTCTTAATAACAGTGTCCACACAATGGCTCCTGCCTACTTGCTATAATTATGAATTCCAAGATGGAAGGAAACAAGATTCAAAAAAATGGATATAGTGTAATTAAAGTTTCTTTTGTTTGACTAAAGTGATAAAATAGGATTTGGAAAAATATTTTTGGGAGACAGGTCCCCCTTTAAGTCTATTAGAAAATCCTGTAAACATTAAATAAACCCAATAGACTGGTTTTGCTTCTAATAAATATTAATTATATCTTAGTTGGGATCAAGTACAAGTTACTGTTTTATTATTACAGAGAGAAAGGAAATACTTTTTAAAAATGTGGATTATTTAGATAAAATGGAGTCTATGGGAGACGGCCTCTCGGTAATTCAGAGCTTGCTGGATAATGGGTTTCCGGATAGCGTATCCCACACCTGTACTACTAATATAAATTGACATGTTTTAAAATTGCAGTGGAGTTATTTCCTTTGCACTGCCGAGCTGTCTTTTCTCTCTGCTCTAGTAAACATTACACATGACATTATTTTGAATATAGGGTCCCTATAATGCATACCTCAAGGGAAAGTTCTGAAAAGCACAGAAGTCAGGGACGTAACTACAGAGGAAGTAGACCCTGTGGCTGCAGGGGGGCCCCATGAGGCCCTAATTCATTCGCAGTTTCAATGAATATTGGTAAAAAAGGTCAAAATCTAGACATTTTGGGGGCCTTAAAAGTAATTTTCTGTGGGGCCCAGTTATATCTAGTTACACCACTGACTGAAGCCCCTGCCGTGCTTGGCTGATGGGAGAATTGGGAAGATGCTGCTGACATTGCCCAGAGCAGGATACAAGGGGGGTGGCCGGAGGAAACAGCCTATTCACTTATGAAGGGACAGGATCGTCACATTCTTTTCCTCTGTTTGTATAATTATGTTTGGCTGAGGGAGAGAAAGGAAAGGCACCTGCTTTGGAATCAGTAGATGAGCTTCATATTTCTTAAAAAACAAAGTCTCAACCACAATCAAATAAGCCATAGAATCTCAGACTTCAGGCGGCGTATGAACTGCAGGTTGAGACAGACCAAGTCGGCAGCTTATTGGCCCGTGTGCGGGGCCCTCCAACTGGCTTCCATGATTGATATCTAGTGAAAGTCGAGCAGATGTCAATTGAACAGAGTTAAAAATCCAGTCGGATTGCAACCGCATCTGTTCATTAATGCAGTTCTGCGATCTGACCACCCGTGTTGCCTACATTATTCTTGCACCGTCATAGCTAAAATTCCTGCATTGCCTTGTTATCAAAGAGACCAACTATCTTCTCTTGGCATTTTACACGCCATCTTCTACGCTACTACCACTGCCAATATAATGCCAGGACTGAAATATCTATATTGTAACAACCCTCTCTAGACAGATCTTCATGAGCCTATTGAAGCTAATAAACTAATATGTGCTATAAAGCATAAACACTGTAAGCCTTACTCCATCTTAGTATATAGATCTCACTATAAAAAAAGATGTGTAGCTTTTCTTAAAAAGGAATTATGCCCAAGTAAGTAATATTTTATGCAGAGTGGTGATGATTACTATGACGATGAGTAGACAATGACTATGACAATGAGTAGACGATGAGTAGACGATGACTATGACAATGAGTAGATGATGAGTAAACAATGACTATGACAATGAGTAGACGATGAGTAGACAATGACTAAGACAATGAGTAGACTATGAGTAGACAATGACTATGACAATGAGTAGACGATGAGTAGACAATGACTATGACAATGAGTAGACGATGAGTAGACAATAACTATGACAATGAGTAGATGATGGGAAGACAATGACTATGACAATGAGTAGATGATGAGTAAACAATGACTATGACAATGAGTAGACGATGAGAGTATATTTTCTGGTGATCACCATCCAACTGATCTCTGTGCATGATTCTTTAGGCACATATTACCACTTGTCACTGTGGGAACCCATTGACCTACGTCTACCTTGATGGTGGTGGTAGTTCCATTGTTCCTCTGCATCAATATTTATACTTTCTGAACAGAAGGCAGGACAGACACAAGGGCACCAAACTCAACTATACGGAATTGCATAGAGCAGCTTTGGACACAAGTACCTTTTATAAAAGGCAAAAAGGAAAGGTTGTGGGAGCACTCCATATCTTAATAAAAATGTACGAAATTACAATGGAAGTGCTACTGATCTGGCCAAATTAACTACAGACATAGAGAAAAAGAAGAAAAATATATGAATGCACATTCCCTGGTCCCCTGTCATATCAGTAATCTATGCAGATGCATGTATTTACAAAGACAGGGGTTTTTTAGTTACAAAATTATGATCATAAGATTGATAAGCCACCATACCACTTCAAGGTAAAACCCATATGGTGGTCCCTAACCATTAACCTCTGGTCATAATTTCAAATGCTAAAGCCTCCCAGCATAAGAGCATAACCTGAAATAAAGGTCTCCTGGGCATTGGTTTTCATCATAGGGCTTAGTCCATTAGCTTTCAATGGGGAGAGATAACCTAGAGCCCAGCATTGGTTCCATGAGATTAATCCTCCCCCGCTTGCGGCTTTTAAGTGAGAGAAACTGCCCAGACCAACACCCATTTCCAAAGGCGTTGTTCCACCATTTAAAGGGCCTTATAAAAGGCCGACTTTATCCATTTTTGTACAACTGTGGTCATATATGACAAATAGTAAATGAAAATAAATATGCCATGGCCCGAGTAAGTTCACAATCCTTGTCCAGCTCAACTTGTATCCCTTCAAGCCTGATTCACAACAGGATCCGGTGCCAAATGAAAGAAAATTTAGTGTGATATGACAGTGGGAATTATCAAATGCACCACATATGTGTTGACCCTGTCCACCTGCAACGCCTCCTTAGGGAATAGAGATTTTACTCTAGAAAGTTTGTATAAGGGACGTATCCAGCGGCCAATGAAAACATTCTCGGAAGTTGAAGAGCAGTAATATGTATTCCTCACTCTTCAGCTTCAGTTATTTCCTTCGTGATGATGACCTCTTTTTCCACAATGTTGCTGTCATGTTTATACTTTCTTTTATTAGCAATGGCATTAGCATAGATTTTGATGTACAAATGTCTCCTTAACGGGAAAAATATTCTGGATTAACCTTTTTTTTAAAAACAGAAAGCCTTAAAAGGAAAAAGCTTCCTTGTGTAGCTGTCAGACTATTATATAGGATTCTGCTGGTCTCTAGGGCTCAACTCAAAAGCAACTCATTAAATATTTAAAACACAATCATTATAGCAATAAGTAGGATCAAATGATGCATCTGATTTCTTTAAAACACTCATTAACAAAAAAGATAGGTGCCAAAAGCCAATATGGGTACTACCCGGTAAGTAATGTATCAATAGTAGATGCAAACAAAATATTACATGGGATGGAGGATATACTCACAGTTCATCCCAGTCCACGGGTGCATATCCATGAAAAAAACAATAATTGTGTGTTCCTCCAAAAAAATCAATCAAGGGTAATTAAAAGTAAAAAAAACAGGACATAATGAATGGAGGCCTAACGCGTTTCGTGCCTATTAGGGCACTTACTCATAGTCCTACTGATTCATTATGTCCTAATAAATGTTTTTGTACTTTTAATTACCCTTGATTGTTTTTTTTGGAGGGATTCACAATTATTGTTTTTTTAAACACTCATTGATGAGTTTCTTACTGTCTGGAACAAAGTCATATTTACACCACTGGGTCATGGGCTGTTTTTCATGTTTTTTGGGTACAGTACCTGGTTCTAGTGAAAGCCTCTACACCACTTAATTAGATTCCTAATAATCCTATGCCTACTTCTTTGTGGTCCTTTCTGGTTTCAACACCAAAATGCCCCAATATACAAAACGAATTGATATGCTGGGGTTGGAGCAGAATTAATTGGCTGGACTGCACGGTAGTGATGTGTGGGCCGGCCCAATACCCACAGGACCCTCCCCCCATTTGCGGATGCCGGGTCAAGCTCTTCTTCCTGCTCTCCCGCCCACCACCTTGCACTGCTGGCTTCCGGCTTTATAGCCACGCGCCTGCTCATCCGCTCATTTTGTGATGTCATTGGTGGGGCGGCAGGGGTCTATAAAAGGAACCTGGAAGTCAGGTGTGGGTGGGCACGAGTGGAGGGAGGGTTCCGATCGGATGCGAGTCGGGTAAAACACATCACTACTGCACGGGGTCCTGACCTCAACCCACAACATGACTGTGAGCCAGGCCTGATCACCAACCTTACCAATGGTCTTGTGCCCAAATGGATCAAATCCCACCAACAATGTTCCACCATCTATTGGAAACCTTCCCAGAACAGTAGAGACCATTATAGCACCAAATGGATAAGCACATCACTACCTGCAATGGGTCCTGATCTCAACCCACAACCTGATTGTGAGTCAGATGCCCAACATAAGTTTCCAATCTCAATAATGTTCTTGTGGCTGAATGGAAACAAATCCCACCAGCAATGTTCCACCACCTAGTAGAGACCTTCCCAGAACAGTAGAGATCATTATAGCACCAAAGGGAGGATTGTATTTATATCAATACCTGCAGGGAGTCCTGAACTCAACCAACAACCTAATTGTGAGTCAGGCCTAAAGCCCAACATAAGTGTCCAACATCACTAATGTTCTTGTACCTGATTGGAAGCAAATCCCACCAGCAATGTTCCACTACCTAGTGGAGACCTTCCAAGAACAGTAGAGACCAGTATATATCAAGGTATTTGAAATAAAATGTTGGACTGTCAGGTGTCTGGAGACTTTTGCTAATAGGGTGTACAGGGTAATATATAGTAGATAGATCAGATCTTTAAATGTGTAAAAATGTTTTTCACGTTTCATGGGTTTCTGGAGCTTTGACTAGAGCAAGGAAAACTGCCAAGGTTTAAAAATAAATCTGGTCATGAAAATCAAATGTTCGTGAGACAGAAAATAAAACAAAAACAATTGTGATGACAGTTGGACAGAAGCAGCAGATGAAAGGAAGAGGCTAAAGATTCTGCTGGGTTTAACTATGTTTTGCTTTAATGTAAGCAAAGAAAAATTCTGATTTACAAAACAATCTGAAATAGCAGCGGCTGTTATTAGCCTGGGTGTTGGCTCTTACACGGAAGAGCATCAGGAAATCCCACTGTATCCAGAGGCCAAACAAACACCTTCTTATTGTTTCAAGGCAACGTGGTGATACTCCTCTAATCAACAGCCGTTTCCACTTCGGTGATGTGCCACCATTTTTAAAAAAAACTTGGAATAGAGTAAACCTGGTGCTCAAAAAGAATAAAATCTTCTATAAACATATATGGGGTAGACACTAATGGGTGATTAATCAAAATTCAAATTATTGCCACAATTTGAATATTTTTGCACAAAAACTCACAAATTCAAATTATATTTTCAAAATAGTTTGGTATTTAATAAGCACAAAAACATAAATGTGAAACGTCAGCATTTAAAAGCTTGGGAGTTCATGCAGAAGCCAAAGGGAGTTGCCCTAGGCAAAATTCAAGCCATTTATTTTTTTAATTCAAGGTTTTTTGAGTTTTTCGATTTTGTATGAACTTGTAGACTGAGTTTTTTGTTGTATTCAATCAAAGTTTTTATTATGTTTGGACTTTTTGATAAATAGGCAAATGTTTTATTTATTTTTTTTTAAATGTGAGTTTATTCGAGGTAGAAAAAAAACCTTTAAAACCTCATAAATTTAGATTTTTTGATCAATAAGCCCATACGACTTTAAGAAGGATCTGTTGAGGCAAAAGCTTGGTATCAGCTGTTAAAACTGCTAATATCTCAGAAAACAAAAAATAGAAAATTAACGTAAATTGGAAAAATGCTTAATGAAGCACTTTTTAGATCTCTTTAAAGGGCATGTAAAGTGTAAAATAGAATAAGGCTAGAAATGCTGTATTTTGTATACTAAATATAAACATGAACTTACTGCACCACAAGTCTAATCAAACAAATAATTTATGCTTTCAAAGTTGGCTACATGGGGTCACCATCTTGTAACTTTGTTAAACATCTTTGCAAGACTAAGACTGTGCACATGCTCAGTGTGGTTTAGGCTGCTTAGGGATCGTCATAAACAAAGCTGCTTGAGTTCTGCATGGCTGGGAAGTAAGGCGGGGGCTCCCCCTGCTGTTCATAAGTATGATTGTTTCCCTGCTCAGCAGTTAGGGACTGTATGACAATTCCTATCCACAGCAGTAAATGAAGGGAGAATTTCACTGCATACAGTCAGGTTTCTTATAAAAACGGTACACATTTTCTAATTAAAGTATATTGAAGATAGGTTTCTTTTTCATTAAAGTAAAAATGGGATTTTATTTTTTTGCCTTTATGCCATTTAAGGTGCAGCTTTTCTCCCTGTAAAGTAATGGGAAAGTGTGTGTAGAGCTTGGGTTGGTGTTGACCACAGTCAAGCCAAGACAGTGTGACAGAAGAGTTCCGCCAAACCCTTTCGAAAAGCCATATCACTAGATCGGGGGTCCCCAATATTTTTTACTCATGAGCAACATTCAAATGCAAAAAGAGTTGGGGAGCAACATAAGCATGAAAAAAGTCCCTTGGAGTGCCAAATGAGGGCTTCGATTGGCTATTTGGAAATCCCTATGGGGCTGGCAGCCTACAGGAGGCTCTGTATGGCAGTACATCTGTTTTTTATACAACCAAAACTTGCCTCCAAGCCTGGAACTCAAAAATAAGCTCCTGCTTTGAGGCCACTGGGAGCAACATCCAAGAGTTTGGAGAGTAACATGTTGCTCATGAGCCACCGGTTGGTGATTACTGCACTAGATGTTGGGTTAACACTGTCCACTAGTATTGGTGCTACTCCAAAAAGTCTTCTTGCCTTTTGCCTGTACTGTGTGTGTCCACTTCATTTACACATTGTAGGTGACAGTTCTGCATGCAAAGTAGGCAAGAGGGTGATGGACATTGGCCTAATTGACTCTGTCTTTAAAACCCCCTGGCCAACTTCCATCTTAGCCTATACAACTCTGCTGTTCCGAGCATCAGATCCTTTGATTTGCAGCCGGCTGTTACAGAGTTGTATGCCTTTTTACTTCGTTTACTGTATATAACTGACAGATGTGGTGTTGTGTTATAAATGAGCAGAAGTAAAATAACAGTACTTATTGGGTGGCCATGAAGATATGTATTTAGCACAGCAGTGGTATTTCCTTGGAAGAGACTTATCACAACAGTTAGCAAGTTGGGAGGGAGTAACAAATTCCAAATTCCACAACTAAAACATGTATCTGTAATTCCTATGAAGAACATTTTCATTGCCAACCATTGTCCTTTTGGGTCATATACTATTGCCTTCTCTTCTACTTGGGACATTTATGAAACACACAAGAAGTGAATAATCTATGTGGACCTGAGTTACATGGCAGCCAATGTTCCAACCATTGGGTGAAATGCGGCAACAGATTCAGAAACTTCTCACTTTCAATATGTTATTGGAAAGTAAAGCAGGTACAGAAGGAACAAGTTGAAGCACAAAGCAACACATGTGGCTTCCAAAATAAATAAATTGGCATGAGATCAAGTTTGGAATGAAAGGGACAAATGGCAATGGCTGTGATTTCCGGTGGTCACAATAGATGCCATTTTGGTTCCTAATGGTTGTAAAATGTGGCAGACACAAATATAATTCATAATCCTTGGGAGACATGACAGGCATCAATATGGTTCCTACAGATTAGGAGACATTGCAGATACAAATATGGTTCCTAATGGGTGTCGGACACTTATAAGGTCCCTAATAATGTATGTAAGAGATATGACAGCTATAATTATGGCTCCCAATGGCCAGCACACATCTGGGTTACATGAGTTCAAGTTGCTCCTAAATTTCTGAGGTCTCATATCCTCCTACTCCTGACCCACAGATCCCACCTTGAGGCAGAGGATTCAGCAGGAATAGTTTCAGCTGCGAGGAAGACCCATGTAGGGGTTGCTTGGATATGTTCCATATTTGTATTGGAAGAAATCATATCTCTGGAATAGCAGAAGAATTTCCTGCTGAAATAGTTGACACGTTCGGAGCTGCATATGAAACGAATTGATGGCTTATGCAGATGGTTTTAATAATGAGCCATATGGGATTGAGAACAATGAAAGTACATTTTGTTTACTATCATTATCTTCTCCTATTATTTTACATGAAGGTGGACAAAGAGTCCTTATTACCTCAGGGCGGGCACAACCCTTCAGCCTAGTGCCAACAACAGGAGACTTTAAGGGTCATTTGTGAACGCATGTGCAAATTGCTGCAAATCGTTACCCATAATGCAGTGTTTTCTACCATAATGCCTTCGTTGTGGTGTGCCTGGTCACACAAGCAGCTGTGGAAACCCTGGAGAACCCTTCTGGGGTGCCAAGAACTTGCACCAGTTGCCACCCATTAATCAAAGAGGCAGTGCAGGAGCATATTTCATTGTAACTTAATGAACTGCATCAAAATTTGCTCTCCACGTGCTCTTTATTTGGAAATGACCACTCATGTCCATAGCAGCTGACTGATAGAATAGCAGGCTCCTTGCAGGCTTCCTTTGCACTAGTTGCGCCATTTCCAAATCGAGCACTGCTCCACTTATTGACCCAGGGGAACTCTGGAGCTACTGCCACCTCCTGACCAGGCTGTATCTCCAGGGTTCCCTTCTTGCCCAACAATAGGTAAAGAATCAGACACAAAAGTCACTGGCCTGCCAAACGCCAGATATGGTGCCAGGCAGACCACAACACAATTGCGTCCGATTTGCAGCTGTAAATTACCACTTATATGTGGCCAGGGCCATGCACAGGGGGTATTCCTGTACCGGGCCCAGGCCTAAAGGGGGGGCCTGGCTGTGCTGCACTTTTTGAAATAGCCGGACTCCCCTTGACAGCGCCAAAGCGTGCCACCTCTTCCTGAACCGCTGAAGTCCCGAAGAGCCGAAGTCCCAAACAGGCAAAATCCCGAATGCCGAGAAAAGACACAAAGTCACGAAAAGAGCCAAACTTGTGGTCATAAAGCTGCGAAAATACCTAAAGTCACGAAAAGAGCCAAACTTGTAGTCCTGAAGCCACATAAAGACCCAAAGTCACAAAAAGAGCCAAACTTGTAGTCCTGAAGCCGAGAAAAGACCCAAAGTCATGAAATGAGACGAAGTTGAAGTCCCAAAGCCGCAAAAAGATCCAAAGTCACGAAAAGAGCCAAACTTGTAGTTCTGAAGCAACGAAAAGACCCAAACTCACAAAGCCATGAGTTCAATTCTACTGAACACCAATGTGTGTTATTTTTTTAGCCACCAATGTATTATTTTAAACTTTATAGGCCCCTGCTACCAAAGTTTTTTGTAAAAAATATTCTTTGGGGCCCCAATGTTTTTTTTTAACTTGTAAGGGGAGCCCTGGAGCCAACATTTTTTTTAACTTATGGGAGGCCCTGGCCACCAATGATTTTTAAAAAAAACTTTTATGGGGGGCCCTGACACAAATGTTTTTTTCACTTATAGAGGACCCTGGTCACCAATTATTTTTTTTAACTTAAAGGGGGGCACTGACTATGGCTTTTTACTGCTTTTGTGTGGGGGGTTTACCGTTTTTTAGCAATGATGTTTGTGTGGGGTGGGATCTGGGGTGGGGCTTGGGCCCTGGTGTTGAAGGGGCCCAGGGGGTCCCAAAAATGTTGTTGTATGGGGCCCCGTGATTTCTAATGGCGACCCTGTATGTGGCAGCCTATTTTGGGAAATTCCCATCCCTCTGTAGGGGTCATTTACTTTTGGAAATTACACTATAAATTAGAAGAGACCCAATAGTAGTAATGCAGCAGCCAATGTAATTATAAAAATTAAAAAATCTTTATTAGGGCGTGTAGCCTAATGAGTTTGTGCTAAATGGGCACTTACTCATTTACTTTTCTCAGGGATGCAAGTGCTAGAGCTTGCATTTCTATCTTGTCTTAAAACAGAAATGGTATATGACTATTAAAGGGGTACTCCACCCCAATACTATCTGGCTGTTTATATTCTTTGCAAATCTGGTTCTGACTCGTGCATTGCTCCTGTGATGAATAGAAGTTAAAACTTAGAAGTTGGGTTGCCTTCTCAATCTTATATTCACAGCCTGGTGTTTAAAAATGATGCTTGATGCTATTAATAGGGCAGAAAGATAAAAATACAGAAAACTGGGTATTTTATTCCGGAAAAGGTGGCAACCCTAATTTTTCCCCCAGAGCAGAGTATACGAAACACTACGTGAGAGGCGAGTGGTGACAGATAAACGTTGCTTAAAAAAGCTTGAGTTTCCCATGGGAAGAGCATTTCCCATACACTGATATGGAAATAAGTGGCAGGTGATTTCTGTCACATAGGCCTTAAAGGGCATGTACAGGCAAAAAATAAAATCCCATTTTTACTTTCTTTAATGAAAAAGAAACCTATCTCCAATATAATTTAATTAAAAAATGTGTACTATTTTTATAAGAAACCTGACTGTATGCAGTGAAATTCTCCCTTCATTTACTGCTGTGGATAGGAATTGTCAGACGGTCCCTAACTGCTGAGCAGGGAAACAATCATACTTATGAACAGTAGGGGGAGCCCCCGCCTTACTTCCCAGCCATGCAGAACTCAAGCAGCTTTGTTTATGACTATCCCTAAGCAGCCCAGACCACACTGAGCATGTGCACAGTCTTAGTCTTGCAAAGATGTTTAACAAAGTTACAAGATGGTGACCCCCTGTAGCCAACTTTGAAAGCATAAATTATTTGTTTGATTAGGCTTGTGGTGCAGTAAGTTCATGTTTATATTTAGTATACAAAATACAGCATTTCTAGCCTTATTCTATTTTAGACTTTACGTGCCCTTTAAACTTAGCCATGCAAATCATCAATCCTCATCCATCAAACACTAACAAATTGCAACGTTTGCCCTAGACCTGAAATTTGTGATTGAGAGCATTTTAAGTCAGATTAATGGAGCACCAACATTTGCTTTCCATTTCCACATTTACCTGGGGCACAAATGTAGTATGACTTAAAGTCAGCTGGAAGGTACAGGGTCCAAAGCAGGTCATGTTGGTTTGCACCTGACAAATGATGAGGCACATTATGATAATACAGCATTTCTATTCTATTTTAGACTTTACATGCCCTTTAAAGGGGATGTGCCCCAAAAAGTGTGTTTATGCATAATAAACACAAAATGTAATTTGTACCATGTTCCAATAAACATTCATTACACCTTTTAAGCAATTTTGAAAAGCCATTTCTGTCTGTTACTTTGCAATTGTTTCCTGAACACTCACACCATCCAAATAATGTATCAATAGTTGGTTCCCCTTCAGCTAAGACCAGTCCCAAAGTGCCATGTGTTCTGTGAGTAACAGACCTGAGAAGGAAAATAACAAAAAGGTGCAGGGCATTGTGGGACCTGAGTCTTGGCTGGAGGGGAGTTGATTTCGCATCCATTGTTGCTGTAGTCTGGCAAACTGAGAAGACAATACCAACCGACAGACAGAAAGTGGCTTTCAGTCGTAGTCTCCTTTAAAAATAACTTTATACAAGTTAAATATGTTCATTATTCAAAGAATAATATATTATATTATATTATATGCGCTTGTGTTGTTCAGGCCTAAGTGCACTGCCCGGGGTATTGCCTACCTGCACCTGAATTTACAAGTATGAAAGAGTATTCATTGCAGTTGACATTTGGTTGAGGTCCAGTTTGGTATAATGGTGACTTGAGCACCTCTAACTTAAGTCTTTATTGAATGGTTGGCAATGATGGAAGTGGCATGTGTGTAAGATGTCTGCACTCAGCACGTTGCCTAATGGTGGAGAAGAAGGTGGTAATAGTCACATGAAGTCATTGTGAAGACCTTCAGTGCAATAAAAACATCATGGCTGCTCTTGACTCCTCCACCCATTGCTGGTGGGTCATAAATCTACTCACAAATAGACACAGCTCTGTCCCTATCTATAACCAGCAGGTCTTTGTAAATGACCCCCAACGTGGTAGCTACTTCCTATAAAGGCTGAAACATTTATCAAAAATGTATTTCATAGTTTTTATGCAAAAAAGATAAGCCATCAGATTTTGTTTTCCTTTTGCTGTGCAGTTTTATTGTTACCCCGGCCTTATCAGTCTCTCGGTTGGGTTTCTGCTATCCAGGCAGGTTCTGTCACTTGGACAACCTTTAGGACAGAGACACACGTGGAGATACGGGGAGATTTAGTTTCCCGTTAACAGATCGCCTCTTCTTCTCCCCGAAGTGCCTTCCTCCTTTGTTGTGAGACCAATTTGTTCGACTTCGGAAAAAGAATCGCTCCAAGTGCCATCCCGCCAGCGTTTTAGATTCTAGCCAGGAGGAAGGCACTTTGGGGAGAAGAAGAGGGGATTTGTTGCCGGGAAACGAAACCTCCCCAGATCTCCACGTGTATCTCTGCCCTTAGAGAAATGATATGCAAATTTGTGGGTATTTTTAATTCTGAATGTTTAGTAGTTTCTGAGACATGTTATGAGCGTATTATGAGCTTACTACTTCTTATTTTATAAGAATAATGCCCCCCATGCTGCCATGTTTCACTACTGCAACTCCTGATAGTGGGTATCTCACATTACTGCCACTTACCTCTATATCAACATAATATACATGGAACCTGGGGGGGGGGGTAAAACTGGCACAACATTTATCCTACAATGTATTCTGGGGTTATTATAGATGAATTATGGACTATAGACAGTGTTTTCCCCATGTGTTCTTGGGCGTTATATATGGCATTGGACCCAAGACACCATAGCGGTATATATGTAGGCTTGTGCTTCCAGATATCAGTTCCCCCTTCCAGAACTAATATATAAAATATATATATATATATCAAGAAATATATGTACAACATTAAAGAGACAACTTGGTAAAACAAATTCTGAGGTACTAGTATATTAAACTGTTACATAGATATAACATTTTGTGAGGACTTATATAGTATAATTAAGCCTCTGCCCATGTGATGTTTACTGTAAAAACATCTGAGGTTTCTAAAGTGCCGAGTCCATCTTGAGTAGAAGTCATTGGGTCAGAGCTTTAACTGCAGCCATGGCTTATCCACTGTAGTCGTCTTCTTCTACCAGTTTGTTGGTAGGGGTTTCATACATGGTGTTACTGACCAAGGGTGTTGTAAGAGTCACACTTTTTGAGGAAGACTCTCAGCTTCAGTGGTGTTCTTAGTGAGTTGGGTACTTCTCGAAAGGTTTGATTTAACGAACAGGCCCTCATTTTGCAGCACTCTTAGGATTTTTAACACCTGGGTCCCCTTAAAAAAAAAAAAGAAAATAGACCTCAGGACATTTTTTTGTAATGAGGGTCACTCAACAAACATAAATTTTTGCATGGGCAAAAATCAGTATTGTACTCTATATTCTTCCCCTGCATGCTGGTCCATTTCTCTTTTAGAACTGAATCTCTGGTAGATATGACTTCTCCCCCTTATTTGCATGCCAGGCTACACATGGCTAACCTCACTCCGCTCAGAGCTCTGGAACTCTCCAGCATCCCAACGACTCAGCTTTCCATTTCGCACACGGGTAGCCCGCACAAAGATGCTGTATAGGCGGAAGAGCACTGACCGCCTCAGTAGGATGTACACCCATGGATCTAAGATCTGGTTCAGTGAAGCCAACCGCACTGTGAAGAGCAACCAGTCAGGACGAGGTAGGGGTATACCAGTGTGCAACATCACAACGGAGACCTAGTAGGAAGAATTCAAAGAAATAAAACATATGAGAGTCATGAAAAATGGATAAAAAAATCCTTTACAATTCAGAACATGGGCCTCAGAGCCAGCAGAGTAAAAAAATAGACCTTAGACTTAATAATTCAAGAGGAAAGGGATTCTTTTGAAATGGGAACCCATGAACTATAGGTTTATGGACAAACACTACCAACATTTTCCAGAATTTCTGCATAACTCTGAGAGTAAATGAAAAGAAGAATGACAGTTTCAGATCAGAGTGTGGATATAAACAGAGGGGTGTTGGAGTGGGTAAAGTCCTTTGGCAAAAGGCAGATTTAAAGAGCAGCCCAGATTTGCAGAGCAAATACTAGAGTAATAAGAGAACTTCAGAAAGAAAATGCATGAGAAGACTAGATAAAAGGTTTCAGGGAAAGAAAGCTGAGAACCAGAGCAAGTAGCAAGAGCTAGAGCAGATACTAACAGGGCTGCAGAGAGAGAATATAGAATATGCAAGGAATTAATTATTGGTATGACATTGAAAATAAAGAGTGTTGTAGACAGAACCAGAGATAGAGAGGGGAAATAGAAAAAAGAGACAAAGAAGGAAAAAAAGAGGAAAATAATTGAGGTGATGAAGGAGAAAATAAAACTGCACTATATACAGAAAAGATTTTCAGTGAGTAAGTAGACAAAATGAGAATTGAGATAAAGAAGAAAGAATTTAGGCCAATCAAGTGAAGACTACCATAAAGTGGGAGAAAGTAGAGAGGGTTTGGGCCAATCAAGTGAAGACTATGGTGAAGTGAGAGGAAGTAAGAAGGGTTTGGACCGATCAAGTGAAGACTACCATGAAGTTAGAGGAAATGAAGAGGGTTTGGACCTATCAAGTGAAGACTACCATGGAGCGAGAGGAAGTGAAGAGGGTTTGGACCGATCAAGTGAAAACTACCATTAAGTGAGAGGAAGTAGAGAGGGTCTGGACCGATCTAGTGAAGGATACCATGAAGTGAGATGAAATAGAAAGTGTTTAGGTCAATAATCTGAAGACAACAATGCAGTGAGAGGAAGTTTAGATAGTTCAGGACAATCAAGTGATGACTACCTTGAAGTGAGAGGAAATAGAAAGGGATTTGGCCAGTAAATTGAAGGCTACCATGAAGTGAGAGGAAGTACAAACAAATTGAACTTATACTGATAAAGATACTGAGCAAAGTGGAGACAGTTTGCTTGAGCCAATAAACAAACTTTACTAAATGGCACAACATTTTCACAGCAACAAAAGAACTGCATTGTGGGAAGCAGCATCTAAAATAAATCAAATATAGTTTTGATCTGCTTTGTTGTAGCCTATCACAAAATGTGAAACCAGTTACCATGGAGACTTTTGATTTGGGCTGCTGCAGCACGAGATCTGCTTTATTGGGGAACAGTTGCTCCACATTGCAGTTCAGCAAGAGAAGAGTTGTGACATCACTGCTTGACATCACAGCTCTGTATCTCACATTCTTGTAAATAAAACAACTAACTTGCACCGCTGGCTCCAATCTTTCATACAGCAGCAGTTTTTATTTACTGTATATCTGTATATATACTTATATTCAAACACACTGCTCCTAACAGGGAGCTCTAGAAATCCCTTTAAGTTATTCTGATGACAGTAGGTACAGCCATGAAGCAGTGTCTGCTGCTGCCCCGGAAAAGGCAAAGGGGGAAATATACACAATAACTGGAATAACAGAGGAACAAACCAAAGCATCCGGAATTTTCTTTTATTTGCGTTACTGTAGACTGAATTGGTTGTTGTGTTTTTACTTTGCCTGCAGCTGAAAATCTTTCTGGTTGTCAGAGTCATTGACCCCAGCATTCAAAAAACAAATAGAATGCGGGATCGGCCGGGCCGACTTCCACACATTTTTTAGGTCGTGCGATGGCTTTCATCTCTGGCAGCCCCCATTTATAGGCGCATGCCAGCCCCACTCCTTTTTGTGGCATCAAAGTGGAAAAACGGCCAGCAAACTGGAAAATGAGGTTCAATGTTGATAAATGCAGGTTATGCACTTTGGCAAAAATAATATAAATGCAAGTTATACACTAAATGGCAGTGTGTTGGGAGTTTCCTTAAATGAGAAGGATCTAGGGGTCTTTGTAGATAACACGTTGTCTAATTCTGGGCAGTGTCATTCTGTGGCTACTAAAGCAAATAAAGTTCTGTCTTGTATAAAAAAGGGCATTAACTCAAGGGATGAAAACATAATTATGCCTCTTTATAGGTCCCTGGTGAGGCCTCATCTGGAGTATGGGGGCAGTTTTGGACTCCAGTCCTTAAGAGGGATATAAATGAGCTGGAGAGAGTGCAGAGACTAAGTGCAACTAAATTGGTTAGAGGGATGGAAGACTTAAATTATGAGGGTAGACTGTCAAGGTTGGGGTTGTTTTCTCTGGAAAAAAGGCGCTTGCGAGGGGACATGATTACACTTTACAAGTACATTAGAGGACATTATAGACAAATAGCAGGGGACCTTTTTACCCATAAAGTGGATCACCGTACCAGAGGCCCCCCCTTTAGACTAGAAGAAAAGAACTTTCATTTGAAGCAACGTAGGGGGTTCTTCACAGTCAGGACAGGGAGGTTGTGGAATGCACTGCCGGGTGATGTTGTGATGCTGATTCAGTTAATGGCTATAAGAGTGGCTTGGATGATTTTTTGGACAGACATAATATCAAAGGCTATTGTGATACTAAACTCTATAGTTAGTATAGATATGGGTATATAGAATTTAATTAAAAGTAGGGAGGGGTGTGTGTATGGATGCTGGGTTTTCATTTGGAGGGGTTGAACTTGATGGACTTGGGGTTTTTTTCAACCCAATATAACTATGTAACTATGTAACTATAGAAATATGTAACTATCAGAGATGGGCAGGTAGGGCAGGTCGAGCATGGGTCTATAAATGGAATTTCAGTTCAGGGCGGGTTGGGAGCGGCAGGTTAGGGTTGGGTGCAAGTCGAATTTTTGTCGACCTGCACATCACTACCAGATCCCCCGGATACCCCAGTCTGACACTGACAGATTGAAAGCACTTTTTTTATACTGATTATCTTACTTTTCAGATCCTGCACCATCTATTTAGACCACCAAACAGCTGCTTAGTAACATAAATACATAACTAAGTTGGGTTGAAAAAACAAAAGACAAAATCCATCAAGTTCAATCCCTCCAAACAAACCGCAGTGGTTGCTAGAGTAATGCAGACCTAGCAATCATATTGCAGTTGATATACAGTATCTTGCATGAAAGTTGCAGTACAAAAACATATAACTATTTTAAAAACCAAAAAATGAAGACTAATAGCAAAGTGCCTTTGAATATTCCTATCTACTATGGTGTAGGTTTTAGTTCATTTAAAGGTCAAATAGCATTTTAAGTCTAATACAGTTGGAAAAAATCAATCTGCCGTAAATCTGAAGGTGTTCTGGATATTTTTGGCCTGCTGTAGTCGTGTGACTGTACCTACATTCCTTCCGATTCGTAACGAAAAACAGACTCGCAATCGTGCTTAATAAGTGGGATGGTAGACTATTTTTATTGAAGAAAGTGAGTCATGAAAGAGTCATAGATAGGAAAGCCAAGCAAGTACCAAGTATATTCCATGTGCCAAAAACTTTTTAGGCGTGAAAAAAAAAGTGACGTCAAATTCAGTGGATTCTGAAGAATACATGTCCAAACTAGGGAATTTCAATACCAAAATTATGAAATAATTGCAGTGAGGACAAAGACGCTCTCTTTGAGCGGTAGATAGCTTCAAAAAGTATTCGTAAATTTGCTAAAAACTTGATGGACGGGAGTCGTTATTCAGCCTCTCCTATTGCGTAACTATATACAATACATAACTATGGGACTTGCCACAACAGAGCAAATCTGTCTCTCGGGATTTCTGTTGTTTACATCACTGCAACCTGGGCAGACCATAACAAAAGCCAGAGGGATGATAATATTTACTCTACAGGAGCAAAGCAAACCCACAACTCTGCCATATACATGGTTTTATGGACTATTCTACAGAGCCAAAAACACATCAATCGAATTATTCTTGGAAAGGGCAGTTATGTGCCGACAGTCAGAATAGACTATATCAACCACGGCTGTCACTTTTTATTCCAAGAACGGGAAATGAAATCCTTAGGGAGTAGAGGGCAGTTTAGCTGAATTCATTTACAATTTTGTCTCCACGTTCGTATTGTAATCCTTGATAACTGCCACAGTAGATGAAAGGAAATTAAATTCTAAGCAAGTTCCCAAATTATAATATTATTAATGTTTCTTTGATTTGTAAATGTAATTACTAATAAAATCAGTATATGCTTCTTGCTATGCTCTCCAATGCTTCTCCAGAAGAGCTCAAAAGCTTGAAGAGGCTCAAAATCTTCCCAAATATTCTCATATTCCCAGCACTTACATCTAAGACATTGAATCTGGATCCAAAATAGAAGTCCAATGCAAAGTGCAAAGCACAAGTGTATGGCAGTCCTGTACCTAAAGCTCTTTAACACCATGATGCACCCACCAGCACTCCATAACTTCTTCATCTCAATGACTATACCCATCCTGAATACAGCCCTGCCGAATGCAGTTACTGAGAAGACCAGGTCCATCCTCCACTCTAAAACAAAAAGAACCTTGTCTGTGGGTGCTCATGGAGTGGAAGGGTCTATGGTGTCAAGAGTTCAAGTAGAGATGAAGAGCAGTGTAGATGAAGATACTCAAATTTACAATTAGCTTTAAAATTATTGAAACTTTGTATTTTTTTATTTTTCTATTTTGTGTTTTGGAGTTCCCCTTTAAGGATCTGTGAATCTGTGATAAATGTCCCACCAAGTGTGTCCAAAAAACTTGGATAAACTTGGCAGGAGAAGGACATTCTGGGGAAATCAGACATAGACAACAGGAAGCTTAGGACTCTGTGACACAAGACACAACACTTCACCAGTGACTAAATACAGCTAAAAATAGTGACCATTATGGCACGACTGCTATGCATCTGTATCTGTTACTTACCAACAAGGGGGTCCAGGACACACATGATACGAATGTAATTGCCAGCAGTTGCACCACCATCTCTAGGTCATGAGTATGTGAACGACTCTGTCTTCTTCTTCTCTCCTCCTTTGGGGGTCTTTGGAGCCGGGCCCTTACCAAAGTTGCTCCAACTAGTACATTGCACACAAGTGCGGCTCCCAGGCATCCTAGTCCCAAACCAGAGAACAGTAAGCAGAACCCTGGGGGTCCCTTGAGAAAACACCAAGTCCCTGAAGGCTGAAGGTCATATGCACCATAGCCCAGAAATGGGAGAACGGACACAAGAAGGGCCACAGCCCAAGCAATGGCAAGACTCAAGCGAGCTCGATTTTGTGTGACCATCTGTGAATGCCAAAGTGGTCTAGTTAGGCCTAGACACCGTTCACATGCCATGAGGAGTCCAATTAGTAGAGGAGAAAGACCAAAAAAGACCATGCAACCTCCAAGAAACTGGCAGCCGGCTACTGGAAGTCCTCCATGAGAATACAGCCACAATACAAAGGAGCCAGCGATGAGGTGTCCAGCAAAATCAGTCAAGAGGAGTCCTGAGGCCAAGAGAAGAAACTGTGCCCT
Source organism: Xenopus laevis (assembly GCF_017654675.1). NCBI lineage: Eukaryota > Metazoa > Chordata > Amphibia > Anura > Pipidae > Xenopus > Xenopus laevis. Next base: position 144,076,963 of record NC_054375.1, read on the forward strand.
GGATCGACGCTGGCGGCGGGATAAGGAGTAGGCTCGAGCCAAAATCCACAAACCTAGTGCATTGGAGGTGATCCCAAATGCCATAGAAAGTGAGGGAAGGAGAGGGACAGAGGAAGGAGGACGGGGGGAAGGGTATGGTGGTGAAGGAGAAGTGGGAGGCAAGGTTGAGAGGACAGAGGGAAGGGATGAGTTATATCGGTGATAGGGGAACATGGAAGAGCAGGGTAACCTTGGGGGGGAGAGGAATCATGAGAAGGTGATTTGTTTGGAGACGTTGATGGAAAACCAAAATTTAGATATGAAAGGGCAAGGAGAATGACCAGAAATATGAAGGAATCAGAGTAAGGGAGAGATTAGTAGGGGAGAAAGGGAAACAATAGAGAAATGATTGTCAATCTTTTGCTTTTGCAGCACTACTTTAACATCTGAGCGATATCAACTCACACACTGCTCTTCCACTCTTCCACTGCTCATGCACAGCTCCATTCTCAGACACAGAGTTAGGGCACCTTCTGAGGCCAGGGGTCCAGGCTTAATACCCTGTTTAAATGACCCTGACACAAACTGATACAGTGCAATGTCCACACCTACTATCAGACTCACACACACAACGCTTCGCTTTTCCTCCACTCACACTTATACAAGTACTCACCTCAGTAATGCTTCAACACTCTAATTCTCTCTCTTCCCTTGCATATGATTAATGTCATAAGTCTGGGAATCATCCACAATCCATAATGTGGGATTTCTTGCTTCTGTTCAAGGATGTCCTGAAATGTAGTCATGTCTGTGCCTTAAAGTCCTTATTCTTCTCATTAGTTACCCATCTATGGCATTCTCTCTTACATTCTCTTCTAACTGCCTTTTCTGTCTCTTCTCGCTCTTTCTGCACTTCTCCTTCTCATGTGCCCGTCTCTCTCAGCCTGTTCCTGGTGTGTGCATCCCCCTCGTGTATCTCTCATCCACCCCTGGATGGTGCCTCCTCCTTTAGGACCAGAGACGCTGAGAGGAAGGAAAACTGACAGATTGGGCTGGGAAAATGCAGGAGAGGAGGCGAGCTGGGAATTTAGACACAGGGAAGTGTAAATAAGGAGAGAAGCGTCAGAGGAACTAGAAATGAAGTAAATATCATGTATTGGATGGTAAAAGGAAAAGGATAAAGAAATTGCTCATCCAGTGACCTGCACTGTTCTCATCCCAAACTTCAGCTGCCATGATTTATTAGACAAACTTCACTAGACGGGAAAAACGTATGTAACTAACTAGGAACCAGTGACCGGGCAGAGGAATCTGCTCACATCTATGACAGAGACAGACCAATGACTAGACTCACCATAGGGACTGCTCATTCCGTCTCATACAAAGGAAAGGGCATCTTCTACATGAGTTGGACCGGCTCCCTTCTTATAGGCTTGTCTCTAGCGTGGGATCATATGTGGCAATTTGGTTGTCTGTGTCTGTGGCTCATATTGAAGTGGACGGGGATGGAACCAACCTGCAGCCAATCTGATTATACTGCCCTTTACACAGTGGAGCCAATAAAAGCATTGGAATATACTCAATCATAAATATAGTCGACAATTAATCATATGGTAAATACGTGCATTTATGAAATAAATTTATGCATTCAACGTGATTCCTTCCTGGCCTGGCTCTATATACAGTATCATACAGTCAGAACGTGGAGGAATCATGTTCAGAGCCGGATTAAGACTAAACAGGGCCCTAGGCAGGGTAGTAATTTTGGGGCCCCGCCAACTCCAACCACCAAAAATGAGCAGTAAAAGTAGCGCTGTTATGTACCTTTATACCTAATATGGACAGTTGTATTAGCAACACTGTTGGGAAACTGAAAGAAGATATTCCTTCTGTTTTTTGTGGTTTTTATTTTTTGCTTGGTTCTGCCTGGCTGCTCCCCTCCCTCACCCCAATCAAAATTGTTGCGCACATAAAAATTGTCACGCGTCAAAATTATTTGGACGCCCATTGACTTTAATGCATTTGGACAAAATAGTCGCACGTATACAAATTTACGCTCTCGTCAAAATGACGCCATTGACTTCAATGCGTTTTGCTAATTTTTCCGCTGTTTTGCTAATTTTTTCCCCGTTACGCAAATTTTTTTTGCCAATTTTTCCGGCAAAGTGAAACAGGACAGATTCGCCCATCACTAACCATTTGAGCGTGTGAACCAGGTTACCTGGGTGAGGGGGGCGAGAAGAGCAGAGCAGGATCCAGGGCCGGGCCCCTAGCGCTAGGCGGGCCCTAGGCAGGTTGAATGCATGAACTTTGTTTCATATATAAACGTATTTACCATATCACTTAGCAGTTAATCTGCATTGCGTGCTTTCTCTCAGTTCCATTGAGCTATTGGATCATTTGCTACACCTGGAGCGGGGGTGTCCTACTGAGATAGAGAGCCTGAAGTACCCCAATACCCAGTCATCCTTATTTTGTGTATTTACCATATGATTAGTTGTCGACTATATTCATGTTTGAGAATATTTGAATTATTATTATTATTCCAGTTTTCTCTGTATCTTTCCATTTGTATTAGTAATATTCAGAACCGTGGGTCGGGCGGGATCGGGCCAACTTCTGCAAAAGATTGCTGCGTTGAGCTCTTCCTTCCGATCTCCCAACCCCTGACCTTACTATGCTATTGCTGGCTTCCGACCCCAGTGAGAGCTTTTTATAGATTTAGATCTGTGTGGCCCCGAGCCCTTCAGTGAAATCATGGCGGGGAGAGCGTGGGTCTATAAATACAAATGTCCGCGGAGTTAGGGTCACGTGCAGGAGGTGGAGGGGCGGGTTAGGGTAACTATTACTCAACCCGCACATCACTAATTTGTATCATCTTGGCCATGTCCCATAATGCTCAGATCTCACCAATAACCTTGGCAGTCTAAAACTGCTAATATCTCACAATCCACTGAAAACTAAAACAGCAAAAGTTCTTGGATGAGCACTTTAACCAAGTTTACATTAATTTTCGATGTTGCATTAGACAACACTAATGCTAACGGCTAATTAGTGTCACAAATTGAGATTTCTCTACATTTCTATTCTTCTCTGTCAGTGTTTTGTTCAGTATATGTCCATGTTTGTAGCTGTGACTTATTCTGAGCCCCGGCCCCCCATCCCTTTTTAGTCTGGCAGTGATCTACTGTTTATCATGACTCCAGGCCCATTGTCTGATATCAAACCTTATTCCCCCCACCCGCCCCTCACACAGACACACACTCCTCAGCACATTCAGTGGGTGACATCCCTAATAAGGAATTGAATCCCTGGACAGCCCCAAATTCCAGGACTCTGGAAATCTTCATTCTTTCCAATGCAACTTTGTAGCAGAAGCAGAGGAACTCAGAGCAGAGGAAATAACAAGCAAGTACATGGGCTGCAGTGGCTGAAGGCAGACGCACAGTAGTAAGTGCACTGACCTATAGCACCTGACACATGAGGATGGGCAAACTCAGTTCTATTATAGGAACTATAAGCCAGAGTGATAGAGGTGGAGATAGAGAGTGATAGAGGTAGAGATGGAGATAGAGAGTGATAGAGGTAGAGATATAGAGTATAGTGTGATAGAGGTAGAGAGAGAGAGTGATAGAGGTGGAGATAGAGAGTGATAGATGTAGAGAGATTGAGTGATAGAGGTGGAGATAGAGAGTGATAGAGGTAGAGATAGAGAGTGAAAGAGGTAGAGATAGAGAGTGATAAAGGTAGAGAGAGAGAGTGATAGAGGTAGAGATAGAGAGTGATAGAGGTAGAGAGAGAGTGATAGAGGTGGAGATAGAGAGTGATAGAGGTAGAGATAGAGAGTGATAGAGGTAGAGAGTGATATAGGTAGAGAGAGAGAGTGAAAGAGGTAGAGATAGAGAGTGATAGAGGTAGATATAGAGTGATAGAGGTGGAGATATAGAGTGATAGAGTGATAGAGGTAGAGCTAGAGAATGATAGAGAGAGAGAGAGTGATAGAGGTAGAGAGAGAGAGTGATAGAGGTGGAGATATAGAGTGATAGAGGTAGAGATAGAGAGTGATAGAGGTAGATATAGAGAGTAATAGAGGTAGAGGTAGAGATAGAGAGTGATAGAGGTAGAGAGAGAGAGTGATAGAGGTGGAGATATAGAGTGATAGAGGTAGAGCTAAAGAATGATAGAGGTAGAGAGAGAGAGAGTGATAGAGGTAGAGATAGAGAGTGATAGAGGTAGAGATAGAGAGTGATAGAGGTGGAGATAGAGAGTGATAGAGGTAGAGATAGAGAGTGATATAGGTAGAGAGAGAGAGAGTGATAGAGATGGAGATAGAGGTAAATATAGAGAGTGAAAGAACTAGAGAGAGAGAGAGAGAGAGAGAGAGAGAGAGAGAGAGAGAGAGAGAGAGAGAGAGAGAGAGAGGTGGAGATAGAGAGTGATATAGGTAGAGAGAGAGAGTGATAGAGGTGGAGATAGAGAGTGATAGAGGTAGATATAGAGAGTGATAGAGGTAGAGAGAGAGAGAGTGATAGAGGTAGAGATAGAGAGTGATATAGGTAGAGATAGAGAGTGATAGAGGTAGAGAGCGTGATAGAGGTAGAGAGAGAGAGTGAAAGAGGTAGAGATAGAGAGTGACAGAGGTAGAGATAGAGAGTGATAGAGGTGGAGATAGAAAGTGATAGAGGTAGAGATAGAGAGTGAAAGAGGTAGAGATAGAGAGTGATAGAGGTAGAGATAGAGAGTGAAAGAGGTAGAGAGAGAGAGTGATAGAGGTAGAGATAGAGAGTGATAGAGGTAGAGAGAGAGAGTGATAGGGGTGGAGAGAGAGAGAGAGTGATAGAGGTAGAGATAGAGAGTGAAAGAGGTAGAGAGAGAGAGTGATAGAGGTAGAGATAGAGAGTGATAGAGGTAGAGAGAGAGAGTGATAGGGGTGGATAGAGAGAGAGTGATAGAGGTAGAGATAGAGATAGAGAGTGATAGAGGTAGAGATAGAGAGTGATAGAGGTAGAGATAGAGAGTGATAGAGGTAGAGATAGAGAGTGAAAGAGGTAGCGATAGAGAGTGATTGTTACAGGAATTACAGTTGGCTGGGAGAGATATTATAGGATTAGTATTGACAGATGAGTTACAGAGAAGAGTAAGAGTTATAGGCAGAGCAGAGACAGGACAGCATCAGAGGAGCAGCATTATGCAGACGTAGCAGCACTTTAGAGCAACAGCAATAGATCTGCATTACAGAGATAATGAGGTGTTTGAGTTTAATAGCACAGCCTATATAATGTAACATTGGCTTGTATCCTGGAGATATTGGCTAAATTGTTATGCTTTTCTACCCACAATGCAGGGTTTTCCCCTGGAATTCTAATGCAATAGAGACTGTAGGTTGCAACGTTTGCCACAGACTTGAGAGCGAGGAACCTATAGGGGGGCCAATTACCACCTGTTTTGGAAAATCCAGTGAACTTCTCTGTAAGAGTTGGTACAGGTGGGTATATTAGAGGAGTAGGAGTAAGAGTTGGTACAGGTGGGTATATTAGAGGAGTAGGAGTAAGAGTTACATAGTTAGTTACATAGTTAAATTGGGTTGAAAAAAGACAAAGTCCATCAAGTTCAACCCCTCCAAATGAAAACCCAGCATCCATACACACACCCCTCCCTACTTTTAATTAAAATTCTATATACCCATACCTATATTAACTATAGAGTTTAGTATCACAATAGCCTTTAATATTATGTCTGTCCAAAAAATCATCCAAGCCATTCTTAAAGGCATTAACTGAATCAGCCATCACAACATCACCCGGCAGTGCATTCCACAACCTCACTGTCCTGACTGTGAAGAACCCTCTACGTTGCTTCAAATGAAAGTTCTTTTCTTCTAGTCTAAAGGGGAGGCCTCTGGTACGGTGATCCTCTTTATGGGTAAAAAGGTCCCCTGCTATTTGTCTATAATGTCCTCTAATGTACTTGTAAAGTGTAATCATGTCCCCTCGCAAGCGCCTTTTTTCCAGAGAAAACAACCCCAACCTTGACAGTCTACCCTCATAATTTAAGTCTTCCGTCCCTCTAACCAATTTAGTTGCACGTCTCTGCACTCTCTCCAGCTCATTTATATCCCTCTTAAGGACTGGAGTCCAAAACTGAACTGCATACTCCAGATGAGGCCTTACCAGGGACCTATAAAGAGGCATAATTATGTTTTCATCCCTTGAGTTAATGCCCTTTTTTATGCAAGACAGAACTTTATTTGCTTTAGTAGCCACAGAATGACACTGCCCAGAATTAGACAACGTGTTATCTACAAAGACCCCTAGATCCTTTTCATTTAAGGAAACTCCCAACACATTGCCATTTAGTGTATAACTTGCATTTATATTATTTTTGCCAAAGTGCATAACCTTGCATTTATCAACATTGAACCTCATTTTCCAGTTTGCTGCCCAGTTTTCCAGTTTAGACAGATCACTTTGCAAAGTGGCAGCATCCTGCATGGAACCTATAGTTCTGCACAATTTAGTATCATCTGCAAAAATAGAAACAGTACTTTCAATGCCCACCTCCAGGTCATTAATAAACAAGTTGAAAAGCAAGGGACCTAGTACAGAGCCCTGCGGTACTCCACTAACAACACTGGTCCAATTAGAAAATGTTCCATTTACCACCACTCTTTGTAGTCTATCTTTTAGCCAGTTCGCTATCCAGGTACAAATACTATGTTCCAGGCCAACATTCCTTAATTTAACCAGTAACCTTTTGTGTGGCACTGTATCAAATGCTTTAGCAAAGTCTAAGTAAATCACATCCACTGCCATCCCAGAATCGAGGTCTCTACTTACATTCTCGTAAAAAGAAATTAAGTTAGTCTGGCAAGATCTATTACGCATAAAACCATGCTGGCACAAACTCATAGTATTATGATTTGCTATGAAGTCCAGTATCTTATCCTTTATTAACCCTTCGAAAAGCTTTCCTAATACTGACGTCAGACTAACTGGCCTATAGTTTTGAGGCTGAGAACGGGATCCTTTTTTGAATAGAGGCACCACATTAGCAATTCGCCAGTCTCTTGGCACAATACCAGATCTCAATGAATCCTGAAAAATTAAGTAAAGAGGTTTGGCAATCACAGAGCTAAGCTCGCTAATTACCCTGGGATGAATACCATCTGGCCCTGGACCTTTGTTAATCTTAACCTGTTCAAGTCTCTTTTGAATTTCTTCTTGTGTGAACCATGCATCATTAGTTGTATTACTAGAATTGGGAGTGTTAAGAAGGAAACCTTCACTTACTGGTTCTTCATTTGTGTAAACAGATGAAAAATACGAGTTCAGAATCTGCGCTTTTATTTTGTTTTCATCAACCAGCTGATCCCCCTCTGATAGTAAGGGTCCCACCCCTTCCTGCTTCATTTTTTTACTATTGACATATTTAAAAAATAATTTGGGATTTTTTTTACTGCTTGCTGCAATATCCTTTTCTATAGCAATTTTAGCTTGCCTTATAGCTTCTTTGCATGATTTATTGGCCTCCTTGTACCTTATAAATGTTTCGGCTGTACCAGCTAACTTGAAAGCCTTAAAAGCACGTCTTTTCTTACCCACCTCAACACCAACGCTTCTATTGAACCAAAAAGGTTTTGCTTTGCAACGACGTTCCTTGCTTACAAGTGGAATATACTGACAAGTATATTTATTAAGCAGCATTTTAAAGACTTCCCATTTTTGTTCTGTGTTTAACCCTGTGAAAAGCATTTCCCACTTAATATGTTGCAGAGATGCCCTTATACTGTCAAAGTTTGCACGTCTGAAATTTAGTGTTTTAGTTACTCCCTTATAGAATTGCTTCTGCAACAGAATCTCAAAGGAGACCATGTTATGATCACTATTCCCTAAATGCTCACCCACACAAATGTTAGAGATGAGTTCAGTATTGTTAGTTATTACAAGGTCCAAAAGAGAGTTATTCCTAGTAGGTTCTTGAACGAGCTGGAATAAAAAGTTGTCATTCAGCATATTTACAAACCTACTAGCTTTTTCTGTCTTAGCAACCCCATTACCCCAGTCAATGTCTGGATAATTGAAGTCACCCATAGCAACAACTTGACCCAGCTGTGAAGCCGCTTGTATCTGCAAGAGTAGCTGGGCTTCATACTCGACACTTATACGAGGTGGTTTATAGCATACACCAATGATAATTCTTTTTGATACCTTTTGCCCAGTCGAAATCTCTACCCAGAGTGATACAGGTGGGTATATTAGAGGAGTAGGAGTAAGAGTTGGTACAGGTGGGTATATTAGAGGAGTAGGAGTAAGAGTTGGTACAGGTGGGTATATTAGAGGAGTAGTAGTAAGAGTTGGTACAGGTGGGTATATTAGAGGAGTAGGAGTAAGAGTTGATACAGGTGGGTATATTAGAGGAGTAGGAGTAAGAGTTGGTACAGGTGGGTATATAAGAGAAGTAGGAGTAAGAGTTGGTACAGGTGGGTATATTAGAGGAGTAGGAGTAAGAGTTGGTACAGGTGGGTATATTAAAGGAGTAGGAGTAAGAGGTGGTACAGGTGGGTATATTAGAGGAGTAGGAGTAAGAGTTGGTACAGGTGGTTATATTAGAGGAGTAGGAGTAAGAGTTGGTACAGGTGGGTTTATTAGAGGAGTAGTAGTAAGAGCTGGTACAGGTGGGTATATTAGAGGAGTAGGAGTAAGAGTTGGTACAGGTGGGTATATTAGAGGAGTAGGAGTAAGAGGTGGTACAGGTGGGTATATTAGAGGAGTAGGAGTAAGAGTTGGTACAGGTGGTTATATTAGAGTAGTAGGAGTAAGAGTTGGTACAGGTGGGTTTATTAGAGGAGTAGTAGTAAGAGTTGGTACAGGTGGGTATATTAGAGGAGTAGTAGTAAGAGTTGGTACAGGTGGGTTTATTAGAGGAGTAGTAGTAAGAGTTGTTACAGGTGGGTATATTAGAGGAGTAGGAGTAAGAGTTGGTACAGGTGGGTATATTAGAGGAGTAGGAGTAAGAGTTGCTACAGGTGGGTATATTAGAGGAGTAGGAGTAAGAGTTGGTACAGGTGGGTATATTAGAGGAGTAGGAGTAAGAGTTGGTACAGGTGGGTATATTAGAGGAGTAGGAGTAAGAGGTGGTACAGGTGGGTATATTAGAGGAGTAGGAGTAAGAGGTGGTACAGGTGGGTATATTAGAGGAGTAGGAGTAAGAGTTGGTACAGGTAGTTATATTAGAGGAGTAGGAGTAAGAGTTGGTACAGGTGGGTTTATTAGAGGAGTAGTAGTAAGAGTTGGTACAGGTGGGTTTATTAGAGGAGTAGTAGTAAGAGTTGTTACAGGTGGGTATATTAGAGGAGTAGGAGTAAGAGTTGGTACAGGTGGGTATATTAGAGGAGTAGTAGTAAGAGTTGGTACAGGTGGGTATATTAGAGGAATAAGAGTTGGTATAGGTGGGTATATTAGAGGAGTAGTAGTAAGAGTTGATACTGGTACTGCAGAAGAAAGGATGTCAGGACTGACACAAAATCAATAATACAAAAACCCACATGAGTAGTTATTGGAGGTGTATAGGAGGAAGTAATGATAGTGATGTGTAAGTACATCGGGCCAGAATGAGCAGTGATACATATAAATTACAGGAACAATGGAGGAAGCCAAGCCGCTCAGTCAGGTCACATAACAATAACCCCCTTTCATCATTCTACGCCCATTTTATTGGCTGACGTCTGTGACTAATCCTGAGCGACCCAGAGAATCCATTGTAGTCTCAGGCTGACATGAAGCAGAGCCAGCCCTCGGGGACAAGTGTCCTGTAATGTGCACCCCAGTAACCCCAAGAATCCCACCACTATGCAGAGCCCCAGGGAAGGGAATCAGAGACAGGAGAAGACAATTACTATTAGGAACACCCTAAATAAGTTACTGGGGTCACCTTCAATAGCAACTCATGAGACACGGCCTGGGACAACTGTGTAGTATAATCAGCCTGAACTATAATCATCCCTGGAACTGAGACAGTAAAAATGGATGTTTGTCTCCAGAGGTCACAACCCAGACCCTCTAGGGATCACTATTAGGGGTTAATGGAGGGAAACTCAGAGGATTTAGGGCTGTCACTGTTTAGGGAACTGTTAATCTTCTCACTGAGCCAGCGAATAAATCCCACAAACACACACAGACACTCCGACACACATATTAAACATATAACACAATTATTATTATGTTTCTAGCCCGCACTTCAAGGGGAACTTGTATGAAAACATTGCTTTTAAAGGCAGTTTAGGATTTAAAGGAAAACTAAACCCTAGAAAATAAATATGGCTAAAATGGCATATTCTATATAGTGAACTTATTGCACGAGGCTAAAGTTTCAGCTTGTCAATAGCAGCAATGATCCAGGACTTCAAACTTGTCACAGGGGGTCACCATCTTGGAAAGTGTCTGTGACACTCACATGCTCAGTGGGCTCTGATTGGCTGTTGAGAAGCTAAGCTTAGGGCTCGTCACTAATTATCCAGCAGAAAATGAGCTTCCCCTGTAATATAAGCTGATGCTACAGGTTTGCTGATTATTAAATTCTGATGCTAATTGCACTGGTTTCTGTGTTGCCATGTAGTAATTATCTGTATTAATTACTAATCAGCCTTATATTGTGACATTTCTATTCTATGTGTACTGTATATTGTGAGTGGGTCCCTAAGCTCAGTAAGTGACAGCAGCACAGAGCATATGCAGTGAATCAGCAGAAAAGAAGATGGGGAGCTACTGGGGCATCTTTGGAGACACAGATCTTTACTGCTAAAGGGCTGCGGTTGCCTTGGGCTGGTACAGAAGCACAAAAAATAATGTACAACATTTCTAGCTACTTCTTTAGTTAGGCTTTATTTGGTATATTTGGTAAATATGATCGTAGCTCATGGCAACAAGACAGTAGCTGGGGTGTCATGTGACATTGGGACTGAGACGAAGACCCGATAGGCTGGAGACTTGGTTACACCGATGCTTCAGCCTTTTCAGTTTTTGCTCCAGTGGCCTGGGGAAAATAAGAGGCAAGGGGGTCTTCTTTATAAACATTTTAAATAGAGGCTTATTAAAGTATTGGTATGGGACCTGTTATCCAGAATGCTCCGGATAAGGGGTCTGTTTGTAATTTAGATCTTCATACCTTAAAGGGCATGTAAAGTCAAAAAAAATAAAATCCCATTTTTACTTTCTTTAATGAAAAAGAAACATGTCTCCAATATACGTTAATTAAAAAATGTGTACTGTTTTTATAAGAAACCTGACTGTATGCAGTGAAATTCTCCCTTCATTTACTGCTGTGGATAGGAATTGTCAGACGGTCCCTAACTGCTGAGCAGGGAAACAATCATACTTATGAACAGCAGGGGGAGCCCCCGCCTTACTTCCCAGCCATGCAGAACTCAAGCAGCTTTGTTTATGACGATCCCTAAGCAGCCCAGACCACACTGAGCATGTGCACAGTCTTAGTCTTGCAAAGATGTATAACAAAGTTACAAGATGGTGACCCCCTGTAGCCAATTTTGAAAGCATAAATTATTTGTTTGATTAGGCTTGTGGTGCAGTAAGTTCATGTTTATATTTAGTATACAAAATACAGCATTTCTAGCCTTATTCTATTTTAGACTTTACATGCCCTTTAAGTCTACTAGAAAATCATGTAAACATTAAATAAACCCAATAGGCTGGTTTTGCCTCCAATAAAGATTAATTATATCTTAGTTGGGGATCAAGTACAAGCTACTGTTTTATTATTACAGAGAAAAAGGAAATCGTTTTCAAAAATTCGGATTATTTGGATAAAATTGAGTCTATGGGAGACGGCTTTTCCGTAATTTGGAGCTTTATGGATAATGGTTTTCCGGATAACGGATCCCGTACTTGTAATACAAACTTATTCTTGCACAAAGCAAATGCTAGTATCACTTTAAAAATGCAGGTGTAGGATCCATTATCTGAAAAACCTGTAATGTAGAAAGCTCAGAAATACAGGAATGCCGTCTCCCATAGACTCCATTTTAATCTAATAATGCAAATTTTATAGAAACTATTTCCTTTTTCTGTGTAATAATAAAACAGTAGCTTGTACTTGATCCCAACTATGATATAATTAATCCTAATTGGAAGCAAAACCTATTGGGGCTTAATTAAATGGCTTTTAAGTAGACTTACAGTATGGAAATCCAAATTACAGAAATGCCCATTATCCAGAAAACCCCAGGCCCCGAGCATTCTGGATAACAGGTCCCATATCTCTACAAATCTAACCTTTGCTAGTCACTATGCTGAGGGACCCTAGCAACGACCAAGTCAAGGAATAAGCATAAGTCATTTTACAACATTCCCATCGACAGAGAGCTGTAATATAAAGACAGGCTCCATGGAGGGAAGTTCTTTTCTCTGTAACTCCAGCCGTGGTTAGTAGTGGCTGTGTCTAGTGATGGGCGAATTTATTCGCCAGTCGCGAATTCGCTACGAATTCCCACAATTAGAATAAATTCGCAAAACCGCAGCGAAAATTCGCCCGTGTCAAAAAAATGGACGCCGGCGCAATTTCGCCAAAAACGGACGCCGGTGTCCAAAAAACGGACGTGGTCAAAAACGAGACGCCGTTTTGCAAATTTTTCGCTGGAAATTTGCAAATTTGACGGCGAAGCAAAACGCCCCAAATTCACCCATCACTAGCTGTGTCTCTTGTGGGCTCTGCAGTCACTTTATGTGTGATGGGTGCCATTATCGCGTGTACTGCACAGAGACAGGTCCCACGGGGAATGAATAAGAAATGATGAGAGAGAGCCGCGCCCAACTTAAACATTCATCCACACTGTACAAAGTTGGAGACAGGGTTAAAAAAATTACAGCAGAATTTCCAAAGAACAGCAGATAAAGAACCTTCCTTAAAGGGATCCTGTCATCGGAAAACATGTTTTTTTCAAAACGCATGGGAAAATTTTTTTTTTCAAAAAGCATCAGTTAATAGTGCTGCTCCAGCAGAATTCTGCACTGAAATCTGTTTCTCAAAAGAGCAAACAGATTTTTTTATATTCAATTTTGAAATCTGACATGGGGCTAGACATTTTGTCAATTTCCCAGCTGCCCCTGGTCATGTGACTTGTGCCTGCACTTTAGGTGAGAAATGCTTTCTGGCAGGCTGCTGTTTTTCCTTCTCAATGTAACTGAATGTGTCTCAGTGGGACATGGCTGCTGGGGGGGAAAAGGTAGGGGGGGTGATATCACTCCAACTTGCAGTACAGCAGTAAAGAGTGATAGAAGTTTATCATGACTGGAGGCAGCTGGGAAATTGACAATATGTCTAGCCCCATGTCAGATTTCAAAATTGAAAATAAAGAAATCTGTTTGCTCTTTTGAGAAATGGATTTCAGTGCAGAATTCTGCTGGAGCAGCACTATTAACTGATTCATTTTGAATTTGTTTTTTTCCCATGACAGTATCCCTTTAACTAGGAACAGAATAATTCAGAGCGGGATACAGGGGGCGGGGACAGGACAGTTTCCGAATCTATAGAAGAACAGACTGGGGCGCACTAGTGATGTGCAGGTCTGCATTTCCCCGATCCGCACCCGCCCGCAGGGTCGTGGACATGAGGGGCCCACGGGGTTACTATTCTCCTCTACTGGCGCATCGATTCAATATTATTTGGGGGCCCGGAGATCGAGGGAGGGGGTCTGGGCCAGCAGGGGCCCATGAGGGCCAGGGCCCACCGGGTTTTTCCCCGCCAGTCCAACGCTAAACCAACCGGCCTTCACCCGCGCCTGCCCAAGCCCGACTTCTGGGTTCCTTTTATAGACCCGCCCGGCTGATGACATCCCAAAAGGGGTGGGGCAAGCAGCTGTAGCGTCTCTAAAAGAACTCAGAAGTCGGAAGCTGGCACTGCAACATGGCGCCCACACCCGCCTGCCACCCGCAAGTGCGAGGTCGGCCCGAACCAACCAGCAGGTATGAGGCCGTCCCTCACACAATGGGAGGCCTATTTATCAAAGGTCGAATTTCGAATTCATGCGAATTATATTTAATTCAAATATACTCACAATTCAACTGGGAGGTTACTTAAGAAAAATTTGAATGTCTAATATTCGACCGAATGGTTCCGACCCGAAAATTCGAATCATATCCTTTTCGTACGAATGGAGTCAGAAAGGCTATTAACATCTATAAATGGCTCAACGGACCTCTGCCGCTGACTTGTACATGAACTCGGCAGGTTTTTGGTGGTGAATATTCGAATTAGGACTGTTTCCATGGTCAAGGTGTGATAAATCTCACATTCGAATTTCACATCTGGGGGATTAAAATTCAAATTACTTTGACACTCGAAAATTCTACTTTACTATTCCACCCTTGATAAATCTGCCCCTAGGAGTAATGATAGGCCTAACCCAAGGCAAGTGCAGGATGCCCAATGCACAACTGCCAGTATGGGACTTACTAACTGCCAGTATGACTAAAGGTGGTCATAGACGTAACAATTACGATCTTTCTTGGAAAAGATCTTGCCAAGAAAGATTGTTTGTTTCAATACACACGTGTAGAGCTGAATCGTCAGAAATACAGGTAGAAACAATACAATTCTACCTGTATCTAACGTTTTAGCACTAACAATGGCCGATGTTCGGGCGCCCAATCAAAATTTTCCGTCCAGCCTGATCAACGAGCCAATCGATATTTTAAGTCTTCGGCTCTTGTCCCACCTAGAGATGTCGCGAACTGTTCGCCGGCGAACTTGTTCGCGCGAACATCGGGTGTTCGCGCTCGCCGGAAGTTCGCGAACGTCGCGCGACGTTCGCCATTTTGGGTTCGCCATTGTTGGCGCTTTTTTTTGCCCTCTCACCCCAGACCAGCAGGTACATGGCAGCCAATCAGGAAGCTCTCCCCTGGACCACTCCCCTTCCCTATAAAAACCGAAGCCCTGCAGCGTTTTTTCACTCTGCCTGTGTGTGCTGAAGAGATAGTGTAGGGAGAGAGCTGCTGCCTGTTAGTGATTTCAGGGACAGTTGAAAGTTTGCTGGCTAGTAATCGTTTTGATACTGCTCTGTTATTGGAGGGACAGAAGTCTGCAGGGGTTTGAGGGACATTTTAGCTTAGGTAGCTTTGCTGGCTAGTAATCTACCTTCTACTGCAGTGCTCTGTATGTATCTGCAGTGGGCAGCTGTCCTGCTTCTGATCTCATCTGCTGACTGCTGCAATAACAGTAGTCCTTGTAAGGACTGCTTTTATTTATTTTTTGTTGTTTTACTACTACTACTACTACTACTATAAGAGCCCAGTGCTATTAGTCTAGCAGTGTTGGGGAGTGGGACTGGTGTGCTAATCTGCTGCTCCTAGTAGTTCAGCAGCACCAACTTTAATTTTTTTTTTTAATATTCATTTTTTTTTTATTTTACTTTTTTTTATTTTACTACCGCTGTAGTAGTGTATAAGTTGACCTTTTAGGCATTATTTGCCCTGTAGGCATTATTTGCACAGTGTTTTCTTCAACCCGCCATCTAGCTGTGTGACCTTGTTCACATTCTGTCTAAATATCCATAATATTACCGTCTCCAGAAAAAACACCGGAGTGACTTTTTTCAAGCAGCCATAATATATTTTACGTAATCCGTATCCACCGCTGTAGTAGTGTATACGTTGACCTTGTAGGCATTATTTGCACAGTGTTTTCTTCAACCCGCCATCTAGCTGTGTGACCTTGTTCACATTCTGTCTAAATATCCATAATATTACCGTCTCCAGAAAAAACACCGGAGTGACTTTTTTCAAGCAGCCATAATATATTTTACGTAATCCGTATCCACCGCTGTAGTAGTGTATACGTTGACCTTGTAGGCATTGTTTGCCCAGTTTTTTTGGCCGCAGCCACTGAAGCACAGAGGCCAGAAAAAATATGCCATATAAATGCTGAAAATAGTCATTTTTTGCCATACGTTGACTCAACGTATATGGCAAAAAATGACTATTTTCAGCATTTATATGGCATATTTTTTCTGGCAACTGTGCTTCAGTGGCTGCGACCAAAAAAATGCATATTTTCTGCATTTATATGGCATAATTTTTCTGGCCTCTGTGCTTCAGTGGCTGCAACCAAAAAAATTTATATTTTCAGCATTTATATGGCATAATTTTTCTGTCAACTGTGCTTCAGTGGCTGCGACCAAAAAAATGCATGTTTTCTGCATTTATATGGCATAATTTTTCTGGCCTCTGTGCTTCAGTGGCTGCAACCAAAAAAGTTTATATTTTCAGCATTTATATGGCATAATTTTTCTGTCAACTGTGCTTCAGTGGCTGCGACCAAAAAAATGCATATTTTCTGCATTTATATGGCATAATTTTTCTGGCCTCTGTGCTTCAGTGGCTGCAACCAAAAAATTTATATTTTCAGCATTTATATGGCATAATTTTTCTGGCAACTGTGCTTCAGTGGCTGCGTCCAAAAAAACTGGGCAAACAATGTCTACAAGGTCAACGTATGGCGAAAAATGACTATTTTCAGCATTTATATGGCATATTTTTTCTGGCAACTGTGCTTCAGTGGCTGCGTCCAAAAAAACTGGGCAAACAATGCCTACAAGGTCAACGTATGGCAGTTGTTTAAAGAGAACAGCAGATTACTAGCCAGCAAAGCTACCTAAGCTAAAATGTCCCTCAAATCCCTGCAGACTTCTGTCCCTCCAATACAGAGCAGTATCAAGCAGATTACTAGCCAGCAAACTTACTATCATCTGTCCCTGAAATCACTAACAGCTCTCCCCCTACACTATCTCTTCCAAGCACACACAGGCAGATTTTTCAGATACATTTTTGCCCTTGATCCCCCTCTGGCATGCCACTGTCCAGGTCGTTGCACCCTTTAAACAACTTTAAAATCATTTTTCTGGCCAGAAATGTCTTTTCTAGATGTTAAAGTTCGCCTTCCCATTGAAGTCTATGGGGTTCGCGAACCGTTCGCGAACCGCTCGCGTTTTTGCGCAAGTTCGCGAATATGTTCGCGAACTTTTTTTCCGACGTTCGCTACATCCCTAGTCCCACCATACACTCACCGAATATCATAGAAAATTAGTTTCGTACGATATAATCTTCGTGTCTATGGCCACCTTAAGTGCCCTGGAGGCCACGAAATATGTAGGGACAGTGGAGATATTGTTCCTTTATTAATGAATTTACAATAAATACGGTAATATATTGTTTGTGTAATATTTGGGGGCCCTTGTGGAATTTTTTTTCAGTGCCCGGCATTTAGGGCTGTACATCATTTAAATATACAGTGAAAGGAAAAAAATCCAAAGGATAATTATTCCCCATTGTATCTTTCATTACTCAGTTATAAGGTTTATATCCCCTTTAAATGTACAGAAAACAGGTAGCGGCAAGAGCAACAGCACCACCTTGTGTTCATAAAACAGAATTACTATAACCCCTTGTACCCCAGCTTGAGCTGAACATTGATTTCTCCTGATTAAAGCAATAGGCAAAAACATGATTTTGTAGAAATTTCTTGAGCTACAAATGGACAAACAGGGAAATTGAAGCGACTCCATATTTGGTGCTTGCGAGGTAGATAATTAGATTTTAAAAAAAAAGGTACCACAAGGGGTGGGTTTGCTTTCTGCTAATCTAGGAACAAACATGGAGGAGCTTCCATTTCCATATTTGCCCTGTTTAGCTCAAGAAATAATGATAAAAAAGGAGTAAAAGAATAAGCAAAAAGAATGTTCAGCACAAGCCCTATTTTTTGTTCTCATGCTGAATACTGCCCCTTTAAATTACACATCATAACATTAGGCTTGCCACTAGTGATGTGCAGGTAGGTCCGATACCCACGGGACATGCAGGTTCGGTCTGACCCCGCATCTCCATCTGAAAAGTTGTTTAGAATTGGCCATTCTGTTCTAGTACTTTTGAGCACAGTATTTCTTGGATTTGAGCGCACCCTCCTTTTTCTCAACAAGATAAAATTATGTCAAAATGGTTGTTTGTTGCCTTCTTACTTATTCTTTCATATTGCAGTTTCAGCCTTGCATAAGCTGCCATTGTCTTAAAGGAGAACTAAAGCTACAAATGTTGTACATAATGTTTTGTGCTTCTGTACCAGCCCAAGGCAACCACAGCCCTTTAGCAGTAAAGATCTGTGTCTCCAAAGATGCCCCAGTAGCTCCCCATCTTCTTTTCTGCTGATTCACTGCACATGCTCTGTGCTGCTGTCACTTACTGAGCTTAGGGACCCACTCACAATATACAGTACACATAGAATAGAAATGTCACAATATAAGGCTGATTAGTAATTAATACTGATAATTACTACATGGCAGCACAGAAACCAGTGCAATTAGCATCAGAATTTAATAATCAGCAAACCTGTAGCATCAGCTTATATTACAGGGGAAGCTCATTTTCTGCTGGATAATTAGTGACGACCCCTAAGCTTAGCTTCTCAACAGCCAATCAGAGCCCACTGAGCATGTGAGTGTCACAGACACTTTCCAAGATGGTGACCCCCTGTGACAAGTTTGAAGTCCTGGATCATTGCTGCTATTGACAAGCTCAAACTTTAGCCTCGTGCAATAAGTTCACTATATAAAGAATTTTTAGGCATATTCATTTTTAGGGTTTAGTTCTCCTTTAAGGAATTAACCTTCTATTCTAATTCATGTGTCTTGTAATGTCCATAAAAGCAGAAAGAAGCACCAAGTAGAAGTTTCCCCCAGTACTAAGCAGAAATGTGCAGCAAAGAGCAAGAATCATGCAAATAACACGTGGGTTAAAGTGCCGCACACTAGTGGAGGAGAGGGCACCCATGTGTTGTACATAATGTAGGTGTCAGCACCCTGGACAATGGCAGAATGATGCCGAGGAATAACTGTACATTCCTGGATCTGATAAAAATCACACAACCGGAGTCAATAAGTATAAAATATTTTAATAAACTCAATATTTTCTCTTACAGTCATAAAATGGGCAAAACCGCGTTAAATTAAAAAAAAACAAGACAAAAAGAGAAGCGAGTCCATTAAGAGAAAAGCAGTAGTAGAGGACTCCCGTACGTTATTAGTGTCAGTCACTTTTGTGAGATGAGAAGTTACAGATGTACATGGGACTGATCATCACTGGGACTCTCTCCATCACATGCTGAACTACATTTCCCACAATCCCATGCTCAGGATCACCTGGAGAAAGGCTCAGGTAGACGATCTCTGTGCTAACGCAACACATACCTTACGCCTATAAGGAGGAGGCGGGGCATCAACCTGTGAGAGTTGAACTACAGCTCCCATCATGCCTCAGTAACAGCTGGAGAGCAATACAAGTTAAAGATACTAAAACTGGGGACAATGTTACTCTGTATTTACTCCAAAACCTCCATTTAGATTAACCTGGCATCATCTCAAATTAGGATAAGGTGTTAAATGGGGTGATCCACCTTTAAGTATGTTATTGAATGACTAATTCTAAGTAACTTTTGAATTGGTTGTCATTATTTATTTATCGTTTTTTTAAATTATTCTGACTCTTTCCAGGTTTCAAATGGGGGTCACTGACCCCATCTAAAAAACAAACGCTCTGTCAGGCTACAAATGTATTGTTATTGCTACTTTTTATTACTCCTCTTTCTATTTAGACGTTTACCAGTCTCTTATTCAAATCAATGCATGGTTGCTAGGTTCACTTGGACCCCTAGCAACCAGATTGCTGAAACTGGAGAGCTGCTGAATAAAAAGCTAAATATCTCAAAAACCACAAATAATGAAAACCAATTGCAAATTGTCTCAGAATATCACTCTCTACTACTGTTAAATCAAATGTGAACAACCCCTATTAGATATATCTAATCTGTGCTACTTTCAATGCTGGTGAACTACAACTCTCAGCGATGCTGAACTGGGTCTGTGCTGGAGGTTGCAAGCTGGAAATCTAATTCTATGAGACTTCATTGTATCTCACACACCTGATCAGGTTATCTTGGTCCACAAAATCCAAGGAGGAATGTAACAATGACATGGCTGGAGTGTAGTGTTAGTTACGTTAATGATGAAACGTTGTCCTGCCCAAGTCTAGGCCTGACGCAGCTCTGTAACAGTCCTCGCTATGAGGAAAAATGGGGACGGAGAGCTAACAGTCTATCTAAGAAACTATGGCTTCCACCTCACGGGCTTGGACAGTGGTTAAAGGGATTCTGTCATGATTTTTATTAGGGATGCACAGAATCCACTATTTTGGCTTCGGCCGAACCCCCGAATCGCTAAATATTCGGCCAAATATCGAACCGAATCCTAATTTGCATATGGAAAGTGAAAACATTTTTAACTTCCTTGTTTTGTGACAAAAAGTAACGTGGTTTCGCTCCCCATCCCTAATTTGCATATGCAAATTAGGATTCAGATTTGGTTCACCCGGGCAGAAGGATTCGGCCAAATTTGAATCTTGCTGAAAAAGGCCGAATCCTGTCCGAATTCCGAACCGAATCCTGGATTCAGTGCATCCCTAATTTTAATCGTGCTTTGTTTCTAAATGACACTATTTACACTGCAAATAATTCACTCTACAATATAAAATTTTATTGCTGAACCAGCAAGTCATTTTGCCTGGTCATGTGCTTTCAGAAAGAGCCAGCACTTTAGGATGGAACTGCTTTCTGGCAGGCTTTTGTTTCTCCTACTCAATGTAACTGAATGTGTCTAAGTGGGACCTGGATTTTACTATTGAGTGCTGTTCTTAGATCTACCAGGCAGTTGTTATCTTGTGTTAGGGAGCTGTTATTTGGTTACCTTCCCATTGTTCTGTTGGGTGATATCCAACAGTACTGCAGTACAGCAGTAAAAAGTAGGGATGCACCGTATCCAGTTCGGCCTTTTTCAGCAGGATCCAGATTCAGGTAAATCCTTGTGCATGGCCCAACCGAATCCGAATTTGCATATGTAAATTAGGTTTGGGAAGGGAAATCACGTGACTTTTTGTCACAAAACAAGGAAGAAAAAACATTTCCCCCCCACACCTTTTCCTTTCCTGCCCCTAATTTGCATATGCAAATTAGGATTCCAATTCGGTTTGGTATTCGTCTGAATCTTTCACTGAGGATTCGGGGGATCGGCCGAATCCCAAAAAGTGGATTTGGTGCATCTCTAGTAAAAAGTGACTGAAGTTTATCAGAGCACAAATCACATGACTGGGGGCAGCTGGGAAACTGACAATATGTCTAGCCCCATGTAAGATTTCAAAATTGAATATAAAAAAAATCTGTTTGTGCTTT
This sequence comes from Xenopus laevis, assembly GCF_017654675.1. NCBI lineage: Eukaryota > Metazoa > Chordata > Amphibia > Anura > Pipidae > Xenopus > Xenopus laevis. The sequence goes on from NC_054375.1 coordinate 144,098,221, forward strand.
TGAAAATGGGATTTCAGTGCAGAATTCTACTGGAGCAGCACTATAAACTGATGTGTTTTCCCCATGACAGAATCCCTTTAAAGACCAGTAGAATTGTTTAGCAAGAGTCGCATCAGGTCCAAGTTCCCGTCAGCTGGGAATAGTCTACTATACGTATAATGGCAGGTGTATGTAACAGTCTCTCCACTCTTTATACAATGGCAGTGTCTCTTAAAATCAGTCAGCCAATGAACCTCGGTCTTTTCACGCTGGAGCGTTCCATGATGTTGCAGAAGGGGCCGAGGCAGCAGCAAATGTTTCTCTTTAAAGGGAATGTCGCGGGTTAATAGCGGCCAGCCTTGGCATCTCCTATCGCCCCCCAAACGTCGAAAACAAACTCGTCTGGGAAGGCAAAGTCTCCTAGTGCTCGGTCCAAAGCCTGAGAAAAATCATCGGGATTCTGTTTATCCATACCCAGTTCCACCATAGTGCCAGCTGCAAGAGTGGACAAGACTATTAGAGACAGACATTAAGATGCTACAATAACTGAAGCTGCTCAATACACTAATAAAGAACAAGTAAAGGAACACCAACAAATGAATGTGTATTAAAGGGGTTGTTGAGTTAAAGGGATACTGTCATCGGAAAATGTTTTGGTTTTTTTTCAAAACACATCAGTTAATAGTGCTGCTCCAGCAGAATTCTGCACTGAAATCCATTTCTCAAAAGAGCAAACAGATTTTTTTATATTCAATTTTGAAATCTGACATGGGGCTAGACATATTGTCAATTCCCCAGCTGCCCCTGGTCATGTGACTTGTGCCTGCACTTTAGGAGAGAAATGCTTTCTGGCAGGTTGCTGTTATTTCTCCTACTTAATTAACTGAATGTGTCTCAGTGGGACTTGGCTTTTACTATTGTTTTTAGCTCTACCAGGCAGCTGTTATCTTGTGTTAGGGAGCTGGTTACCTTCCCATTGTTCTGTTGTTTGCCTGCTGGGGAGGAAAGGGAGGGTGATATCACTCCAACTTGCAGTACAGCAGTAAAGAGTGATTGAAGTTTATCAGAGCACAAGTCACATGACTTGGGGCAGCTGGGAAATTGACAATATGTCTAGCCCCATGTCAGATTTCAAAATTGAATATAAAAAAATCTGTTTGCTCTTTTGAATGATGGATTTTAGTGCAGAATTCTGCTGGAGCAGCACTATTAACGGATGCTTTTTAAAAAAAACATGTTCTCCCATGACAGTATCCCTTTAACTTTTAGTATGATGTAAGGTTCAAGCCTGATATTTCTCAGAACCAAGGGCCGTGGACTTTAAGGGATTGTTCACCTTTAATTTATTCCTTAGTATGGTGTAGAGAGAGTGACATTCTAAGACCATTTGCATTGGTTTTTATTTTTCATTATATGTTTTTTGAGTTATTTAGCTTTTTATTCAACAGCTCTCCAGTTTGCAATTTCAGTTATCTGGTTGCTAGGGTACAAATGACCCTAGCAACCATGAATTGATTTAAACAACAGACTGGGATATGAATAGGAGAGGCCTGAATAGAAAAATGAGTGAGGATGCACCGAAGCCAGGATTTAGCCTCTCTCAGCAGGATTCTTCTTCGGCTGAATCCTTCTGCCCGGCCCAACCAAATCCAAATTGGCCGGAGGGGGGAAATCGCGTGACTTTTTGTCACAAAACAAGGAAGTAAAAAATGTTTTCCCCTTTCCAATCCTAATTTGTAAATGCAAATTAGGATTTGGTTCGGTATTCGGCCGAATCTTTTGCGAAGGATTCGGGGGTACGGCCGAATCCAAAAAAAGTTGACTTGGTGCATCCCTAAAAATGAGTAATAAAAAGCAGCAATAACAATTAATGTGTAGCCTTACAGAGCATTTGTTTTTAGATGGGGCCAGTGACCCTTTGAAAGCTGGAAAGAGTCAGCAGAAAAAGGTTAATTCAAAACTATAAAAAATAAACAATGAAGACCAATTGAAAAGTTTCCTAGATTTGACCATTGTATAACATACTAAAAGTTAAAGGTGAACCATCCCTTTAAAGTAATGACAATATCATGAAGTGTTGCCCTGCACTGGTAAAACTAGTGTGTTTGCTTCAGAAACACTAGTATAGTTTATATAAACAAGCTTCTGTGTAGCCATGGGGGCAGCCATTCAAGCACAGGATACACAGTAGATAACAGATAAGTACTACTATAGTTTATATAAACAAGCTGCTGTGTAGCAATGGGGGCAGTCATTCAAGCACAGGATACACAGTAGATAACAGATAAGTACTACTATAGTTTATATAAACAAGCTGCTGTGTAGCCATGGGGGCAGCCATTCAAGCACAGGATACACAGTAGATAACAGAAAAGCTCTGTAGTATACAATGGAATTCTTCAGAACTTATCTGTTATCTACTGTGTATCCTGTGCTTGAATGGCTGCCCCCATGGCTACACAGCAGCTTGTTTATATAACTATAGTAGTACTTATCTGTTATCTACTGTGTATCCTGTGCTTGAATGGCTGCCCCCATGGCTACACAGCAGCTTGTTTATATAAACTATAGTAGTACTTATCTGTTATCTACTGTGTATCCTGTGCTTGAATGGCTGCCCCCATGGCTACACGGCAGCTTGTTTATATAAACTATAGTAGTACTTATCTGTTATCTACTGTGTATCCTGTGCTTGAATGGCTGCCCCCATGGCTACACAGCAGCTTGTTTATATAAACTATAGTAGTACTTATCTGTTATCTACTGTGTATCCTGTGCTTGAATGGCTGCCCCCATGGCTACACGGCAGCTTGTTTATATAAACTATAGTAGTACTTATCTGTTATCTACTGTGTATCCTGTGCTTGAATAGCTGCCCCCATGGCTACACAGCAGCTTTTTTATATGAACTATATATTTTTTTTATTAATGCAGAGCTACAGTACTTTATATTGCCATTCCTTTAAAACACTTATTTGTGCTGTTACTGTTCCTTTAAAGGCACCTGCACATCTCTATGATTGGATGTCAGTAAAACCTCTATAAAGGCGTCTCCGTGGGCTTCTGAATTGTATCTCCCAGCATCCTCAGGCAGACCAAGGCTCTCCAATATGTGCCTAAGTATATGTACGGTATATAACAAAAGATAACTAAAAGTGCGGGTCTAGTAGCTCTACACAGTTGATTTCTAACACAGTGAGCAGATACTTCTCATAGAATCTAGGACAGGCTGATAAACATTACTTGGATCAGTATCTCTGAGCAGAAATGTAATAGGGTTATTTATTATGTGCATTTCCCAGCGACTAAAGGACAAGCACAGATACATTACCCAGTTCGTTGTCTCTGATTCCCATGTAACTTTCCAGCAGATCATCCACTTTCTGCACAGCTTTCTCTTCAATAACAGACACCTGCAAGGAAAAGACAAAAGTAAAACACATGCGATGCCATAATTCACCTATTTCCTACACCAATAAGCTTAAAGGATAAGTAAGCCTTTAAAATTAGCGAATGTAAAATTGATGAGGGGGATATTCTAACCACTTTTGCAATGTACACTCATTATTTATTATTTGTTAATTCCAAGTTATTAAAGGAGACATGTACTGTTACAATGAATGAATTTAGTTACAACAGCGCCACCTGCTGGTCAGTTTCCCACCAGTCTGACCACCAAGTAGTCAAGGAAGTTGTCAGGAGAAAGAAAGAGGCTGCTTTGATGTTCTTCTGTTTAGAAAAGATTTGAGAAAGGTTTCCTCCTGACAACTTCCTTGACTACTAGGTGGTCAGAATGGTCAGAAAAAGACCAGCAGGTGGCGCTGTTGTAACTAAATTCATTCATAGTAACAGTACATGTATCCTTTATTATCTTGGAATTAAAAAATAATAAATAATGAATGTACATTGTAAAAGTGCTTAGAATAGCACCATCAACAATTTTACATTCACTTATTTTAAAGATTTACTTATCCTTTAAGCTTAGGGGTTGTTGCTAATTATCCAGCAGAAAATGAGGTTCGTCTGTAATATAAACAAATGCTACAGGTTTGCTGGTTATTAAATTCTGATGCTAATTGCACTGGTTTCTGTGCTGCCATGTAGTAAGTATCTGTATTAATTACTAATCAGCCTTATATTGTGACATTTCTATTCTATGTGTACTGTATATTGTGAGTGGGTCCCTAAGCTCAGTAAGTGACAGCAGCACAGAGCATGTGCAGTGAATCAGCAGAAAAGAAGATGGGGAGCTACTGGGGCATCTTTGGAGACACAGATCTTTACTGCTAAAGGGCTGTGGTTGCCTTGGGCTGGTACAGAAGCACAAAACATCATGTACAACATTTCTAGCTACTTCTTTAGTTAGGCTTTAGTTCTCCTTTAAACAAATTGTTTGGGATAAAAATATAAACTGGGTAAAATGTATCTAATATAGTTAGTTAGCCAAAAATGTAATGTATAAAGGCTGGAGTGATTGGATGTCTAACATAATAGCCAGAACACTACTTCCTGCTTTTCAGCTCTCTTGGTTTCCACGGATTGTAACCAGGCAGTAACCAATCACAGACTTGAGGGGGGGGGTACATGCGTCATAACTGTTACTTTTGAATCTGAGCTGCTGCTAAGGATCAATTGCAAACTCACTGAACAGTTATGTTCCATTCTCCCCCCCCCCTCAAGTCTCTGGTTGGTTACTGCCTGGTAACCAATCAGAGGAAACCAAGAGAGCTGAAAAGCAGGAAGTAGTGTTCTGGCTATTATGTTACACATCAAATCACTCCAGCCTTTATACATTACATTTTTGGCTAACTAACTATATTAGATACATTTCTTATTTTGCACAGCCTATTTACCTAGTTTTTATTTTTATACTGAACAAAAAAAGTTCAGTGCCTGAAAGTAATAGACAGTTACAATTTCTTACCAGTTGCTCCACAGTAGGGGGACCCTTAGACCGGAGGCGCAGTGTTCCTCTGCCAGATGGAGATGCCCCAGAACCGACGCCAGAAAAGCCGGAACGTGGGGCAATCATTTCTGAGGAGAGAAAGCAACTTCAGAGTCTGGTGTGTGTATCACAGAGAAGACATGGCTGAAGCAGCAGTAAGTTTCTGGAAGACTTTAAAGGAATTGTTCAGTGTAAAAAGAAAAACTGGGTAAATAAATAGGCTGTGCAAAATAAAAAAATGTTTCTTATATAGTTAGTTAGCCAAAAATGTGTGTGTATACACTACTTCCTGCTTTTCAGCTCTCTAACTCTGAGCTAGTCAGCGACTTGAGGGGGGCACATGGGTCATATCTGTTGCTTTTGAATCTGAGCTGAATGCTAAGGATCAATTACAAACTCACTGAACAGTTATGTCCCATGTGGCCCCCCTTCAAGTCACTGACTAACTCCAAGTTAAAGAGCTGAAAGCAGGAAGTAGTGTTCTGGCTATTATGTAACACATCGAGTCACTCCAGCCTTTACACATTACATTTTGGCTAACTAACTATATTAGAAACATTTATTTTGCACAGCCTGTCTATTTACCCAGTTTTTATTTTTACACTGAACTGTTCCTTTAACAGCTTCATCCAAAAGCATTCCTCCTCAGGCAACAGTCTATGCACCACTCTAATGGGATTTACTATTGCTTTGTGTCGTTTACCGGAACTTGCATTGTATCTGGGTTTATTTCATTGTAAGAGCTTCTGTTCTCATGAAATGCAAAAATTAACATAGGGGGACATTTGCAGAGGGTTTTTGCCTTCACCAAAAACTTGAAAACTTTCAACTTGCCTATTTTTTAATGCACTTACAAGCATTCTTAAATAAAGAACACAAACAGATTGCATCTGGATTTTGCATTCTAATACTCACTGTCCCCCTGGTGTCTATAAAGCTGTGGTGCATTTAAAAATGAGAACCCTAAAGGGATACTGTCATGGGAATTTTTTTTTCAGAACACATCAGTTAATAGTGCTTCTCCAGCAGAATTCTGCACTGAAATCCATTTTTCAAAAGAGCTAACTGATTTTTTTATATTTAATTTTGAAATCTGACATGGGGGTAGACATATTGTCAGTTTCCCAAGTGCCCTCAGTCGTGTGACTTGTGCTCTGATAAACTTTCACTCTTTTACGGCTGTACTGCAAATTTGAATGAGATCACTATTTTGGATTCGGCCAAACCCCCAAATTCTTTGCGAAAGATTTGGCTGAATACCAAACCGAATTTGCATATGCAAATTAGGGGTGGGAAGGGGAAACCATTTTTTAAGTCCTTGTTTCTTGACAAAAAGTCAAGCGATTTCCCTACCGGCCCTAATTTGCATATGCAAATTAGGATTCAGATTTGGTTCAGCCGGGCAGAAGGATTCGGCCGAATCCGAATCCTGCTGGAAAAAGGCTGCATCCTGGCAGAATCCCGAACCGAATCCTGGACTCGGTGCAACCCTAGTACCTAATACTTGATCCAAACAAAGATATAATTAATCCTTATTGGAAGCAAAACCAGCCTATTGAGTTTAATTAATGTTTACATGACTTAGTAGACTTAAGGTATGAAGATTCAAATTAAGGAAAGACCAGTTATACAGAAAACCCCAGGTGCCTGGATAACAGGTTTCATAAAACCCGTATCATAAAACACCCAAATCAGACTTTAATGTACGTACCAAAGGCCTTCAGGGGCTCACATAATTTCAATGTGAACTTGCGCCCACGGGGCAATTCTTTCAGTATTCTGGCAACCTCAAAGTGACGGCTGCCAATCAAATTCTTCCCGTTGATAGCCTCGATCATATCTCCGACTCCAATTAACTGCGTGCGGTGAATGATACTGCCCTCCTTAATGCGCTGGTGAGAAAGGGAGAGAGGGGGTCACTTCTGGAACAGAAGGAAAGGAGCAAATGCAATGATGGAACCGGAATGATCTACGGAGATCTACCTTGAGTCTTTTGGGCAGGACTTCTTTGTATGTGTATTAAACGAACAGTAATATCAAAAACTAAAAGTGTTGTTTTAAAGTAATAAAAATATAGCGCAGTGTTGCCCTGTACTGGTAAAACCGGAGAGTTTGTTTCAGAAACACTACTATAGTTTATATAAATAAGCTGCTGTGTAGCAATGGGGGCAGCCATTCAAAGGAGAAAAGGCTCAGGTTACACAGCAGATAAGCTCTGTAGAAAATAATGGTGTTATCTGTTATCCACTATTTAATCTGGGATCTGAGATAATCAGATCTGTAAACACAAGCTAGGGGAGGAAATGTATGAAAGAGTAATAGGAAGAGCACTCGCTCCATCTGCCCTAAATATTGGTTCACCTTTAAGGTAACTTTTAGTCAGTTATAGAATGGCCAGTTTTAAACAACTTTTCAACTGGTCTTCACTGTTTATTTTTTATATATATTTTTTAATTATTTTTTTTTGATTCTTTCCTGGTTTCAAATGGGGGTCACTGACCCCATCTAAAAAACAAATGCGCTGTAAGGCTACAAATGTATGGTTCTCACTAATTTGTATTACTCATCTTTATATTTAGACCCTCCCCTATTCCGATTCCAGTCTCTCAATCAAATCAGTGCATGGTTGCTAGGGGAATTTGAACTCTAGCAACCAGATTGCTGAAATTGCAAACTGGAGAGCTGCAGAATAAAAAGCAAAATATCTCAAAAACCACAAATTACAAAAAAAGGAAAACCAATTGCAAATTTATTAGAATATCAGTCTCTACATCATACTAAAAGTTAATTTAAGACCCTCCCTTTATTATGAATTAAATAAATGGTACAATTAAAGATACACAAATCACACTACATGTCATTTACAGGTATGTACACATCCCAACAGTGTAGATGACAAATAAAACAAGGACAAAATAAACACAGGACAGCCTACCTTGATGAAGGGAAAGCCTGCTCCATTATCTGTGATTGTCAGCCCAAGAGAGTCCTCGGACTTATAGACTTCCAGCTCCTTCTTCTGTCCCCGCACATGAGCAAAGATAAAATCCTCCAGACCAATCTGTCCTCCCAGCAGCTTATCCATGTCCAGCCGGTGAGTGTTCAGAGTGCAGAACATCACCTGGGAGAAGAAAAAGAGGTGGGTTAAAGGGTAAATTTAACTTAACATTAAAGGGCAGATTTTTTCAAGGGTGGAATTGAAAATCTGAATTCGAAATTCAAATTTTCAAATGTGTTTATGGTCAAAACTGCCAAATTCGACTAATTCGATTTAAAAAAAAAAAAAATGTAATTTGATTTTCGAAATTCATCATACTCTGGCTCTTTAAGAACTGAAATTGAGTTTTTAAAATTAGAAGCGAATTCGATTCGAGTTTTCGGAACGATTTAATTCAGCAGGGTTTATAAAAATTAGATTTTATTAATAAATTTATAATTAGTGGGAGATTAGGGGAGTTTTTAAAAACTCACATGCATTCGAAATTCGACCTTTGATAAAGGTAAAGTTTCGGTCAGTTGTAACACTTTACCGTTGGTGCTTTTTTTATGATTGCTTGCCTATTTATTCCGCCTAGTTCCATCTTACAGTACAGGTACGAGATCTGTTATACAGAAACCCAACATCCAGAAAGCTCCAAATTACCAAAAGGCCCTCTCCCATAGACTCCATTTTATCCAAAAAATTCAGTTTTAGCAATGATTTCCCTTTTCTCTGTAATAATAAAACAGTACCTTGTACTTGATCCCAACTAATCCTATATAATAAAGTTCAAGTGTCTCTGCGTCCAGTCCCTGTGTCCGTGGGATTGCGCTACTGCGCCCCACGGACCGTCTCTTACTGCGCATGTGCCCCACGGATACAGGGACTGAGATATGTGCCAGGCGGTTCCCCTGCTATGTGCACGTGTGTATAATGCAAGTTATATGTTGCTGTAATATGTTCCAGCGTGTGCGCAAGCGTGCACTCGCGCACATGTGTCACAGCGCGAGTACTCAAGCTGCCCCAACCCCCCCTTAACTCATTTGCTCACCAGCACTGTAGTATATTCTCTCCCAGGCCAGCGAAAGCGAGTGCAGCCAGGATTCACCGCACTGCAGTATGGCAGCTCCCTATCTGACGCTCGCTCCCCCCCCATGTGAAGGAAGCCGGCCGTGACATCATCATCAGGCGCACAGCAAACACATGATGAGCACAACTACGGAGCGGAGCACAGCACGCAGCGTCAGGAAGCATCTTTGCGAATTGGGTACTAGCCGACACTGCACTGAAGGTTTCACACGAATGGGGAGCAGCAGCGCGGAGTATAAATAGAGGCAGAGCCCGCAGGCTGGGAGATCAGAGTGAGATACAATCCAGGCTGAGGGTTTAGGATCTAGCCAAGCCTCACACACACAGCACTCGCCTTTACACTGGCGATAGCAACATCCGCATCACTAGCCCTATCCGGATACAACGTCTGAACATGCCTGCAGATAGCATGGAGAAGCCTACAGCCTCCCCCATTGCAGGGGCACCGGCCAACTCAGCGCAGACTCCGGATAAACCCAAGAGTGCCAGCGAGCACAGAAAGGTAAATGTCGCTCTGTGGTGATGACCTGTTCATCCTGAACCTGCCCACCAGGAATATTGCCAACTGGCGCTAAGTGAGTGAGTCGCTCAATTGTCTCTCCTCTCTGTTTTACAGTCATCCAAACCCATCATGGAAAAGCACAGGAGAGCGCGGATCAACGAGAGCCTGGGGCAGCTCAAGACCCTCATCCTGGATGCGCTCAAAAAAGATGTGTTCCTCTCTGGATCATATACCCCTCATATATCCTATATAATAAAGTTGAAGTGTCTCTGCGTCCAGTCCCTGTGTCCGTGGGATTGCGCTACTGCGCATGTGCCCCACGGACCGTCTCTGGCGAATGTTTGACTACATATGTTCTAGCGCCCGTTAATTTAACGGGCTTAATGTCTAGTACATAAATAATCTTAAAGCACTGCATAACTTGTCGTTGCTATATAAATAAATGATGATGATAATCCTTATTGGAAGTAAACCAAGCCCATTGGGTTCGTTTCATTTTTACATGAATTTCTAGAAGATCCATTCTCCGGAAAACCCCAGGTCCCAAGCATTCTGGATAACAGGTCTCATACCTGCACTGGGTTGTTCACCTTTAAGTTAAATTTAGCATGTTATAGAATGATCATTCCGAAGCAACATTTCAATTGGTCTTCATTATTTATTTTCTTGCTTTTTTAAATTATTTTCCTTCTTCTTCTAACTCTTTCCATCTTTCTGATGGGGCTCTATAAGGCTGCACATTTATTGTTATTACTACTTTTTATTATTCATCTTTCTATTCAGGTCTCTCCTATTTATATTCCTGTCTCTTATTCAAATTGATACGTGGTTGCTAGGGTAATATGCCCTTTGCAAAGTACAGGGTTTGTGGGAACCATGTGCAAAAGGGGAGTGTGAATTACAGCGATTGTTTTAAAGGAGTGGTTCACCTTTGAGTTAACTTTTAGTATGATGTAGAGAGTGATATTCTAAGACAATTTGCAATTGGTCTTAATTTTTTATTATTTGTGGTTTTTGAGTTATTTAGCTTTTTATTCAGCAGCTCTCTAGTTTGCAATTTCAGCCATCTGGTTGCTAGGGTCCAAATTCCCCTTGCCACCATGTACTGATTTAAATAAAAGACTGGAATATGAATAGGAGAGGCCTGAATAGAAAGATGAGCAATAAAAAGTAGCAATAACAATATATTTGTAGTCTTACAGAGCATTTGTTTTTTAGATGGGGGTCAGTGACCTCCATTTGAAAGCTGAAAAAAGTCAGAAGAAGACAAAAAAAACCTTGAAAAAGGTCACAGACAACGATTGATATACAGACACACACACACACAGTACCTGGGTACATCGAACACACACACACATAGTACCTGGTTAGGTGGGATACACACACACAAAGAGAACCTGGGTGGGTAGGAGCACATAATATCTGCTGAAGGCATTAACCACCTCTTGTGATCCTTACATAAACTCTGACACATAATAGAACACTCAATTTTAATTTCACACACTTGTTACAGGCTCCACCTGCTTATTAATCATTCTATTTGAGCTTGCCAAATAATAGTCACTCTATGAAAAGAACACACACCTAGATATGAAAAGCCCCTCCCATTAGCTTGGCTTGACTCAAAAAAAAAAAAAAAGAAAAAAAAAAAGAAACAATGTGAGATTGCTTATGCACTATGGCACAAAGCTGACTGTCTTCTTGTAATGCTGCTGAGACGGATGCATTTGTCAAAGTGGACAACTAATTGTATTACTGCCGTTCCCCAAGATTCCTCAATTATCTTACCTCCCCAACAGGAATATTGAATGCCTCTGCAATCTTCCCGTACAGTTCCTTCACATTACTGAATCCCTCGATCCTGCCTGTTGGACTCCCGTGTGCCAGCTGAGCATGGAAGACCAGTCTGGGGCGCAGCGCAGGTGCAGGAGGGGGTAATCCAGGAGGAATGGAAGATATAGAACCTCCAGGAATGCTGCTTGTCTGGGAAATACCAAGTGCACTGCGCTCACTCACATCTTCATCCTCCATCAGAGGAGATGCCTTCTTTCTGCGGCCAAGACCAAGAGGCATTGGAACAGTCCAGTATCACTTTCAGGGGGGGGAAATAAGCTGTGGGCACAAAGGAGAATGCAAAGGGTTATCATCATAGCCATTGCTATTTCTGAAATTGTGTGCAAAGGAAAACCAATTTAAAAACCAAGATGAGTGGCAAAAAGGTTCTGCCTTGCTCCACCCTATGGACTTATTTCGAAAGACACTTAGACCCATGGTACAATCTATTAGCATTTACCACTTGGCAGGGGAATACAGCAGGTATAATGGGTATAGTAGGGAGAGATGGTGCCTATAGCAACAATGGGATAATAGTCTCTGTGAAGGGAGTGTGACTGTGGGATAGCAGGTATAGTAGGGAGAGATGGTGCCTATAGCAACAATGGGATAATAGTCTCTGTGAAGGGAGTGTGACTGTGGGATAGCAGGTATAGTAGGGAGAGATGGTGCCTATAGTAACAGTGGATAATAGTCTCTGGGAAGGGAGTGTGACTGTGGGATAGCAGGTATAGTAGGGAGAGATGGTGTCTATAGTAACAGTGGATAATAGTCTCTGGGAAGGGAGTGTGACTGTGGGATAGCAGGTATAGTAGGGAGAGATGGTGCCTATAGTAACAGTGGGATAATAGTCTCTGGGAAGGGAGTGTGACTGTGGGATAGCAGGTATAGTAGGGAGAGATGGTGCCTATAGTAACAGTGGATAATAGTCTCTGGGAAGGGAGTGTGACTGTGGGATAGCAGGTATAGTAGGGAGAGATGGTGCCTATAGTAACAGTGGATAATAGTCTCTGGGAAGGGAGTGTGACTGTGGGATAGCAGGTATAGTAGGGAGAGATGGTGCCTATAGTAACAGTGGGATAATAGTCTCTGGGAAGGGAGTGTGACTGTGGGATAGCAGGTATAGTAGGGAGAGATGGTGCCTATAGTAACAGTGGGATAATAGTCTCTGGGAAGGGAGTGTGACTGTGGGATAGCAGGTATAGTAGGGAGAGATGGTGCCTATAGTAACAGTGGATAATAGTCTCTGGGAAGGGAGTGTGACTGTGGGATAGCAGGTATAGTAGGGAGAGATGGTGCCTATAGTAACAGTGGATAATAGTCTCTGGGAAGGGAGTGTGACTGTGGGATAGCAGGTATAGTAGGGAGAGATGGTGCCTATAGTAACAGTGGGATAATAGTCTCTGGGAAGGGAGTGTGACTGTGGGATAGCAGGTATAGTAGGGAGAGATGGTGCCTATAGTAACAGTGGGATAATAGTCTCTGGGAAGGGAGTGTGACTGTGGGATAGCAGGTATAGTAGGGAGAGATGGTGCCTATAGTAACAGTGGATAATAGTCTCTGGGAAGGGAGTGTGACTGTGGGATAGCAGGTATAGTAGGGAGAGATGGTGTCTATAGTAACAGTGGATAATAGTCTCTGGGAAGGGAGTGTGACTGTGGGATAGCAGGTATAGTAGGGAGAGATGGTGTCTATAGTAACAGTGGATAATAGTCTCTGGGAAGGGAGTGTGACTGTTGGATAGCAGGTATAGTAGGGAGAGATGGTGCCTATAGTAACAGTGGATAATAGTCTCTGGGAAGGGAGTGTGACTGTGGGATAGCAGGTATATTAGGGAGAGATGGTGCCTATAGTAACAGTGGGATAATAGTCTCTGGGAAGGGAGTGTGACTGTGGGATAGCAGGTATAGTAGGGAGAGATGGTGTCTATAGTAACAGTGGGATAATAGTCTCTGGGAAGGGAGTGTGACTGTGGGATAGCAGGTATATTAGGGAGAGATGGTGCCTATAGTAACAGTGGATAATAGTCTCTGGGAAGGGAGTGTGACTGTGGGATAGCAGGTATAGTAGGGAGAGATGGTGCCTATAGTAACAGTGGATAATAGTCTCTGGGAAGGGAGTGTGACTGTGGGATAGCAGGTATATTAGGGAGAGATGGTGCCTATAGTAACAGCAGATAATAGTCTCTGGGAGTAGGAATGACATGATTCCCTGTATATCACACAGTTGCCCAACCTAAAGTACAAGTGTAAGCAGCAAATAACGAGGACTCGCTAGAAGGAACGAGCACTACAGTGAGTCCCAGGCTGTCAGTCTGTGTGTTGCTCAGGGATATAAAGATGGAGGATCAGGGAGATATAAGGCCCAGGGGACATGACTTCAGTACTAGACTATTTGTATCCACTGTACAACAGTAAAGTGAATGGGAGCACAGAGATTGGAGCAGCCTGGGAAACCTATAAACACCTGTACAACAAAACAAACCCACGTCACGACCCTGATGTAACACGTCCAGCTGTCATTAGACTTCATATGCGGCTGAACTACAAGTACCGTCACCCCTCACCTCAGCCTCCCGCTGCAGCAGCTCAGTAGCAGATACACATCCACGGACAGCAAATCTCACACAGACATGTCCGCCTTCCCGTACACTTTCAGCCCTATCGAGATATGCGCCACTCTCTGCGGTGAGTCACTGAGGCTTTCCGGTTTCGCTCACTATTCCCGGTACCGCTTCCGGTTTCAGGGACCCTTCCTTTTTTTTTCCAAACGCGAATGGGCGTGGCCGCTGTGGATATAGGGCAGAATACTAACCAGTCTTCGCACAAATCTCGCGGAGTAGGCGCGACCATTCATTGGCCAATAGTAATCGAGGGCGCGGCCTCGCTGTGGTTTGTTCACAGGAGCGTGTGCCAATAAAGTTGGTTTGATAGCGGAGTGGTCTTACGCAGTACAGTTACCATGGAGATTTGCTGAGCGCGGGAAAAGTGTGTTTTATGCTGTTGGAAAACCCATGACAGTAACAAAAAAGAAAGAATGGGAAAAACTTAAATTAGAGGTGAACAACCCAAAAACTCCACTTGATTGAGTTTTCGAGCGAAACCCACCAAAAAAAACTTGAACGCCATGAAGGGGTTGTTCACCTTTAATTCAACTTTTAGTATGTAATAGAATGGCCTATTCTAAGCAACTTTTCAATTGGTCTTCATTTTTTCTTTTTTTTATAGTTTTTTATAACTATTTGCCTTTTAATTCTTTCAAATGGGGGTCACTGACCCCATTTAAACAACAAATACTCTGTAAGGCTACACATTTATCGTTATTGCTACTTTTTATTACTTATCTTTCTATTCAGGCATCTCCTATTCATATTCCAGTCCCTTATTCAAATTAATGCATGGTTGTTAGGGGAATTTGCAGCCTAGCAACCAGACTGCTGAAATCATACCTCCCAACATTTTGGAAGTAAAAAGAGGGACAAAAAAAAATTTTCCGCATGTAGCGCAGCAATTTTTTGACCACACCCTTTCTGTGGCCACACCCCCTAATTACCATGTTTGTTTGAAAATATTTCTCCTTATCTAAACTGTGTTTTTGTGTCTCAAAATTGTTACAAATTATCTTATTTGCACCTGTTAGCTGTTCTTGGCTCTCTGCTAAAAGCCAATTAAGTGAGAAACTTTGTTTCTTTTTCAGTGCAGAGAAAAGAGGGACTTTCCAGTACAAATGAGGGACTGCGGGTTGAGCTGTCAAAAGAGGGACTGTCCCTCCGAAAAAGGGACAGTTGGGAGGTACGCTGAAATTGCAAACTGGAGAGCTGCTGAATAACTTGGGTAATCATAAATTCAAAATGACCATTTTAAGAACTAAGGGCCGCCCCCTGGGATCCTACGACTCACGGTGCACACAAACAAAGCAAGGGCACACATACATGTTAGGTCACATGAGCCAATAGAGGAAGTTCTGTCTTTTGCTTCCACACTTCTTCCTGTAACAGTTAAAAGTGCATTGTTTTTGGTCAGATGATCTCTGAGAGAGCCCATAGACCATGACTAAATCGCACCTCCCAACATTTGAAAAATGGAACGATGGACAGAAAGCCGTGTGCAGCATGTCAGAAAATGTTTTGATCATGTCCATTTTATGGCCTCACCTCCTAAATACAATGTTCATTTAACAAAATGTGGCAGGTTATGGAAAGTACTTTGATCATATTTCTGGGAGTTTTGGGCCATGTTTTATATAGGGTTGCCATCTGTCTGGTTTTGATCTGGACAGGCAGTTTTTTGAAGGTCTGTCTGGGTCAAAACTACCTGCCCGGTTTTCCAAATTAGTCCAATTGCTAGGGTTGCCACCTGTCTGGTTTTGACCTGGACAGCCTGGTTTTTTGAATTCAATAGATAGGGTTTGTGACGTCAGTGGGTGTGTCTGTGACGTCAGTGGGAGGACCTGTGATGTCAGCGGGCAGGGCTATGATGCGGCGATCAGCGATTGCCCGATCGCAGTGTCAATCAAGGGAATCCCACCCGGTTTTCCTTATTTGGAAAAAAGGGCAGGAAGTATAGACCCGGGCAGCCCCTCAAAATACCAGGCTGTCCGGGTCAAAACCGGACAGATGGCAACCCTAAGTACCCCCGAACTTTTATTGGTGCGGAGTACAAAAGATGAAACTTTCAGAGTATCACTGACGAAGGGCTCGTGATACCTCTGAAATGTTTGATCTTTGTACTCCAATATTTTTCTGCAATTTTGGGTTTTTGAAGGGCTGCCCAGGTCAAAGTTGCCTGCCCGGTTTTCCAATGGGATTGACGTGAAGATCCGCCAATCAGCAATCACCACGTCATAGCCTTGCCCCTGATGCTGTGGCACTCCCCCATCATGGACCCGCCCCCATTACATTGTGGTCCCGTCCCCAACACAACCTGCCCGAAGTTCTACTGCATAGAAGGTGGCAACCCTACCAATCACCGATCACCACGTCATAGCCCCGCCACCAATGTCACATCCGCCCCCGCTACTTAATACCCTGCACCCTCTATGTCACGGTCCCGCCTCCCCACTAGGGTTGCCACCTTTTCCCAAAAAAAATTCCGGCTGGTGGGGGCGGGTACAAAAAGGGGGCGTGGCGTGACGGCAAAGGGGTGGGGTTATGCCAAAAAGGGGCGGGCCACAGCGTGGCCAGGACAAGAACCGAAGGACAAGGTAAGTTTACAGGGGATTGGGGGCTGGCCTAGGGGGTCTTTTTAAGGGTTTAACAAATTTACCGGCAGCTACATTGCCGATAAATTTGTAATACCGGCCCCGGCCTTGGCAGGTGTTTTACCGGCTAGGCCGGTAAAATACCGGCCAGGTGGCAACCCTACTCCCCACCCAGAGTTAGTTGGGAGGAAAGGTTTATAACAATTACCATCCAGATAAGCGGCGGAGTGGGTGATGTAGGTGACACCACGGGGTGAAGCAGTGACACCAGAGGGCGGGTTATGATGTGGCTGCCCATGATTAGCTGAATTACATGTCAGTCAGGGCAGAGTCCTGTCTGGTTTTCAGACTTCTGAAATCCAGACAGGCATTTTGGAACCGGACTGTCTGGTTTTAAGGGGCGGTTCAATTTTAAAGTTCACTTTCAGCATGTTATAGAATGGTTAAGTCTAAGCAATTTTTCAACTGGTCTTCATTTTTTCTTTTTTACAGTTCTTGAGTTATTTGCTTTCTTCTTTTGACTCTTTCCAACTTTCACAAAAGGGTCTCTGACCCCATCTAAAAACCAAATGCCCTGTAAAGCTACACATCAGCTGTTGCTACTTCTTTTACTCATTTAGGGCCTCTCCTATTAACATTCCATTCCTCTTATTAAAATCACTGCATGGTTGCTAGGGTAATGTGAAACCTAGCAAGTAGATTGCTGAAATTGCAAACTGGAGAGCTGCCGAATAAAAAGCTAAATAACTCAAAAACCACAAATAATAAAAAACAACAACCAATTGCAAATTGTCTCAAAATATCGCACTCTACTACTAAAAGTAAAGGTGAACAAACTCTTTAAAAACAGACAGGTGGCAGCCCTACCCATATACCTAGTGCTCAGTGGTGTAACTACAGTGTACCGGGTCCCCTGCAAAAAAAATCTTCAGAGGTATCCCCACCCAACCAGCCCACTTCCCACCCACATTCCACCCACATCCTATCCCGACTCTGCCCACTCCTGCCCGACTTGCTTCCCACTTCCTCGCCAATAAGAGAGAGTGGGTGGGGAGGAGGGTTTTTCTTATTAGCTATAGAGGAAGCAGACCCCAGGCCCCCCTGTTTCCCGGGCAGGAGCGCCATTAGAAATCACAGGGCCATGTACAACAAAATTATCGGGCCCCTGCAGATCAAGCCAGCGAGCCCCACCCCAGATCCCGCCCACTCCACACAACAGTTAAAAGACCACACAGACATCAGTGCTAAAAAAGGTAACCCCCCCTACACACAAATTATAAAAAGCTATTGATGGCCAGGGCCCCCTTATAACTGTGTTGCCAGGGCCCCCCTTGAATTTTTTTTAAAAAATTGCTGGTCAGGGCCCCCCTACAAGTTAAAAAAAAATAATTGGTGACCAAGGCCTCCCTATAAGTTAAAAAAAAAAAAATTGGTGACCAGGGTCCCCCTATAAGTTAAAAAAAAAAAATTGGTGACCAGGGCCCCCCTATAAGTTAAAAAAAAAAATTGGTAACAGGGCCCCCCCTATAAGTTAAAAAAAATAATTGGTGACCAGGGCTCCCCTATAAGTTAAAAAAAATACATTGGCGCCAGGGCCCCCCTAACAAGTTAAAAAAATTGGGACCCCAGAGAATATTTTTTTTAAAAACATTGGTGGCAGGGGCTTTTAGAGTAATAAAATAATATATTGGTGGCCAGGGGATTAAAAAAAAACAAAAAAAACACAAATTGGTATGGAGTAGAATTGAACTCATGGCTTCAGGACTTCAACTTCATATCCTTTCGTGACTTTGGGTCTTTTCGCTGTCAAGGGGGGCCCGGCTCTTTCGAAAGTGCAGCACTGCACTGAAGGGGGGCACGGGACACCTTTACCCCCTGTCCCCCCTGTTGGCGGCCCTGTCCCCGGGCCCCCTGTACTTCCTATATAGTTACACCACCAAATAGCGTGTTAAAAACTCGGACATATTTTACCGACACGTAGTCGAATTCGACCAAACTCAATTCAAGTTTTTTTCCCTGAAAAAAATGTTAATGTCAGGAAGGCCACAAACCACTCCAAATCGGTCGCTGCACCTCTCCCATTGGCTTGTACAGTAATTTGGCAGGTTTTAGGTGGCGAATAGTCGAATTCTTAAAGGGCCAGAGTATGATAAATGTCAAAAATCAAATTAAATTTTTTTTAAAACAAGTTTGGATAATTCCCTAGTCGAATTTAACAGTTTTGACCATAAAGAAAATAGAAAATTCGAATTCTCTCAATAAATCTGCCCCTTACTGTTCTCCAAAATAATTACTTGAATGGAGAGAAAGTAGTCTAATGTAACTGCATTGCTTTATATTCAGATATATATACAATGGATGGAGCTGCAGTTTTGGTGTGACCCGGGTCTTGTATCTGACTGGTATCAAAACACAGAGATCTGGAAAGACCTTCCTAATTGTTTGTCTGTACAATGGTCTATTCAAGTTCAAGTTCATGGAACAGAAAGATGTTTTTGCTACAATAATAGTCATATTTTGATGTTACTCTAAGATGACCTTCGACGAGACTCTGGAAATCTGAAATGGGCAGCACTCCAAACTTTCATTAAAAAGCTTTTATTCTTATCAGCAGGGCAACAGTAACAGCAACGTTTCCAGCCTGTCACGGCTCTTTACCAAGCTCTACAAGCCTGTCCCACATTATCTCCCTACTTCCCAATTGTCCCGTTTTCAGAGGAACAGTCCCTTTTTTGACAGCTTAACCCGCAGTCCTGCATTTGAACTGGAAAAAAACGACTTTCTCTGCACTGAACAGCCAGAAAAAGACACAATGGGGCTCATTTATCAACACTGGGCAAATTTGCCCATGGGCAGTAACCCATGGCAACCAATCAAATTGCTGCATTCACTGTTCTACTTGCAGCTGGCTTTAAACAGCTTTTCACTGATTGGTTGATATGGGTAACTGCCCATGGGCAAATTTGCCCAGTGTTGATAAATGAGCCCCAGTGTTTCTAACTTAATTGGCTTTTGGCAGAGTGCCCAGAACAGCCACAGCTGCAGATAAGATACTTTTGTAACAATTTTGAGAAAAGCAAATAAGTCATTGTAAATATATAAGATAACAGGTTCATTGGGAGAAGTTAAGGTAGCCATAGACGCAAAGATCCTATTGTACGAATCGAGGATTCGTACGATTTTTGGATCGTGTGTCGCGTGTGCCGTCATTTTTCGTCCGGCGGAGATTGGTCGTTTGATTTTGATCCGACCGATCCCGACTGATCCCTCCGGAGCCCATTGCGCATCATAATCAGATCGTCCGCCATACGGCCGAACGTTCAGATTACCCCCCGATATAGCCATGCTCGTTAATGGCATATTGGGGAAAGATTCGCTCGTTTGCCGATGTCGCCAAATGAGCGGATCTTTGCGTCTATGGCCACCTTTAGCTTAAAGGGCAATTTACCTTCATTAGCAAAACTGTAATAATTGAAAAAAACCACAGAAATATGTTCAAACTTTCATAACCTGCCAAATTTTGTAAAATGAACAATGTAATTGGGGGTGTGGCCACAAAAAGGGGCGTGGCTAAAATAGCCGCCCTACGTGCGGCTACATTTTTTTGTTCCTCTCTTTATTTCCCAAATGTTGGGAGGTTTGTGCATGTAGCAGTCTAACACACGTATCGTTTTTGTGATTTATGATTTTAATGCCGCAACTTTCCAAAGAAGCTGCACTGTGCCTTTTCTAATTTTAAAATGAGAATGCTGCGCAATTCACGAACAGCTTCAGTTAAACGAGTGCAGAATATTATAGGTTGCTTTTATAGTTTTCAGTGTGGTAAAGGATAAGTAAACCTTTAAATTAAGTAAATGTCGAATTGGTGAGCACTTTGTCATTTACTTTATTTTTTCAATTCAAGGTATAAAAGGATACATGAACAGTTAATATTAATGTATTTTGTTACAACAGCGCCACCTGCTGGTCAGTTTCCAACAAAAAAAATAAAAAAAATAAAAACCTTTCTTAGATCTTTCCTAAGCAGAAGAACATCAGAGCAGCCTCTTTTTCTCCTGACAACTTCCTTGACTACTTGGTGGTCAGAATGGTCAGAAAAAGACCAGCACGTGGTGCTGTTGTAACAAAATTCATTCATGTTAATAGTACAGTATCCTTTAATATATTAAAATGAAAAAATAATAAATAATGAATGTAAATAACAAAAGTGCTTAGAATAGCACCCTCATACATTTTACATTCACTTATTTTAAAGGTTTACTTTTCCTTTAAGGCAGCAAATATCTGAATTTAAAGGACAAGGAAACCCCCTTATTCTTACTTTGCAGAATCGTTGACATCATACCCTCTTCTGAACTGCTATGTTTTTTTTCTTTGTCTGAATTGGCACCCAGAGCAGTTTCTGACTGCCATATTGTTTCCATATATGTCAGTGCTATTGTCACTAATTTAGTTGTGTGCATGTGCACCTGTCTCCTGGTCGCTGATGATGCGAGTGATGCCCAACTCAATTCTATTTTGCAGCGCTGACAGACTTCGCAGGGCATGGGCATCGCTTCTGTGCAAGAGTTTAGTCTTGGTCTGAGGCTCTGAACTGGAATTAGGTGGATGTGATTTAGCTCACGTTCTTGGAATCTGCATGTTTCTTAATGAACTGCTGTAAACTGAGTAGAACGAGCACAAGGTTTGTAAGACACTAGCCATTATTTTTAATGTAACCATTCATGCGAACAAAGGGTTGCCACCTTTTCCCTGCGGTAACTCCGGACGGGGAGATGATGTCACAGGGGTGATGTAGTGACGTTGTGAGGGTGGGTTGGTCTGCGACTGGCTAATCACTGCGTTAATCTTAGTGAATGCCCGGTTTTCCAAATTAGGAAAACCGGACAAGCAGTTTTAACCCAGACAATAGAGATCTGTGGGTCGACTAAAACTGGACCTAACCCTAACCTGGCTCCTTCATTTATATACCCACGCTTGCCCTGGCGTCACAGAAGGGGGCAGGGCATGTCCAGCATGAATATATAAAATATCGTGCAGGTCCTGCTGGTTTTTATGCAAATAAAACTTGCCTCCATGCCTGGAATTCAAAAATAAGCACCTGCTTTGAGGCCACTGGAAGCAACATTCAAGGGGTTGGAGAGAAACATATTGCTCATGAGCCACTGGTTGGGGATGAGCCACTGGTTAGGGAAGAGCCACTGGTTGGGGATGAACCACTGGTTGGGGATGAGCCACTGGTTAGGGAAGAGCCACTGGTTGGGGATGAACCACTGGTTGGAAATGAGCCACTGGTTAGGGAAGAGCCACTGGTTGGGGATGAACCACTGGTTGGGGATGAGCCACTGGTTAGCGAAGAGCCACTGGTTGGGGATGAACCACTGGTTGGGGATGAGCCACTGGTTAGGGAAGAGCCACTGGTTGGGGATGAACCACTGGTTGGAAATGAGCCACTGGTTAGCAAAGAGCCACTGGTTGGGGATGAACCACTGGTTGGGGATGAGCCACTGGTTGGAGATGAGCCACTGGTTGGGGATGAGCCACTGGTTAAGGAAGAGCCACTGGTTGGGGATGAGCCACTGGTTGGAAATGAGCCACTGGTTAGCGAAGAGCCACTGGTTGGGGATGAACCACTGGTTGGAGATGAGCCACTGGTTGGGGATGAGCCACTGGTTGGGGATCATGAGTATATAGGCACTCACTAACTTCACCATACTGACTTAAGCTCCCACTCTGCGTTCCATGTAGATTGCATTTGTCTTTGCCATTTTAACATGTAACATCACCACCCACACGTATGTTTTCACACCACTGGGACTTCTATCGTAATTTCTGCAGAATACGTATAATAGGACCCTTCTTCAAAATTCTGCACCCCCACCCCTATTGTTTTGATGGTCCTAGTCCTCTTTTATAACATTCTGTACTTTCTCTGTGTTGATCCACTACATTAATAAGGCTCCCTGCTCAAGCTGGAGTTGAAGAGATAAGATTTATACAATGTTCAGTCCTCTCAACACACGTTCGGTTGTGTTGCCTGATAACTGCCTAGTTTGATTTGCAATTCTTATCATTTTTATACCACAATAAGAATGAATTTAACTCAAAAGTCACCAAAAAAGGATCCACGCTTTAGGAATCTTACAGGAATCTCATAAAAACGGAGAAAAAGCTGGAACGGCCTTAATTTTGTATATTATCAAAACAAACCCATCTTCTTCCAAAGGCTTGTGGGAATGGACATGGAAATCGCATTATTAGACTCAGAACATCATCATCTCACATTTTGTTTGACAGCTCCCCTCGACTTGAAAGAATCAGTAATATTAACAACTCCTGCTTTCTGTAAATTTGGACATTTTTATTTTTCCCGTGGTAATATTGTTTATAAATCATGTTAAACCCATTATTTATGAAATCAGCTCCAATGGAGGAAAAAGAAATTCAAGGGTCAGGCACTAATGAGAGTGGGCCGGCTGCTGTCAGTGCAGTTTCAGAGAGGCAACGCAGCTGTTGGATGGCTTGGACTGATTTTTAAATATAAAGGGAATAGGGGGATATAAGCACATTGCATTGTTAACAGGGATATTATGGTGGCTTTTAAAGGAACAGTAACTAAAAGAAATGAGTGTTTTAAAGCAGAAGGAAAATCTTCTACTTGGGGGTGCCAAATGTTAGGAACCCCCAAGTGATTGTATTAACTTACCTAAAACCCCGGGCCGGATCAGTTTTCTGCTGATAGGAGCACCGGCCTGGGAGGTTCTTCCAGTGAGCACCATGGAGCGATCCTCTTCCGTATTCTTCTGTCTTCAAATTTCCCGGGGCAGACGCATGCGCAGTAGAACGAAATAGACGACTTTTTTAGTTAAAGTTCAGCTTTTCACTCTACTGCACATGAGCAGCCGTGAGAAGAAGTCAGAAGAGAATCACTCCGTGGTTCTCACTGGTATAACCCCGGGCCTGTGTCGTTTTCTGCTGAGCATCGG
Source organism: Xenopus laevis (assembly GCF_017654675.1). Classification (NCBI taxonomy): domain Eukaryota; kingdom Metazoa; phylum Chordata; class Amphibia; order Anura; family Pipidae; genus Xenopus; species Xenopus laevis. The sequence goes on from NC_054375.1 coordinate 144,121,734, forward strand.
CCTGGGGTTCGCAGAGAGCGAAATTGCGCTCTCTGCACTAGAAAAGCCGAATTTCCAGTTTAAAAACCGGAAATTCGGCTCTTAAAGTTACAAGGATCGGCTTTTTGCTGCCCCTTGTAACTTCTGGGGAGATGCCGTCTGAGGCAAAGTACTCACCTTGCCTCATGGCAGAAACGCCCCTGACTGGCGTGTTTGCTTCAGAAAATCTACTATAGATTATATTAAAATAGTTGAGAAGCCCTGCTATAGGCATGGCCTATAGAAAAAAAAATCTGCTGTGTAGCCATGGGGGCAGCCATTCAAGCACAGGATACACAGTAGATAACAGATAAGTACTACTATAGTTTATATAAACAAGCTGCTGTGTAGCCATGGGGGCAGCCATTCAAGCACAGGATACACAGTAGATAACAGATAAGTACTACTATAGTTTATATAAACAAGCTGCTGTGTAGCCATGGGGGCAGCCATTCAAGCACAGGACACACAGTAGATAACAGATAAGTACTACTATAGTTTATATAAACAAGCTGCTGTGTAGCCATGGGGGCAGTCATTCAAAGCTGAAAAAGGAGAAAAGGCACAGAATGCACAGCAGATACCAGATAAACTCTGCAGTATACAATGGAATCACTCAGTACTTGTACAGTATCTGTTATATACTGTGTATTATGTGTTTGAATAGCTGCCCCCATGGCTACACAGCAGCTTGTTTAAATAAACTATAGTAGTACTTATCTGTTATCTATTATGTATCCTTTGCTTGAATGGCTGCCCCCATGGCTACACAGCAGCTTGTTTAAATAAACTATAGTAGTACTTATCTGTTATCTATTATGTATCCTTTGCTTGAATGGCTGCCCCCATGGCTACACAGCAGCTTGTTTATATAAACTATAGTAGTACTTATCTGTTATCTACTGTGTATTATGTGTTTGAATGGCTGCCCCCATAGCTACACAGGAGCTTGTTTAAATAAACTATAGTAGTACTTATCTGTTATCTATTATGTATCCTTTGCTTGAATGGCTGCCCCCATGGCTACACAGCAGCTTGTTTATATAAACTATAGTAGTACTTATCTGTTATCTACTGTGTATTATGTGTTTGAATGGCTGCCCCCATAGCTACACAGGAGCTTGTTTAAATAAACTATAGTAGTACTTATCTGTTATCTATTATGTATCCTTTGCTTGAATGGCTGCCCCCATGGCTACACAGCAGCTTGTTTATATAAACTATAGTAGTACTTATCTGTTATCTACTGTGTATTATGTGTTTGAATGGCTGCCCCCATAGCTACACAGGAGCTTGTTTAAATAAACTATAGTAGTACTTATCTGTTATCTATTATCTATCCTTTGCTTGAATGGCTGCCCCCATGGCTACACAGCAGCTTGTTTATATAAACTATAGTAGTACTTATCTGTTATCTACTGTGTATCCTGTGCTTGAATGGCTGCTGCCATGACTACACAGCAGCTTGTTTATATAAACTATAGTAGTACTTATCTGTTATCTACTGTGTATCCTGTGCTTGAATGACTGCTCCCATGACTACACAGCAGATTTTTTTTTTTATATAGGCCATGCCTATAGCAGGGCTTCCCAACTCTTTTACTTGTGAGTCACATTCAAATGTAAAAAGAGTTGGGGATAGGCCCGAAGTATTAGGGGTGGCATGCTGCCCAGCCACTTTCTCGGGAGCACTGGGGATGCGCAACTCCTCAGTGCTGCGGCTCCTCCCTGCTTCTCGTGCGGGCGCTAAGGGGATGCGCCCAACTGTGAAATCGGGCCCTGGTTGGGAAGCAAAATGGGGGTACCAAATAAGGGCTATGATTGGTTATTTGGTAGCCCGTATGTGGACTGGCAGCCTACAGGAGGCTCTGTTTGGCAGTACACCTGGTTTTTATGCAACCAAAACAAGCCTGGAATTGAAAAATAAGCACCTGCTTTGAGGCCATTGGGAGCAACATCCAAGGGGTTGGTAAACAACATGCTGCTCACGAGCCATTAGTTGGGGATCACTGCCCAATAGCAAATACAGCTCCCTAAGTTTTGTAGCATCTTGTGCACAGTAGTAAGAGCTATGCAGCATAGGCAATCTCCTCCTAAGCACTATTAAACAAAATATTAGGGAATATTGATACAAATAGCCCACAACAACCAGAAGACAAGATTGCACAGCTCTATGGCAGCAATATGTAGGGCAATGGGGCTGTCATAGAGGTAGAGGTTGGGAGTCCCAATCTGAAGTCTAATTATAGTAGAATTTGGTCCCTAATAAATTCTTGCCCATTGGCATTAATTGCCAAAAGTCTCCCTGAATTGTTTTGCCCATTCCCGCTCCTACTCCTTGCTGATAGCTCAAGCATATCAATCAAATTAGGACTTATCATACCTTACCATATAACAGTGTCTGACCAGCCTTGTATCAGAGTCCCAAGGCTCCACTAGGATTTGCAGACCTAGGAGGAAGCTACAGTTCAACACAGTTCAAGGTATCCGAAGGGGTTGAAGAAGAATAATCAATTCCAGACAAATGGTCAATTACAGGCAGCGAGTGCTTAGCCAATATAACAGGCCGAGGTCAAACACAGGAAGCAATAACAATCTCAGAAATCACACCCAGGAACATAAGAAGTAGAACCTATTATTGGGCAAGGTCTGTAGTATTCTGGCGTCTTATATAGGCTGGTTTTCAAGCCAAACTAGTGGGATGACGTCACGTTACGTGCTGATGTCACGCATCAACGTTGCACGTTTTGACGCACCGGCTTCATGGCGCTGCACATGTTTGTTGCGTTGGCATCAGGACATTGCGCACGTTTTGACGCACTGGCGTCAGAACTGACCACGAGGGAGGACTGGGCGCCGCCATCCTGGCCATGGCATCGGCTAGAATCTGCAGACCGGTAAGTATTCCTTGGAGAGAAGCAGCAGGAGTGCAACAGGCAGCGTATTGGGCTCCATCATTGGACTTAGGCAGCTGTGATGAAAGTTAGTGCTGTCTTTGTGTCTTATATACAGAGTTTACAGGATTGGTACCGATCTGACATAAGAGAAAATTGATATGACAAATACTTCTTGAAATTTTCTTTTCCTGAGACAGTGGTCACTAACAGGGGATTAACCAGTTTGGGACCACTGCCATGTTAGAATCAGAAAAAGTCTTTATGCTAATTAGTTATCAAAATGTTCTTTTCCCGAGAAGTAACATGGCAGTGGTCACAAATGGGTTAATCCAGCTAGTAACCACTGCCATATGAGGATCAGGAAAAGCTGTATTTTGCACCCTCGGAGCCCAAGATCTGCTCTACTTCACACTGGCTCAGAGTGGTGGAGCCTGCACATTGGTGATACCAACGGGTTCGGGCCGACCTTGCACTCTTCTTCGTCACCGTCAAAAGCCAGCTTCTGACATCCGTTTTTTTTTTCTTTTATAGACGTTGCTCCTGCTCGCCCCTCTGCTTTTGGGACATCATCGGCGGGGTGGGTCTATAACAGGAACCCCGAAGAAGGGTGGGTGCGGATCAGGGAAATCACAACCCGCACATCACTACTGCACATGGCTACAGAATGCATTGAAACATAACCAGAGAAAGGACAATGACATTACAAGGCATCAGGCTCTACCATTCCAGACCAAAATGAAGTTAAGAACCTGTTGATTAGTGAGAAATTCTCGTCCCCCACCCGACTCATGAGGGCCCGCACCTGAACCAGGCCGCGGTTCCACATTAAAGGGCATGTAAAATGTAAAATAGAATAAGGCTAGAAATTCTGTATTTTGTATACTAAATATAAACATGAACTTACTGCACCACAAGCCTAATCAAACAAATAATTTATGCTTTCAAAGTTGGCTACAGGGGGTCACCATCTTGTAACTTTGTTAAACATCTTTGCAAGACTAAGACTGTGCACATGCTCAGTGTGGTCTGGGCTGCTTAGGGATCGTCATAAACAAAGCTGCTTGAGTTCTGCATGGCTGGGAAGTAAGGCGGGGGCTCCCCCTGCTGTACATAAGTATGATTGTTTCCCTGCTCAGCAGTTAGGGACCGTCTGACAATTCCTATCCACAGCAGTAAATGAAGGGAGAATTTCACTGCATACAGTCAGGTTTCTTATAAAAACGGTACACTTTTTTTAATTAAAGTATATTGAAGATAGGTTTCTTTTTCATTAAAGAAAGCAAAAATGGGATTTTATTTTTTTTGACTTTACATGCCCTTTAAATGAATGCTAGTCTTCATATTAGTATCCCTTAATATAGTAGACATATCTACAAATAAAAATAATACGTAAAGTTTATTAGTTAAAAGGACACAAATGCGCTGCATATATCCTTAAGGGATGGATGCAGGGAGGATCTTGGTCCCCCAGTTTCTATTAGGCTCTGCTCCATTTAGGAAAACAACAAAAATAAAGTTGCAGTGTGATTGGTCCTATAGATTAAGCAAATATTTCATAAGAATGTTTTAATGTATAATTACAGCTATTAACCAATTCTTTATACATTAAAGTTCAGACCTGGTCTGTTTATCTGTTTTTATCTTGTGATGTAAACATTTTACTGTTATTAATAAGATATGTCATATTTATGACTGTATGTTCTATTTTAAAAAAAAAAAATTCAATAAAAATATTGAAACCTAAATGAATGCTAGTCACAAGAAAAAAAAAAAAGACACAGAAATGTGAATCAAAATAATGTTTTTATTTACGGCCAGGAGCATCAGAAGCAATTTCCTGGGCTTAGAGATGTACAACAGTTACACCCTTAGATTCTTTTAGTAGTATAACTTATGTGGAGTATCACCTGCCCGTTGTTTGTGTAATAGCGACTTCTGTTGTCACTTACCGGCTTTATAAACCCTCCAACATCACAGGTTTTTACATCCATGCCACAATGGCATCTTCCTGACATCACTTATATACAAAAAAACTTTACAAAACATAGTACAGATATGCATAACATATAAATACATGGATTCAGTTTGTCACCCACACCAACGAGGCTTAGGCTGCAACCAGCAACATAAAGGCCATGCAACCGGCATCTTCAGTTTCACCCAATACTTCCATAACAATTTCAGTATAAAAACCCCATATTTGTTACAAAAAAAAAAAAAAAAAAAGCTTCCCATTGACTTTGCGGTTATTACTGCACTGCATTATTAAAAAATAAACATTTTAAGAACTACAAGGTATCATTTTTTTACAACAACAAAATACACTTTTTCTGTTTCTGAGAAGAGAATTCATTCCCGTTATATTCTGTATGTATATGTCACGGAACTATCCGGATAAAATAGGGATGCACCTAATCCAGGATTTGCTTTGGGATTCGGCCTTTTTCAGCAGGATTCGGATACAGATGGTGCCTGGCCTAACTGAATCTGAATTTGCATGTGTAAATTTGAGGAGAATCCAACAGAATGCGGAGTGGAGATGTCGGAGCTCATCCGGCTCTCGCGATATCCCAGTTACTTGGCTCTGGCTTCAGCAAGACTTTATATCGCGAGTGCCAATCAATAGACACAAATCGTGCTATTATCTAATCTGGCTTTATTAATATCAAAGGTACATCGGTGGGTAAAAGCGAACGCATTTCGTGCCGATTAACCTAGGCACTTCTTCAGCGTACTAACGGATTCAATTCATGTGTGCTTCAACAGGCTCTTTGTAGCCCCCAGGTGCAAGCTGTACCCCCTGCCAGGGCAAAATTACATGGATCAATGAAAACAGCAGCACTCCGGTATTATTGGAAAAAGTGAAGCACTTTAAGTGCCTAAGGTAGCGTTTCGGGCTATGATTTTTTCGGCCTGAGTAGCCCGAAACGTTGCCTAAGGCACTTTAAGTAAAGTTCTTCACTTTTTCAATAATACCGGAGTGCTGCTGTTTTCATTGATCCATTCTTCAGCGTACTAGGCACGAAACGCGTTAGTTTTTACCCACTGATGTACCTTTGATATTAATAAAGCCAGATTAGTAAAGTAGAGGAGGGAAGGGAAATCATGTGATTTTTCATTACAAAACAAGGAAGTAAAAAAATATGTTTCCACTTCCCGCCCCTTTTTGCATATGTAAATTAGGATTTCGGTTCGGTACTAGGGCCAAATCTTTCACGAAAGATTTGGGGATTTGGCCGAATCCAAAATAGTGGATTCGGTGCATCCCCAGTATATCCATATATACAGTACACAGAAAACGGGGAAAAAAAAAAGTCATGTTAATAATAAATCGCATGTTGCATACATATACACATTACACAAATATAACAACTTTGTACGGCACCACACAAGATAGCCCTTTTGTCTATCAGGACTTTCCATAACGTGAACCATCCGGCGCGTCAGCGATGCAGCACAAAGGAGTGGAATATATGAAAGTGAAAAATTGAAGCAAAAGTTGTTTTCAGCCAGCCGCATAAAGGGATTTTGCGGCTACGCGTATCCAGTTTATATCTCCCGACAGTTATTTCCAGAAAGGGTAACAAAATAAATGGACTTCTGAAGAGTCTAAAGGTGGTGCCCGGATGATCAGACCGTATTGTCAAATTGGCCAAACTGCCCAACCAAATCTTGGCATGTAGGGGCGGCTTTAGTGAATGTAGACATGTTGTCTGACCTGCCCCTTTAACAAGATGAAAGAGGCAAACGTGTGGATACCACAAGGGTACTGCCATTTGATCTGTCACCTTAATACTGTGGCCGTTTCCAGTTCAACATTGAGGCACAATATCTCAGCACTAGACAAAAGGCAACTACAGTCGCTACACTCAAAAATGAGGTGTTTTCGGACTGAATAGATCCCTGGACCCCAAAAGGAGTATTATTTGTGGCTTAAAGGAGAACTAAACCCTACAAATGTATATGGTTAAAAATGCCATATTTTATATAGTGAACTTATTGCACGAGGCTAAAGTTTGAGCTTGTCAATAGCAGCAATGATCCAGGACTTCAAACTTGTCACAGGGGGTCACCATCTTGGAAAGTGTCTGTGACACTCACATGCTCAGTGGGCTCTGATTGGCTGTTGAGAAGCTAATCTTAGGGCTTCCCTGGCTGTAATATAAGCTGATGCTACAGGGCTGATTATTAAATTCTGATGCTAATTGCACTGGTTTCTGTGCTGCCATGTAGTAATTATCTGTATTAATTACTAATCAGCCTTATATTGTGACATTTCTATTCTATATGTACTGTATATTGTGAGTGGGTCCCTAAGCTCAGTAAGTGACAGCAGCACAGAGCATGTGCAGTGAATCAGCAGAAAAGAAGATGGGGAGCTACTGGGGCATCTTTGGAGACACAGATCTTTACTGCTAAAGGGCTGTGGTTGCCTTGGGCTGGTACAGAAGCACAAAACATAATTTACAAGATTTCTAGCTACTTCTTTAGTTAGGCTTTAGTTCTCCTTTAATGCAAATGATCAGCATTGCCACTCCTAAAACTTTTCCCAAGTCCATTAATATAACAAAGTGCAGTTTAGATTCATGGAATAAACATATAAATGGGGGTGGGAAAATGAATATGTGATCACTATTAAGGTTACCAATTGAGATATGGCACCCCAACCATCATCCCTCCCCCCTCCCCCACGCCCCCTTGAGCAGATAGGGTACAATTAACCAGTTTGCTTTGGTCGCGGTGCCTTAGGCAAAGGCTTGTTCCTTATGCAGGAAGGACCCTTTCCAACATTTCACGGGTACTGGCCGTAAGCCTTTCGGGAAAACGAATGTCGAAATCTACAATTAAGTCACCGCGCTGGTCAGGAGATTTTGGTAAGGGAAGTCCTTCGCTAGTTATTCGCCTTTTGGTTCCGGGACGGATGATGTCAGTAAATGTGAGCGGGATTGTGCGGTTATCCACCGTGGGGATATTGACTGAACAGCCACACAGAGCCTGTTGGGAGAATGGGTTTAAAACATATGAAATAGATGGAACAATATACATCTATCAAAGTATACATGGCAGCATAGTAATAATCAGCAAAACTGGCCAATTAAAGGAACAGTAACACCAAAAAAATAAACTTTGTAATGAAAATATAATGCACTGTTCTTCTGCAATGGTAAAACTGGTGTGTTTGCTTCAGAAACACTACTATAGTTTATATAAACAAGCTGCTGTGTAGCCATGGGGGCAGCCATTCAAGCACAGGATACACAGTAGATAACAGATAAGTACTACTATAGTTTATATAAACAAGCTGCTGTGTAGCCATGGGGGCAGCCATTCAAGCACAGGATACACAGTAGATAACAGATAAGTACTACTATAGTTTATATAAACAAGCTGCTGTGTAGCCCAGGGGGCAGCCATTCAAAGCTGAAGGCACAGGAAATACAGATAAACTCTGTAGTATACAACTGGATTCTTCAGAACGTATCTGTTATCTACTGTGTATCCTGTGCTTGAATGGCTGCCCCCATGGCTACACAGCAGCTTGTTTATATAAACTATAGTAGTACTTACCTATTATCTACTGTGTATCCTGTGCTTGAATGGCTGCCCCCATGGCTACACAGAAGCTTGTTTATATAAACTATAGTAGTACTTATCTGTTATCTACTGTGTATCCTGTGCTTGAATGGCTGCCCCCATGGCTACACAGCAGCTTTTTATATAAACTATAGTAGTACTTACCTATTATCTACTGTGTATCCTGTGCTTGAATGGCTGCCCCCATGGCTACACAGCAGCTTGTTTATATAAACTATAGTAGTACTTATCTGTTATCTACTGTGTATCCTGTGCTTGAATGGCTGCCCCCATGGCTACACAGCAGCTTGTTTATATAAACTATAGTAGTACTTATCTCTTATCTACTGTGTATCCTGTGCTTGAATGGCTGCCCCCATGGCTACACAGCAGTTTGTTTATATAAACTATAGTAGTACTTATCTGTTATCTACTGTGTATCCTGTGATTGAATGACTACCCCCATTGCTACACAGCTTATATAAACTATAGTAGTGTTTCTGAAGCAAACACGCCCATGCCCATACAGGGCAACACTAAGTTTTATTATCATTCTTTTAAACACTTTCATTTTTAGATGTTACTGTTCCTTTAAAACCTTTACCTAAAGGTGGACAAAAAGCTGATTCAGCTGCCTATGGACATGAGCATGGGCTTAAACTACCCTTTTTTTAAATTTTTTTTTTTTTTTAACACCTTGTTGTTCAGTATCTAACTCATCAATATATTGAAGCCAATTAGATCAATGTGGTCCATGACAGGTCTCTACGTGATTTAATTATTGGCCCAAGGATTGAAATCAGCATTAAGGCCAACAAATTAGCGAAAGTTCTCTTCAAGGGGGGTTGTTCACCTTTAGAATAACTTTTAGTATGCCATAGAGAGTGATATTCTAAGACTATTTAGCATTTTATTCAGCAGCTCTCCAGTTTGCAGTTTCAGCAATCGAGTTGCTAGGGTCCAAGTTACCCTAGCAACCATGCACTGATTTGAATAAGAGACTGGAGTTTGAAAAGGACAGGAACTGAATAGAAATATGAATAATAAAAAGTAGCAATAACAATAAATTTGTAGCCTTACAGGATATTTGTTTTTAGGTGTGGCCAGTGACCCCCCATTTGAAACCTGGAAAGAGTCCACTAAAGGGAATAATTACAAAGCTATAAAAATGAAAACATTAAGCCCTGTAGAAAAGTTGCTTAGGATTAGCCGTTCTAGAACATACTAAAACTTAACTTAAAGGAGAAGGAAAGCTAACAAGCCAGTTTATTGCCAATAGATTCGCCAACATAGTGCAAGTTATAAGACTATATTTATTCTGTAGAATGCTTTACCATACCTGAGTAAAAAGCTCTAGAAGCTCTCTCTGTTTGTTTAGGATAGCAGCTGCCATATTAGCTTGGTGTGACATCACTTCCTGCCTGAGTCTCTCCCTGCTCACTCATAGCTTTGGGCAGGTAGAGACAGCAAGGAGGGGAGGAGGAAGAGGGGAAAAAGGGAGGGAGGGAGAGAGGAGCAAACTGAGCATGCTCAAGCCCAAGCCCTGGAGGTTTAAGCTGAAAACAGGAAGTCTGATACAGAAGCCCATGAGTACACAATAGAAGGAAAGAAATGCTGTGTTTCTTTTGGCAGAGGACTCAGAGCACCATTACTTTGAGGGTTTACTGGTGTATTTATATAGACCTTTTTGATAAAGCCAACTTAATTTTAGCCTTTCCTTCTCCTTTAAAGGTGACCCACCCCTTTAATGGCCGAGCCAAAACGAGCAGATCTTTATGTATATGGCAGAATTTGTTCAGTTCTCATGGTGTCAGGGACTCCGTTTTTTTTAATGAAAATATTAGCAGTTTAAGTGACTTTAATGCAACGTGTGGCTGGAATTAGCCCTCGGCATCCATCTTACCTCTCGCAGGCTGATCTTGGCTGTATACACCACATCAGATCCTTCTCTTCTGAACACAGGGTGGGACTTGTCCTTCAGCACAAAGACAATATCTGCGGGAATGTTGCTGGGAGTCTCGTCGCCTTCTTTAGGGAAGGTGATCTTCGTGCCTTCTTTCCAACCTTTCTTCACCTGAATGGTGAGGATCTTGTCCTCGTTGCGCACACTTCTGCCGTCCGGCCCCAGTCTCTTGTGCGAGATTTTCATTTTCTTTGTGCAACCATTAAACACTTCCTCAAGGGATACCGGGAGTTCACGTGTAATTGGAGGATCCTGCTTTTTGGGGATATTCTCCCGTCGACCTGGTGCAGACCGAGGAAAGCCTCCCATGCCCCCCATGCCTCCCATCCCCCCCATGCCTCCCATCCCTCCGAAGCCCCCAAAGCCAGCAAAGGGATCATCCGTTTCCATATCATCATCAGTGCGGCCAAAGAAGCTGTCGAATGGGTTACGACCACCGAAGAATTCAGAAAAGACCGCGTGAGGGTCACCGTGGAAAGTGTAGCTATAGTTCCCATTGGGACAGCTGCTTCCTCCACCCCCACCAGGAGTTCCTTTCAGGCCTGATTGGAGCATAAAATAAGATCATTTAGAGGCAATAAAAAGAATCTGGCGAGATGGCAATGTAGGAATAAAAGACGGCACCTCCACATTTCATTATATTTACCCACAGTGCTCTGCTTCAGCCAAGGGAGCTCAGACTATGGGCACTTTAGTTCTCTTTTAAAGGAGAACTAAAGCTTAACTAAAGAAGTAGCTAGAAATAGTGTACATTATGTTTTGTGCTTCTGTACCAGCCCAAGGCAACCACAGCCCTTTAGCAGTAAAGATCTGTGACTCCAAAGATGCCCCAGTAGCTCACCATCTTCTTTTCTGCTGATTCACTGCACATGCTCTGTGCTGCTGTCACTTACTGAGCTTAGGGGCCCACTCACAATATACAGTACACATAGAATAGAAATGTCACAATATAAGGCTGATTAGTAATTAATACAGATAATTACTACATGGCAGCACAGAAACCAGTGCAATTAGCATCAGAATGTAATAATCAGCAAACTTGTAGCATCAGCTTATATTACAGCCAGGGAAGCTCATTTTCTGCTGGATAATTAGTGACGAGCCCTAAGCTTAGCTTCTCAACAGCCAATCAGAGCCCACTGAGCATGTGAGTGTCACAGACACTTTCCAAGATGGTGACCCCCTGTGACAAGTTTGAAGTCCTGGATCATTGCTGCTATTGATAAGCTGAAACTTTAGCCTCGTGCAATAAGTTCATTATATTAAAGGGGAACCGTCACCCAGAAAAATGATTCAAAATCCTATTTTATCACATTAGTCAAGCAAAATAAACTTTAATTCCACTGTATAAATTATTTGAATCTTGTTTCCTTCAGTCTGGGAACTCATAATTATAACAAGCAGGCAGCAGCCATTTTGTGGACACTGTTATTAAGACAAGTCTTGTATCATCTCAGAATCTTGTTTGTGCACCAGAATGGAGGACCTGATGTCCATCCCCATGTCCTGGCTACACAATTAAATGGTAAAGAGAACGGGGGAATGTGGGGAGAGCAGTGACATCTAGAAAGTTCTGAATGGAAAGTGAAAGTATTTGTCTGCCCTGCCTCTATCTTTGTATGCAGAACAGCACCAGACTGTGAAACTTGTGTGTTTAAAAAGCCTTTATTTCAGCTTTGGGCATTTTTAAACACAAAAGTGTCACAGTCTGGTGCTGTTCTGCATACAAAGGTTGTCGTGATATCAGTGGAAAGTGGCCACTGAGGAACGTGCACCAAGTCTCTACAGGAGAGATAATCGTTGTGCTGACTACTTTTCCAAGATTCTGCCCTGCCTCTATGCCTAGGCATAGAGGAGGGGCAGACAATATTTGATTGACAGCTTAAATGTCTAAATGAGCTTACAACAGCTATGAACGCTTTAATAAAAAACAGAAATTGGATTTCATGTTTAATTTAAAAAGGACTTTTATTATACAGATTTTTGTGTCTGGGTGACAGGTCCACTTTAAATATGGCATTTTTACACAAATTCATTTTTAGGGTTGAGTTTTCCTTTAAGAAAATGCAGAATGCGCATCTTAAAGATACAAAGGTAGCTGGATATGGTTCAAGAAAGTTCCAGGAAGGAATGCAGGAGACTGTGAAACAAGCTTGGCTTTGCAGAACACAAATAAATGAACAAGACTGAACATGCAAGCCTTCAGAGGAAGGGAATTCTACCTTTTCATGAGCAGGGATTAATGTCCTTTAATCAACTATACTTTAAAGCATGGGAAGATAAAGCCTTGCTTATCAAACAGAATTATCATAATCCAATATACTGACTGATTATAACCCCAACATTGCTAGAATGGGAGCTACTCCCCGAGTCAGAATTCCCTAATTATATGGTGGCTGTATGATACAATATTTTCTGCTGTACCAGAGGCTATATCCCCACTATACACTATACTGTACTACACCACATGCTGCAAAAAAAAAAAAAAAAACAAAAACAAAAAAAATAATAACGGCATGCTTAGATCTGTACAAGACAGGGTTAAGGCTTAGTCCACACCAGGCGATTCGGGGACATTTAGCGCTCTGGCGACTAATCGCCTCGTCTTTGAGGCGACTTTTCTCCCCGAACCGCTTCCTCTTCTCCTGCGCCGGCTGTAATGAGAGTCGCCTGCATTATGACACACGCGGCGCTTCGTTTTCCGAAGTTGCTCGAAGTTTCCTCGTGAGGAAAATTAAGTGCCGCGTGTGTCATAACACAGGCGACTCTCATTACAGCCGGCGCAGGAGAAGAGGAAGCGGTTCGGGGAGAAAAGTCGCCTCAAAGAAGAGGCGAATCGCCTGTTGTGGACTAAGCCTTAACCCTGTCTTGTACAGATCTAAGCATGCTGTTATTAGTCTTTTTTTTTTTTTGTTTTTTTGCTGTGGACTAAGCCTAAAAAATATAAATGCCGACAGTATCAATGGGAATGGGGCAGAACAATGGGTTTTGCATATGAAAAGTTTCCCTGTGCTTGGCCACATCGGTGTGTCTGATCTGCACAGGGCACAAGAGAGTTCTTTTATAGTGATTTGCACACCCAAGCACAAATGCCTTAGGGCTCTTACTCACGGGCGTTTGAAGCTGCGTTCCGGTTTTATGCGCTCAGCCGCAGGGGAGCACAGGCGTAGACGCGATGAATTCTTTTCAATGGGGCTGTACTCACACAGACGAATGTAAGCGCCGGACGCAGGAAAAATGCAACATGCTGCGTCCCAACCTGCATTCGACGCTTACATGAGTCTGCGTGAGTACAGCCCCATTGAAAAGAATTCATCGCATCTTCTCCTGCGGTCCCTTGCAGCTGAACGCATAAAACCGGAACGCAGGGGAGCGCAGCTTCAAACGCCCGTGAGTAAGGGCTCCAACATGTACAGTTTTTTGAAGTTTCTCTCCCCATTCAGGAAATCCTACTTAATTTAGTGCTTTGCCCATTCATGTAATGTGAGTTTTAGTTTGTATACAATACTGTGAAGCTGATCAGGGATAATACGGGCCAATCAGAACAATTTTAACTGATCTCAGATAATACAGGCCAATCAGAACAATTTTAGCTGATCACAGATAATAACTGGCCAATCAGAACAATTCTGAGCAAACAGATCTGATATCTGCCATTATAAGTGGGCACACAATGAGCTGCATTTCAGGATGATACTCGTAAATCCCCACTCCTTTTGGGTGTTAAGTCAGTTCGCAAAGGGTTTTAGCCCTGAAAAGTCCTCTCAACAACCTTGTGTGACATACTGCAACCCCTCGTTATGAATTAGAGATGAACGAATGAAGGACTCGGTGTGCAGGACATGAATTTGGCTTAGGGTCTGGATTTGGTCTACTAAAAGATACTTTAAAGGGCAAGTCAACCCCAAAATAAAAAATTGGCTAATAAAAGAAAACACAATCTAAGCAAATTTGCAATATACATTTATTAATTTTTTTTTTATGGTTTTAAAGTTATTTGTATATGCATTGCTATTGAAAGCAGTGTTGGTCTGTACCTTTCTACTACCTGTCCTGATGTCTAAGACTGTTGATACAATGTAAGGCAAGGCAGTTGATTTACAGAAATATATAATGAACAAGCAACTGGAGAGCCTTTTCAAGTCTTGGTGTATTTTATTTGAGTACTACATGTTTTGGACCACACGGGTCCTTCCTCGGGTGCTCAAATAAACTACACCAAGACTTGAAAAGGCTCTCCAGTTGCTTGTTCATTATATATTACAGATTTGGAGGTGGCTACTCTATAGATTGTGGCAGAGCCTAATGGAATATTTGTAACAAACTGTAGATTAAACTGGAAAATCTGTTATTGGCATCTGATTAACAGACCTGTCTTTTCTGGGGAACCAAGACTTTTGCAACATTGTTTAAAAAGTAACAACCAGGAGTTAAGCGAATGTTGCTATGAATAGCAATCATTTTTACAAATAACTTTAAAAGCAGTGACAACATTTAATCAATGTATATTGGAAAGTTGCTTGGGTTGTTTTTTTCTATTAGGCAAATTTTTATTGTGGAGTTGAGTTGCCCTTTAAGCTCTTGACAGTGACAATTTTGGATTCAGAGTTGAGGCACGTTTTTTTGATTGATCTCAAATTTAAATATTCAAATTAGCATTTTAATTCTATTTGATATTCAAACAGATCTTTCGTGGAGGACTCTGTTGAATAGGAATATTATGCATTTGTTGCATCCCCGTTATGCAAACAGACACATTTACAGTCTAGCAAATAAACTCAAGGATCTGCACCACAACTAGTAATGTGCGGGCTGGCCGGATACTCGGGTGGGTTTGGGCCGACCTCGCACTTCGCGGGTGGAGCTCTTCTCCTGCTCTCCCTGCCACATTCAACTGCCTGCTTCCGGCTTTATAGCTGCGCACCTGCTTGCTCCGCCCCTTTTGTGACATTATCGGCGGGGCGGGTCTATATAAGGAAGCCGGTAGGAGGGTACGGGCGCGGGTGGAGAGACATTGGTCTTTGGGCAGGAAAAACCCGACCCGCACATCACTAACCACAACCTCTACAAGATACTCGAGTAATTAAGCACAGCTTCTACATTGCATAAGAAAATACAGAAAGAATACACGTGCGACTTGTATTAGCCAATCGACTTTCTACAAGTTTGATCAACTTCTTATACAGCAATAAAAAAGAAACGTCAAGTTCAAACAGCCACCTACATATACTCACCCTCTTCTCCATATTTGTCAAATACTTCCCTCTTCTTAGGGTCACTGAGCACATCGTAAGCCTCGGCAATCTCTTTGAATCGATCCTCGGCTCCCGGGTCCTTGTTTTTATCTGGGTGATATTTGAGAGCTTGCTTCCTATATGCCTTCTTAATTTCTTCCTCCGATGCTCCTTTGGAGAGCCCGAGAATTTTGTAGTAATCTTTGCCCATGTTAGTGGGTATTCTGTTGCCCTACAGAGATAACTGCAGATAAAGAGGGAACATACATCTGTCAGCATTCACACTCGATTTTTCCAGTCCTGATTAAATATTGAATAAAGTAACCCCTATTGTAAAATATAAGGATATTATAAGTCCCTGAGGAGTTCCATGACCGTCTTATACAGGTCATGGAACTCCAAAGTGATTTCTAATATCCTCATATTTTCCAACAAGGGGTACTTTATTTATTAGAATACAGAAGTTTTAGTGAGTCATGGGACAAAAATGACATCACTACTAACCGTTTATAACGGATGACATCACTAGTCATTGTTTATATAGTGAATAAAGTACCCCCTCTTGTAAAATATAAGGATATTATAAGTTACCGAGGAGTTTCATGACCATATAAAAGTACGAGGCCGAAGGCCGAGTGTTTTTATACAGGTCATGGAACTCCGAGGTAACTTATAATATCCTCATATTTTACAACTGGGGGTACTTTATTTATTATAATACACAAGTTTCAGTGAGTCATGTGACAGAAATGACATCAGAACTCACCGTTTATAACTGATGACATCAGAACTCACCGTTTATAAGGATATAATTTACAGGATATTCATGGCTTTTGTGTATTATAAGGATATAATACACAAAAGCCATGAATATCTTGTAAAACGGTGACTAGTGATGTCATCAGTTATAAACGGTGAGTAGTGATGTCATTTCTGTCACAGCCTCACTGAAACTTGCGTATTATAATAAATAAAGTACCCCAGTTGTAAAATATGAGGATATTAAAAGTAACCTTGGAGTTCCATGACCTTCGGCCTCTGTAACTTATAATATCCTTATAATTTACAAGAGGGGGTACTTTATTCACTATACAATTTACAAGCCATTCACCGATTTTGTGTGTTATAAACATATATCAATATGCCCCATGATCACTTTCTATCTGTGCCCATTTGTACATTGCCCCAGCCTATGTCTGCAATGGATAGTAGATCGACAGTGCAAGAGAAAAGAAAATGAAGCTGCAGGAGCTCCTGTGTAAGACCCATGCTTTAGAATTAGAAACAGAATACATACCCATAACAAGAACCCAACAAAATGAAAGTAAAAGAAGGAAAATGGAACACAAATATAAGGACGTGGACATGACGCACACTGTTGAGAAATGCAAACTAACAGGGTTATGCAGTTACCTGGGCAAAGTTTACCCTGGCCCAGTAACCCATAGCAACCAGATATTTACTTTCATTCCTCTGGCTGAGTTGTAGTACAAGACTAGTAACTTACTAGTAAGGGTGACTCCTGCTTGGCTATTTTACAGCATTTCCTGACAAAGGGATATTAACGGGGTGGTTCACCTTTAAGTAAACTTTTAGTATGTTATAGGATGGCTGTTTCCATTGGCCTTCATTTTGATAAGTTTCTGAATTATTTGCCTTTTTCTTCTGACTCTTTCCAGCTTTCATTAAATGGAAATTACTGACCCCATCTAAAAACAAAAGTAAGGCTACAAATGTATTGTTATTGCTCTTTATAATAACTCATCCGTCTATTCAGGGCTTCTCCTATTTATATTCCAGTCTCTTGTTCCAATTATTGCTTGGTTGCTAGGGTAATTTGGACTCTAGCAACCAGATTATCCGAAACTGCAAAACTGGAGAACTGCAGAACAAATAATAAGCTCAATAACTGAAAAACGACAAATAATAACAAAAATTAAAACAAAATGCAAATTGTCTCAGAATATCATTCTCTACGTCATACTAAAAGTTAATCTAAAGTTGAACAACCCCTTTTAAACACTGGCCTATGGTCTGCAATAGCAATTCTAATCAGCCACCCAAAAAAAATAAAAAATACCATCAGTTTAAATCAGTTTCTTCCTCCCTCCAGCAATGGGTTATATTATACTGACTTGCTTAGGCTCTTACCGAACTGCTCTTACCACTGCATCCATGTACCTTAGTTTTAAGCACCTCTAGATCATTTCTCATTGGTTAATGTTAACAATCCCCTTATTGTGTATATATTCATTCAAGGAAATCTGTGCCTATGTGTCAAAGCTAAACCACCCTCCCTGCCCCACATTTATAATAAGCAACAAGAAGGAAAGGGGGATTCTCCTACAATATATATATATTGGTTCTAGATTAGGCATATGCTCTGGAATAGTCTGAGATTCTGAATTTATACTCACATACTTCCAGAATAAGCACATTTGAAGCTTTTTAGTGTAAGGAACACACCAGCCTGGGAACTCCCAATTTGGCACAGCACATACAGTATCTCCCTATAGGGCGTCACGCTTCTGTTAGGGTGGGGCCCCAATATCTACCAAACTTTTATATGGTACATAATGATTAGTGGAAAGGACAGGGCAATAGATTTTTTGACAATCCTACTATGACCCAGCACACAGGCTCTTTAGATATAAACATTATTTATGGCTACACAGGGATTTCCAACCAATTGTTGCTGAGCTTTGATATCCATAAACCGCTGGCAGTGGTGCTGGGAGGGGTTAATCAGCCAATGAATGGTATTGTGCCAAGTTGCACCAGGGCTGCCCTCAGTAATACTGTATTGACCACAGACCAACCAATAATGTCGTATTAAAATGGATTTTTGTACAATATTCGGTGCGTTAGTGATGTGCCCTTCAAATGCCGGCTTACGACTTTATAGCCACGCGCCTGCTGGCCCCGCCCCTTTTGTGACATCATCGGTGGGCAGGTCGGCACTGATCTATAAAAGGAACCCGTAGTCGGATGCGGGCAGGTGTTGGCTGAGGGAGGGTTGGTTAGAGTCAGGAAAAACCTGACTCGCACATTACTACAGTGAGTGTATGGTGGGAGACAGGCCCGGACTGGCAACCTGTGGGTTCTGGCAAATGCCAGAGGGGCTGCTATAAGGTGCCATAGAAAGTCAGTATTTAGTGGGCTGGTGGGGGCCGTTTGGGCCTCTGTGTGGGCTGATTGGGCCTCTGTGTACCTGAAAAAGCCAGGGCCCATTTTAATTCTCAGTCCGGACCCGGTGGGAGACGAGCTGACCGATATCAGAAGAAGACTTGGATATCGGTGGGCTCGTTGATCAGGCCGGACGGAAAGTTTTGAAGGCAACAGAACATCGGCCATTGTCAGAGCTGAATCGTCAGATACAGGTAGAATTCTATTGTTTCTTCCTGTATATCTGACAATTCTACACGTGTGTATTGAAACAAACGAGCTTTCCTGGAAACATCTTTTCCAGGAAAGATCGTAATTGTAACGTCTATGGCCAAAAGACAACCGAGCGACAGACTGGGGACAATGAATAATAGCCGGAGAGCACACCTTTATGTGTGCAGGATTGTCTGCGAAATAAAAATGGAAACCTTTTAATACATAAAGGTGTGCTCTCCGGCTATTTTTTGATTTACTTGGAATCTTTTGCAATCTGGCAGGGGGACTGCGGCTCGTTGAGAAGCACTAAACACACGGAAGACCACTATAAGGACAATTTGATATTGAATCTGACAATGAATAATAATACAATATGGATTATTATGCCAGTTCCCGTAAAAAGAATAATTCCAATGGGCTCCCACTAGTACTTACTAAGCAATATTACACACTGGGTATCAGGAATAATGGGCCTCAAGTACAGCTGCTCCCCAATATGTCTAATATAGGTTTGGACCTGTCA
Source organism: Xenopus laevis (assembly GCF_017654675.1). Classification (NCBI taxonomy): domain Eukaryota; kingdom Metazoa; phylum Chordata; class Amphibia; order Anura; family Pipidae; genus Xenopus; species Xenopus laevis. The sequence continues at coordinate 144,141,324 of NC_054375.1, forward strand.
CACTGCCATTCCCCCCACAGCTGCATTTATACTGGGACTTACTGCTCGTGATTTTAACAAGAATTAAAGGGAATTCGCTTTTAACAAAGAATTTTTGGAAGTGGACTGTAGAGAGGCAGGAGGACCCCTAATCACAATAAAACAGAAACACCACTATCCCTCTATGGACACATTTCTTGTTATTAGTATTCTATAAGGATTAGTGGCACCCCTATTATACACCAGGAAATGGAACATTCCCAGATAGCCGGAAAGTGCTACAAATGCAGATGTGACATAAACAAGACAGAGCCATAGGCAGGAAGACTCCCATCTCTAGCAGTGTCCAGCAGTACTTACCTTTGCACCAATCGCTTGTCCGTATGCTGCTCCCGTAAATACTCGGCCCCTCTCTTGTAGGTGCAGCTCCACCTCCAGAACCTTCCAGATTTTTCTTCCGTACTCTGGAAACAACATCTGCCCGCCCACCCCGAAGCCGACCAATCATAGAATAGGTTGGTTGTTAAGGGTGACTGTTGTGACCAATAAATAAAGTAGACTGTCGTTAAGACGCCAAGGCGTTTCGGTAGCTTCAAACTAATGGCTGATCCAGTGACACTAAGCAACGCCCCTAAAGGGATGATTGGTCGGAAGTTAAATCACTCAGTGAGGGCCACGCCTACTGATTCTCACGGCTACTGCTGCTGAGGAGGGACGTTTTCTTTGAGAATTTACGTACATTTCCCAGTAGCCCAGCAGCTCTGTGACACTCCCTTGGGAAAGAGGAGGCAGATTTCAAAGCAGGCCCGGGCTGGCAATCTGTAGTTTCTGGCAAATGCCACAGGGGCTGCAATAAATTGCCATAAAAAGTCACTATTTAGTCGTCTATTGGTGGCTGATTAGGCCTCTGTGTAACTGAAATGCCAGGGCCTATTTTTGACTCTCAGTCCAGACCTGTTTCAAGGGGTATTTTGTTTGTTTAGCCTGTGTCCGGTTGCTAGGGTCAGATTTAAGGTAGCAACCGGGCAGTAGATTGAATGAGCGGCTGGAACACTTATAGAAGAGGGTCTGAATAGGATGAGAAGTCAGTAGCAATAAAATTGTAGTTTTCTGGGCTGCTGGAGTCTGTGACACCCCCCTCAGCCACAACCAAGGCTGGAAAGAGCCGGAAGGAGAAAGATTCAAAAAACCATAACAAAAAACCCAATTAAAAAGTTGATAATAATCGAATATACTCTCTGGAATGTACTTAAAATGAACATGAAATACTCCTTTAAAGGAGAATTCAACCCTAACGTTAAAAAAAACCCCTACCTAGGGTTGCCACCTTTTCTGGAAAAAAATACTGGCCATCCTATATTTTTATGGTTTTTCCCTATTAATAACATTGTCACCAGGCGGCATTTTTACCGGCCAGTCCGGTAAAATATTGGCCAAATGGCAACCCTACATAGACCCCCCTCCCTCCAGCCTAAGGGGCAAATTCACTAACCTCCGAAAATTCGCCAGCGACGGCTGCGCTCATAGCGCAATACTTTGCCAGGTGTAGATTCGCCAGGACAACGTTAATTCCGAAGTTGCGTCCAGGGCGTTGGACGCTGGCAAAGTAGCGCTAGCGTTACTGCGCCAATCAAAGTGAAGTTGGCTAATTTGCATACGACGGGAAGTGAAACGGACATATATGTTGCAGCAAATACATTACATTATACAAGTCCAGGGAACCTTAATAATATAAAATAAAGTTGTTATATTGCCCTACACATGAGCCCAGTGTATAGTTTATGTGCCTTATGTAAGGAAATGTAGGGCGGAGCCCGGGTACCCTCAAAAACATTTACGCTATTTTTCAGCCTATCACCCTGAAAAAGGAAAAGACGATAGCGTTTTTTGAGGAAGGCCGATCACAATTTTCTCTAACGTTAGTCACTTCGCCCTTTAGTAAATTTGCCCCTACGTGTTACCCCGTGCAAATGCCCCTAATGTTTTACTTACCCCTCGGTGCAGATTCAGGCATCGGAGTTCACGGGCGCCATCTTCTACTGTTCGGAATGAAACTGCGCATGTGCTGAAACTTTGCCGAAGCGCTAGTCTCATTCCAAAGATTACAGAAGCGGCTGAAGATGGCGCCCGTGAACTGCGATTCCTGAATCTGCACCGAGGGGTAAGTAAAACGTTATGGGCATTTGCCCGGGTTAACACGGTGGAGGGGGTCTAGAGTAACATAGTAAGTTAGGTTGAAAAAAGACACATGTCCATCAAGTTCAACCTTTTAACTCTTTTAAACCTGCCTAACTGCCAGTTGATCCAGAGGAAGGCAAAAACCTCATCGGAAGCCTCTCCAATTTGCCTCAGAGGGGTAGAGTAGAGGGGTCGGGGTTTTTAACGTTAGGGTTGAATTCTCCTTTAAGGAACTGTGGATCCACATTGGAGGGTCCCTGAATCCCCCAGCTGTAGGAGCTTAAAGTGTGATTCGCCTTTAAGTGAAATTTTGGTATGTTATAGAATGGCCAATTCTAAGCAACTTTTTAATTGGTCTTCATTATTTATTTTTATTATAGTTTTTAAATTATTTGCCTTCTTCTGACTCTTTCCAGCTTTCAAATGGGGGGTCACTGACCCCATCTCAAAAACCAATACTCTGTAAGGTTACACATGTATAGTTATTGCTACTTTTTATTACTCATATTCCAGTCTCTTTTTCAAATCAGTGCATGGTTGCTACGTTAGTTTGGACCTTAGCAACCAGATTGCTGAAATTGGGAACTGGAGAGCTGCTGAATAAAAATTGGTGGATTTTTTTTGGGAAACACTACTAATCGAATTCGTTCGAATGCGATATTGCTTCGATTCGTACGATTCTAATTCGCCCGAATACAGACCTATTCGATCGAAAACAGACCTATTCGACCAAAAAAAAAACTTCGACTTAATTTCGGTTGGTCTTTTTGAATTAGAATTTAGAAGTTTTTTCAATTCAAAAGTCCACCCTTGATAAATATGCCCCTTAGTGTCAGAGGCACCGAACTGAAAAGATATGTATTAAATGCATGTGAATTTGTATCCTTGAACTGTTTTTCTCCTTTTTTTCTCCATGATCAGGGGAGTAACTACAGAGGAAGCAGACCCTGCGGCTGTGGGAGCCCCAAGAGGTAGAGTCCTGCAGCGGGTCGGGTACTAACCGCGGGTTACCTGCAAAAAACTGTGGTAACCTCACGGGTTGCGGGTAGAAGTTCTGGGTGTGGGTATAGACGCGGTTCTGTGGGTCGCAGCTTGGGCCACGGGTCTTCTCAATAGCGATTTTTACTCCTTTTTTCTGACCACGCCTACTTACGATGATGTCACTTCCAGTTTACAATGACAGCACTTCCTGTTTTACTCCTTTTTTTCTGATCACGGCTGCTTACAATGATGTCACTTCCGGTTTACAATGACAGCACTTCCTGATTCTTGATGGTCAGCGGGTCGCGGGTCCAGGTTGCGGATAAGGTACTTGCTGGTCAGGTAGCGGGTCCCAGCAGGTAAGAATGCGGGTTGCAGGTTGCAGGTACGGGTTCCATAAAATGGACCCAAGCAGGACTCTAACAGGAGGCACAAATTAATGAGCAATTTCAACATATATTTGTAAAACAGGACAACTTCTGTATATGTTGGGGGTCCCTAAAATGAATGCTGCGTGGCCCAGTAACATCTAGTTACACCACTGTCCATGATATTGTGTTACATTTTTAATTGGAATAAAAAATTACTTACAAAACAACCTAAACTGTAACATGAATCTGCTTGGAAGTAGAAGACCAATCGCAAATCATTTCACAATATTGATGTGAAATTACTACTATCTCTATTCTAACACGAACTATCCCTTTAATAGACTTACGGGTGATGAACACTTTGTACAATAAGTGGCATTCAGAGCATTTTCTGCCAAAAAAAAAAACTTTTTTTCTTTGCAAAATGAAAGAAAATAATCAACTTAGAAATACATATTCTTATTAAACATTGTTCATGGATCATAAATATACATTAAGGTTGTCAATGTAAATTGCATTTTGAGGGTTTTTTTTGTAGTCACTCCCCCTAATTACCATGTTCATTTTACAAAATGTGGCAGGTTTTGAAAGTTTGAACACATTTCTGTGGTTTTTCTGTGTTATTACAGTTTTGCTAATGAAGGCGAATTGCCCTTTAAGCTGCAAATCAGTTCCCCCAAGAGACCTGCTTATCTTAAATTGTTGCAAAAGTATCTTAAGTATCTATTCTGGGCTCTCTGCCAAAAGCCAATTAAGTTAAGAAACATTATATCTTTTTCTGGCTGTTCAGTGAAGGAGATCAAATAGCAAGTTGGGACATTTCAGTACAAATGCGGGACTGCGGGTTGAGCTGTCAAAAGCAGGATTGTCTCACTCAGGGGGACAGTTGGGAGGTATGAAATACTATATGGTGTTCGTTTTACTTTGGGCTAAAAATGTATATTTTCTATGGTCTGCTATGGTCCCTGTTTCAAATGAGCAGTGGGTGTGTCCTAACAGTCCCTGCCAGAAGCACAGTAGGCGGGAAATAGCCAATTGCAGCCTTGAAGCAAAGACAGACTTCAGTTCCCTATCAGGTCCTGCTAGCTGCTGATTAGTTCCTGTCCTACAGTGTAGTGTGCTGAGTAAACAAGTATCCCGGTGCATGGTGAAACAGGAATCAGCAATGGACTTTTTCCACGTGTAACCCCCTATGGGTTTTATTGTTGGACTGTTGGACTTTTCTATGTGGACATTAATTTGGCCTTTTGCACTACATTGATTCTACAACTTACCTTTTATAAGCACTTGTTGCCACGCCCTCTCATTATGTTCATTGTTTACCCTTTAAATGCTATGTGCACTTTATGCTTGATAAAGGGGTTTTACCCCAAAACATTGCATCACGCAATAAATTAGCAAGGGCTCACTCTGCCAGCACTAATCCATTCAGCTAATGACTGCTTGCACATGTAGCTGCATATTGTTCACTGATCAGATTTACCTTAGGACAACGCAGATACATATATAATAGAGAAACACTCTCTGTATACCTGCTGTGCTTTCACCTTAAAGGGATACTGTCAAGTCACATGACTGAGGCAGCTGAGAAACTGACAAAATGTCTAGCCCCTTGTCAGATTTCAAAATTGAATATAAAAAAAACTGTTTGCTCTTTTGAGAAATGGATTTCAGTGCAGAATTCTGCTGGAGCAGCACTATTAACTGATGTGTTTTGGAAAAAACATGTTTTCCCATGACAGTATCCCTTTAATATATGTATTAAAGGGGTGTTCATATTTAAGTTAATTTTCAATATGTTATAGAATGGCCAAGCAACTTTCCAATTGGTCTTCATTATTTATTTTTTATAGTTCTTTTTCTTCTGACACTTTCCAGCTTTCAAATGGGGTTCACTGAGCCCATCTAAAAACAAATGCTATATTTGTACTTTTTATTACTCCTCTATCTATTCAGGCCTCTCCTATTCACATTCCAGTCGCTTATTCAAATCAGTGCATGGTTGCTAGGGGAATTTAGACCCTGGCAACCTGATTGCTGAAATTGCAAACTGGAGAGCTGCTGAATAAAAAGGTAAATAACTCAAAAAACACACATAATTATAATTATTTATTCATGATAATACTACTCAACACCAAGTACTAACAACTACTGGTGAGCAGGTTGGCTCGGCTCTTCAGTTTGGGCCAAATTTGATGTAGAGTCTTCATCTTGGTCATATGATCGTGCCAATCCCACTCATCTGTGGTCTCAAGTTGGTCTGGGTTATAATATAGAAAGATTTCATGGGTGGGAAGACATGTCAACTCACCCATGTTTTTTGGGAGTCCTTCTGGTTTAACAATTTTTAACCTGCTTACTGGTAGTCAGGGCAGGGCCGGATTTACAAAGTGGGCGCCCCTAGGCCTGTTGTCATTCGTCGCCCCATCTCCCCCCTTTTATTGGCTCAAATTTTCATCATCAGGACCAGAGCAATGGGGATTGGTGTACGGGAAATTTAAAAAAGTATCTTATCTCCTGCATATCCCTAGCATTTCTAGACCAATGTGGGTGTGGTTGGACAGCCCCCTAAAATCCTGCCACCCTACGCTCGGGCCTTGGTGGCCTCTCCACAAATCTGGGCCTGAGTCAGGGCCACTATCAGGAAATGAAGGGTCCTCCCACCTATTGCAAAGCCCCACACATGATGCTCCCAAACTCCTGTTTTTATGAATCTTGGGGCCTTCAACTTCAGAACCACATGTACCCCCTAATAAGTGAATATCTACGAGCAACTGCCTTCCCCACAAACCTATCTTTAGGGGGATCCAGTGCTGAGCTGTGCAAACACTGTAGCCCCTACCCACATGGTTAGCTGTCCCCGCACACATCAATGAGGGGGAATACAATAAAGTAGTAGTCACTCCACTGCCCCTAATTACTGCCCATAGTAACAGCTTCATTTCCGGCTCTTTGCACCCTAATCATAACTTTAGGTGGCCATACAAAGGCAGATTAAATATGCAGATATCGGTCTTTAAGATCAATTCGGCATCTAATTTGGGGCTTCCCTGATCGATAAAAAATGGGCCTATTGATAAGGCATGTTTGATTCTTCCTGCGATTGATGACCGTATCATCTAGTTAATTCGGTCCTACGACCCGTCTGAGCCCATTTCCTTCGTTATGATCCAATAGTTTGACCCTAAGGCGAACGAGTGGATGAACCAGAAATAGCCCTGCCGTTGGTGGGAATATCGGGTTAAGATCCACTCATTTAGCGACCTCCCCAAACAAGCGGGAGTGTATGGCCACCTTTACCTGAGCCTTTGAAAAGCATAGGATTGTCACAAAAAATCCGCAGAAGCAGGGAGCTCAGTTAAGGGGGACTGGGTCTAGGTGGAACCAGGGCACAACAAGGGGGGTTGGATGATGTCTTCATCGCTATCTACCACCATATAAAAATGGAGCAAATTTACCATATCAATAGCGTGAAACGCATCAAGAGACAGGGAGACAGGCAGACAGGGTGAGACACTGCCTTGTGGTGTGATATGGCAAAGGTTTTTTATGTGAATTTTCCAATGACTTAATGTTATTTATATTATTGGTGATTTTGCACAAATAAATGTTTGAAGTGAGATAATGTGCACATCTTGAAATTATAATTATTATTGCTACTGCCAAAAAATGGCACTGTCCATTGAGAGGAGTGTATTGTTCAGTTTTTTTTGAGATGTGACTGCTTGGATGAAGATGTGGGTTGTGTAGATGTGGTATGTGGCCCGAACAGTGTTGCCTTTCCAATTGGAACTCTTGGAAGGCATTTAGCAAGAACAGTTTCCTTGTAGTGTAACATGATGAAAGCTGGAGGCATGCGATTCAAGAAGGTCAGTGTTTGCAAAAAATCAGTTGACGCGCGTCCATCTGCTGCCTGAGCCATAAGTACAATCCAGGGAATCCAGTCCAGATGCCTGGGATATTCTGAGGATGAACTCAGCTATAAGCAAGGCTCCTGCTGCCTTGGACAAGATAAACTTTGGTCAGACAGCTGCAGGCTTTCCAAGCGAGAGATTTTATATTTTATATACATGGATGTATTATTGTACCCTCCCATTACAGCAAAACAAATACGATGTCTGTGATTGTACGGGGAATATGTGTTATAGTTTTCACAAAAAGAAATATGAGAGAGAAACTGACAGTTAGGCTAGAGATTCTGGTAATTTCTGTCTCCCCCTAGTGGTCAGTGCCAGAGCCTACAGGCATTTACTTCATGGCGCCAGAAAAGTGTACCTAAAACCTTTCAGAAGAATGGTAAATGCTTTAAAGTGGTAATGCACCTTCAAAACAAATGTTTAATATTAGAATGGTGTAACTATATTCTAAATTTGCAACCAAGTCTTCATTTTCTTTGTGGTTTTGAATAATTTACTTTTTTGTTGTGTAGCTGTCAGGTTTGGAATTTTATCAGCTGTCCAGCAGTTTGAGCTTATTTCTCCTAGCCACTAGCCATCAATTGGGAAGTGGAGTGGGAGATGTATAGTATGGTGCATGAATACCCATCTAAGCAATTTAAATAATAATATTAATAAAATGAAAGTTTTTTTTGGGTGCTGAACTTTCAATTGCAGACTGATGGGTGCTGGCCCCATCGGGCTGGCACCCCAAGGGCCCCCGCGCCCCCACAGGGCCCGCCATCATACACCCTCCCCCGAGCGCGCGCAAATTAAACCTACCTTCAGTGCATCAGGGGAGGGAGATCAGCGGCCTGGGGAGCGACGACAGGGTTTGGGTCTGGGCCAGTGACCCACCAGGTTTTTTCCCGATATCCCGCCAGCCCAGTCTGACCCTGATTGCAGGTCAGAAAGGGGGAAGAACAGTAAGACTACTAATCTGAAAACCATAGGGCCATTTGAAAGTTTGCTTAGCATAGGCCCATCTATAACACACCAAAAGGTATTTGAAATCTAACACCCCCTTAATGTAACCCAACTGCTTTATGGGGCCTAATAAAAAATAGTGTTTAGAAAGGTGGGAAATAAAACTATTTATTTTTTCATAGAATGTGAGCCTTGCATAGCAACCCAAGCTACATATTGTTACTGCACTTGAAAAAGGGGGTTGCCCCGAAACGTTTGGTGAGGTCTCAAATAAATATTCACATTGATTGCACATTGCGGAGTCGTTTAAGTGCCATTTGGATATTGCAAGATTTACTTGGTGCTGCAGCCCGTGAGCCTTGGAACATCAACATCAGCCACATCTTGATACTGGGTGATGTCACTACTAGCCAATTCCATCACTTGGGCTGCCATATTTTCTGGGCAAATATATATATATATTCCATTGAGAAAGGTGCACACCAGGATTTTTCAATTAAAAACTTCATATTTATTAAATAAGTTTAAAACTTTAACAACGTTTCGGTCTTTCTCTAAGACCTTTATCAAGACCCCTTATATATATATATATATATATATATATATATATATATAGAGAGAGAGATTTGCAAAATAGCGGCACTCACAGGATTTCTTAGTGCAAATAAAAGATTTTTATTGAACTCGACGTTTCGAGCCCACACAGGGCTCTTCGTCCTGAAACGCGAGTCCAAGTGGATATATAGTTTGGACACTGTTGTTCCCCGTGGCCTGAATGAGACCCTGCCCCTGAGCTGTTTTTTATAAATCATTCCCAATTGCAATGGACATATATGATTATTAGTATGATGATTACGATGTTATGTCATGCTCACATGTCTATGGACGTTTTATAATGCCACTGTTGTATAACAAACTGACTGCACAGTATATTTGGGGCTATGTTATAACTTATCCGTTGGCATAGATTGTGTCTCTTTTCCCCTATGCTCTTTCTCTCTAGACTTACCAAACCTCTATTCTCCATATGGCTTATTGAACATGCCAATTACCACTCGCCCCGGCAGCCTGGCATGACAGGCTTGGAGTACCTGGTTGACGGTCATATGTGGGGTTGGACAGAAGTACATGATTATCTCTGTTTATTGCTCTAAGAGTTGTACGTGGGCACGACACTTAGACTCTCCTATTTGGGATGAGCTGACATGGCTGGCCTATGGCGCTGTTCAGGGCGCTTTTGCAATAATTAAATATGTTGCTCCTTGCACAGGAGACTGCTGCCTATAAGTACATTTCCCTCTGGCTTTTGATTGTGGCGCACACACTAGCCGTTGCTAGGATTCATTGGCGTAGGAGACCATGTACTGAAGTCCAGTGCCGTTCTCGGCCACTCCCACCTCTAAACCGCATACGGATTGGGCAGGCAGACCCGACCCGCTCCTCTGATTGGCCGGTTTATTATGGGCTGAACTGGTGGATTGAATTTGACACAATGAGCCATTCTTTCTCATTTTTCCTTCTCTTTACCGTTTCTTTGGCGCACTGAAGCGCCAGGGCTGTCTTAGCCTAGATATGCCTATGGGATCTGTTGTTTTTATTACACATATACTTTGTACTACGAGTACTGAGCACTGGTGAGCGTTTGGGTCGCCATGGCAACCTATGTTTGGCGCCAAATGAGGGCTTAAAATGTATGGGTTTGTGGGGACTCTGTTTGTTCATTTGTTTTCTCCTGACGAAGAGCCCTGTGTGGGCTCGAAACGTCGAGTTCAATAAAAATCTTTTATTTGCACTAAGAAATCCTGTGAGTGCCGCTATTTTGCAAATCTCTATTTACCTTCATTGCTGAGCACCCAGGTATTGCCTTGGTCTACGGAGTGCACCTTTGGAACTGTATATATATATATATATATATATATATATATATATATATATATATAACAAACAAGGGAAAGTTGTGCTCACCACTATTTTTTAAAACCATTAGGCGGGGGTGCAATGAGGGTGTGACCACAAAATATGGACAAACAATCCCTGTGTTGTTTAAAGGGTAAGGCATTTTTTAGTAGCAGTATGCACAAAATGTCGCTGTCTTAAATATATTGATAATGGGTTGAGTGCAGAGGACCTCTTGTAGTTGACTATATATATATATATATATATATATATATATATATATATATATATATATATATATATATATATATATGTATGTAGCTCCAAAGGTTGCCAGCACTCTCGAAAAAAGGAATTAATTTGCCTGGGTGCAGAAACAACAAAATATCTCCCAACAACGTAGAAAGATCCACACTCACAGGTCTTATAGAGAAAAATCATTTATTTGTTACACAGGACTGACGTTTCGGCCTCCCCAAGGCCTGTCACTTGTCTTTCCTGCAATGTTGGCATGATGAGGTATCACTTTTATTAGGCAAGCTGGGTAGGCAGGTTTCCTTAGGCAAACCAGGCCTGCTGACCACCATGCAGCAGAGGGAAGAGAAGGAGGGAAGAGTGACAGAGGGTAGGGGAGAGAGGCAGAGGGGAGTAGGGCCAGAACTAGGGGTAGGCAGAAGAGGCACCTGCCTAGGGCGCAACAATAGAGGGGTACCTGCCTACCCCCAATTAGTGTTTGCTCACCTCTGTTTTCTGCCCTCCCCTCTGTCACTCTTCCGACCCCTGCCCTCCTCTCTGCTGCTCTTTCCTCCTCTGCCCTCCCTTCTGTCACACTCCCCACCTTGCCCTCCCCTCTGCTGCTCTTCCCTTTACTGCCCTCCCCTCTGTTTCTCTCCCCACTCCTGTCCTCCCCTCTGTCGCGCTTCCCTCCCCTCTGTTTTTCTCCTCACCCCTGTCCTCCCCTCTGTCATACTTCCTTCCCCTGCCCTCCTCTCTGCTGCACTTCTCTCCCCTCTGTTTCTCTCCCCACCTCTGCCCTCCCCTCTGCCGCTCTTCCCTCCCCTGCCCTCCCCTCTATTTTTCTGATAGATAGATAGATAGATAGATAGATAGATAGATAGATAGATAGATAGATAGATATAGGAAAAAGTTTGCTCGTTTAACATACAGTCACAAAAAAACACACATATTATACATAGTTACATTATGATACATTACACATCATAAATAACTAAAACAAACACAACTACCTGCTTAAAAGAGAAGAATTAAAAACAGCAATAGTTGCAGGTAAAAAAGATCTCTTATAACGATCAGTAGTACATCTGGGTAAAACCAATCGATTAGTAAATGAGCTACGAGATGACTCTAAACTTTCATGTAAAGGATGGGAATCATTTCTGAAAATACTAATTAATTAAGAAATCATCTTCTTCTCTGAAACCATCTCTAAGGTCTCTAATCTCATACCTAAAACAGAACCTGCGCTCCTAATCTCCTAATCAATTCATTAAGTCTATTAAGTCTATTTACATCAACTACCTTCAGTGGACTTCCCCAGCACACCACACCAAAAAACATAACACCACCTACCACTGAATGATAAAACATTTGCATCATTTCCTTACAAACATTGAATGATCTTTAATCTTCTAAGGAAGAAAAGTCTACTCATGCCCTTCCTATATATAGTACCTCTGTGTTTTTGGCCCAGTCCAACCTATTATCAATAAAAATACCCAGGTATTTATATTCCTCTACCATATCTACAACCACCCCATTTATACAGACTGTATGATCTTCTCGTGCTGCAGGCTGGTGTGCTGACCCGACTCATCTAGAGAGTGATTTTGAGAGTGGTGATTGTGAGAGAATGTTTGGCAGAAGCTACAGTGCTTAAGATTGCTCAACTTGCTGATGTTTTATAGGAAACACTGGCTAAGGCTACGTTGGCACGGAAGTCTGAGAGAATGAGTGGGGGCAACTGTTATGTGCATGCCAAGGTTCAACATGTCAGCAAATATCAATCCAGGAATTGAGTAGGCAGATATATAACAGAGTGTCCTTTGAAAACTTCACAGAGAAGGATTTATGGTCAGGCTGCAATGCAGAACCCCCTTATAATACTTAACACTTTGCTTTTAAAAGGGACATTAGTGACAAGGATTTGCCATTATTATTTTTATCATTATTTATTTATAGTGCCAACATATTATGGAGCATGTTAACATCATTCACAACAAATCCTGCCCCAGTGCTCATATTCTCCCCCACACACACACACTACAGTCAATTTTATCAGGAGCCAATTAACCTGCCTGTAAGTATTTTCGGCTAGAGACACATGGTCAGATTCGGGGAGATTAGTCGCCCGGCGACAAATCTCCTCTCTTTCAGAGCAACTAATCTCCCCGAACTGCCTTCCCACTGGCTAGAATGTAAATCGCCGGAGGGGGCACTCAGAGTGCTTCGTTTTCCGAAGTTGCCTCGTAAGGAAATTTCGTGCGACTTTGGAAAACGAAGCACTCCGAGTGTCATCCCGCCGGCGATTTACATTCTAGCTGGCGGGAAGTCCATCGGGGCAATTAGTCGCCCCGAAGAAGAGGACATTTGTCGCTGGGTGACTAATCTCCCCGTATCTGACCGTGTGTCTGTGCCCTTAAAGGAACAATTTAGGGTAAAAATAAAAGCCCTAGGCCTGGGCCTTTGTGATGTGCCTGCAAAGTTAGCCAAAAATGTCATCTATAGAGGCTGGAGTAAATACATTTCTAACATAGTAGCCAGAACCCAAGTTGCTTCTTTGCAGCTCTCTAACTCTTAATTAGTCAGCGACTTTAAGGGGGGTCACATGGGACATAACTAGTTAGTTTGCTTTTGATCCCTAGCATGCAGGTCAGATTCAAAAACAAACTTACTGAACAGTTATGTCCCATATGACCCTCGTTAAAGTCGCTCACTAATTAAGAGTTAGAGAGCTGCAAAGAAGCAACTTGGGGGAGCTGCAAAGGAGGATGTTGGGTTCTGGCTATTATGTTAAACATCTGTTCACTCCAGCCTTTATACATTACTAACTATACTGGAGACATGTTTTGCACAGCCTATCTATATACCAAGTTTCAATGTAATAATAATTTTTTATAGCCATTGGAGTCTATGGGTGTCATTTTCACTGTGAAACTTGGTGAAAAATTTCGCTCATCACTAGTCCCTAGGTCTGTACACTTGGTCCTTACTCTAGGACCCTGAGATTCTAATGCTTACCAATCTCCTTGGTGGAGTTTCAGGCTGCTTGGCTAGCTAGCCCTACTTCTATTTATCCAGATTAAAGCTAACAATTTACTAGGTCTGAATATACCTAGGTTCCACTCTGGTCTTACCTGCCTGCTCAGGTAAGGACTTATGGAAATGAACCCACAGCACATTTACTCCAGCTTATATACTATAGAACAGTGACACCCTCTGGTCAACTATGGAACTACAAAGGTCATACTTTGACACAGGAAGGGGGACTTACTGTACTTCCCAACTATGCTAAGGACCCACATTCTGTCTAGCCTTAAAGGAGAAATCAACATGTGGGGAAAAAAACCCTACCCCCCACCCCAGGTAACCCTCCCTCCCTCCTCCCCCCCCAGGCTAACTACCCCTCCACGGAGATGCCCCATACTCCATACTTACCCCTCGCCGCAGATTCTTCCAGCGGAGTTCCATGCATCCATCTTCCAGCTCCTCGGTAAGCTGACTGAGAGATTGCCAATTTCCGTGAAATTCCATGCATGCACAGTTGTCACAAACCGGCAAACTACTCCAACGGCTCATGCGCAGAAATACCGGTCTCTCAGTCAACTTACAGAGGAGCTGGAAGATGGACGCGTGAAACTTCGCTGGAAGAATCTGTGCCGAGGGGTAAGTATGGAGTATGGGGCATCTGGAATATGGGGTAGTTAGTCTGGGGGAGGAGGGAGAGTTACATGGGGTGAGGATTTTTTTCTCCCCACAGGTTGATTTCTCCTTTAAATTAGGGCCCATTTAGCTGGCCAAACCTTAGGGAACTAAGCAACTATTTTACCAGTCCCCTAAACATATATTTGTGCATTTGTTTACTACATTTTAGATTACAGTGTCATAAAGGGAAAATACACTTTACATTATGTAAATTTGTAGTTTTTCCCCATTTTCTAAATACAATGAATTAAAAATGATGCACCTGAATAGATACCTGAATAGATATAATTAATTAATTTCACCTCATAGCGGATTTTACCCATATTGGCACAGCATTTAAGCATATTATGGAGATAATTGCATATCTACAGTTAGAATATAATAGTTAAGAATAAAGCTAGCTTTTCAAGGGTAACAAGAAATAAGATGATTAGTACAAGGTCCACCATACTGAGGAACTGAGGAAGAGCATCAGCACTTACTGTATTTAATTCATTAGTTCAAAGTTCACTCTGACATTTTTAACTCTGGGTTCTATTTATGAAGCAGCGAGGTAGTAAAACCGGTCAAAGTTTGTAGATTCCACAGGTTTATATTCCTTCAACTTTGACAGATGCTGTTCTATCTGATAAATCTTTGCCTTCGGCTGTTTTTTTTTGTTGCACTGAAAGTACTTTGTTAACTCAGACAGGTGACTGTCTCGGTTTTTTAAACAAAAAGACCGAAAAGTGTATTTTTTCTAGGAATGCACCAAATCCAGGATTCAGTTTGGCCAGGATTCGGCCTTTTTCAGCAGGATTCCAATTCCGCCAAATCCTTCTGCCCGGCCGAACCAAATCCAAAACCTTATTTTTTTATATGCAAATTAGGGACGGGGAGGGCAATCGCATGACTATTTGTCACAAAACAAGGAAGTAAAAATGTTTCCCCTTCCCACCCCTAATTTGCATATGGTGTTCGGCCGAATCCAAAATAGTGGATTCGGTGCATCCCTAATTTTTTCCTTTTTGTATTTTAAAGGAAATTAAATGTGATTGAAATAATGGTACAGGTATGGGATTTATTATCTGGAAACAGGACCAGACTGTGATTCAAAATAGGCCCTGGCATTCCTAGTACACAGAGGCCCAAACAGCCCCCACCAGCCCACTTAATAGTCACTTTCTATGGCATCTTACAGCAGCCCCTCTGGCATTTGCCAGAACCCACAGTTCGGGCCTGTCTGGAAACCCTTTATCCAGAGAACATCAAATTACAGGATGGCATCTCCCATAGACTCCATTTTATCCAAATAATTAAAATTTTAAAAAACAATTTCCCTTTTCTCTGTAATAATAAAACAGTAGCTTGTACTTGAACCAAACAGATATAATTAATCCTTATTAGAAGCAAAACCAGCCTATTGGGTTTATTTAATGTTTTCTAGCAGACTCTAGGTATGAAGATCCAAATTATGGAAAGATCCATTATCCGAAAGCCCCAGGTTCCGCACATTCTGGATAACAGGTCCCATACTTGTACTACTTTTCCATTACAAGATTTTAGAAACAGAACCCTATTCCTGTACGTGAGATGTATATATTTATTCTGTTTCAGTTGACCAAGACTGAAACATGTATGGTTTAAGTCTTCCTTTGAGGGCCAGCATTTGACCTGATTTAGGTGCCCTTCCTGGGCAGCAGCTAAACTGATCTACTGGCCAGTGTCTGAGGTCTCAGGCCATCAGTGAGATCATTCATGGTTTTCCAATGCAGTTTCTGATTGCTGGTTGGAACCTCTGACTGGTCCGTAACTCATTCAAAAGGATGCCCCATCTTTACTTTGTGGATCCCAAAGTCAGAAGACCAATCATGTGTCATTAGGTAGACCTCTCTTTGGGTCACATATCAGTAAAAGTGTCCAGGTACTCCCCCATTGGCTGTTGCAGTAGTTCTGAGCCTGTTCAACAGGAAGACTTGTCAGTTTTCCAAAAGCTTGCTTGTCTCTAAGCACATGAAACAATATATATCTGAAAATAGTTGTGCATCCTAATCTGAATTCTGAATATGGCCTATTTACAGAAACCATGAAAACAGCAGCACAAAAAATGTAAAAAGCATCTTTATTTCAGAATACATTTAATTACCAGAGACAGAGTTAGTGTTTACTCAATATAAGTAGAATGTGACAATACAGGTGCATAGGAATACATAACAGGATGAAAAACGCGATGTTGGAGACAGACCCACAGCAGTATTCAGTCACAAAACTGTTTATTTTTTTTTTGCAGCTTAAAATGGTTCCTATATATATATTCTGCATGTACCATTTTCTCAAATGATTAAATTTTACGCTTATACCAGCTAGAATTTTAAGATAAAACAGTTATGTCTAAGATTTTCCATGCCATGTGTCACGGTCAGCACCCAACACCAGAACAAACACCAGGCACCCTGGTCTCGGCTCGTGCTTCACCAGTAGTGTGACCGCCTTTGGGCCTCGGGAGGAGCCCTCGGCTTACTTGGATGCCACCTGGACTTAACAAGAGGTGTAAGATGAGAGTTCTGGATAAGCAGAGGGGCACGACTGCAAAGCAAAGTCTTTGGACAGAAGATCGTAGTACAAGGCGTTAAGCAAAAGAGTAGTCAAATCAGGCCGGGTCGAGGCAGGCAGAGAATAAACGTTATCAGGCAGGCAAGGGTCAAACCAGGAAGTCAATCAGAAGGGATTCAGCAGAAGGGGTAGTTGGTATACAGGCGAGGGTCAGGATCCAGTGGTCAGAATAGTCAAAAGCCAGGCAGGGGTCACAACAGGAATCAAAACAGGTTCAGGATACAAGATAGCAAGAAGCTCAAAAGCACCAGGTATAAACCTATCACGGGCAAGGTCCCACAGCCCTAATGGGCTTTAAATAGCGTTTGAATTACGCGCCATTGCGCGCTGACGTCACTACGTCAGCACGCCTGCGCCTTTAAATTACACAAGAACGCACCGCGCGCACCGTGCGCGCCTTAAGACGCCGGCGCCTACGGCCTAAAAGAAGCTGCTCGTTTCGGTGGGCGTCCCCGCCGAGGGTGCGGCAGGCGTCCCTGCCGTCCCCCCACTAGACCACCAGGTACGTTCCTTACACCATGGGCCAATTATCATCTCTTTCATGTGCGAGAGTGCTGGAAATAAAACTAAGATATCAAACATGGGCATCTTGGACATACTGGGGGTGAATATCTTGGAGGGCGGCATCTAACCCTGGGCCTCCACTTGGACAGCCCTGTTTTATAGCCTCAGAGTACAGTTGCCAATAGCACCAAATCAGCAATTAGGTGTTAGATCCACTACAAGTTGTTAAAGGGATTCTGTCATGATTTTCATGGTATAGTTTATACTGCGCTATAGCGATCTCTGCACTAGCGGAGCCAAATTGCCAACCCGGAAATTTTGGCTCTTAAAGGAAAACTATACCCCCCAAACAATGTAAGTCTCTATTAAAAGATACCGAGTAAAACAGCTCATGTGTAAAACCCTGCTTCATGTAAATGAACCATTATCATAATAATATACTTTTTCAGTAGTATGTGCCATTGGGTAATCATAAATAGAAAATTGCCATTTTAAAAAATAAGGGCCGCCCCCTGAGATCGTAAGATTCACTGTGCACACATACAAACCACATGTAAGGTCACATGAGCCAATTAACAGACAGAGTTCTGCCTTTTGCTTCCTCACTTCTTCCTGTTACAGTCAAGTGTTGTAGTATTTCTGGTCAGGTGATCTCTGAGGCAGCACAGATAGAGTCACGAAATGGTGGTTCAAGGCAAGAGATGTAAAAGGGCAATATTTATGTAAATATATATTCCAGTTTGGTAAGATTCTTTAATATGTCATTCAATTTGATATAAACTATCTGTTGCTTAAGTATTCATTTTGGGGGTATAGTTTTCCTTTAAAGTTACAAAAGCAGCTCTATGCCGTCCCTTGTAATTGGCCACTCACTGCTGCCCGAGGCAAGGTTCTCATCTTGCCTCATGGCTGGAGCGGCCCTGGATATCACTCTAACTTGCAGTAAATCAGTAAAGAGTGACTGAAGTTTATCAAGCACAAGTCACGTGACTGGTGGGACCTTGGAAACTAAGAACGTCTTACAGGGATCTTGTGAGCAACATGTTGCTCTCCAACCCCTTGGATGTTGCTCCCAGTGGCCTCAAAGCAGGTGCTTATTTTTGAATTCCAGGCTTGGAGGCAAGTTTTAGTTGTATAAAAACCAGGTGTACTGCCAAACAAGGCCTCAATATATGTTGACAATCCACATAGGAGCTACTAAATGGCCAATCACAGCCCTTATTTGGCACCCCAGAAACATTTTTCATGCTAGTGTTGCTCCCCAACTCCTTTTTACTTCTGAACGTTGCTCACGGGTTCAAAAGGTTGGGGATCCCTGACTCTAGCCCCATGTCAGGGGGTGGTTCACCTTTAAAGGAAAACTATACCCCCAAAATGAACACTTAAGCAACAGACAGTTCATATCATATTAAGTGGCATATTAAAGAATCTTACCAAACTGGAATATATATTTAAGTAAATCTTGCCCTTTTACATCTCTTGCCTTGAGCCACCATTTCATGATGGTCTGTGTGCTGCCTCAGAGATCACATGACCAGAAATACTACAACTCTAACTGTAACAGGAAGAAGTGAGGAAGCAAAAGACAGAACTCTGTCTGTTAATTGGCTCATGTGACCTAACATGTATGGTTTGTTTGTATGTATGTGAGTACAGTGAATCCTATGATCTCAGGGGGCGGCCCTTATTTTTTAAAATGGCAATTTTCTATTTATGATTACCCAATGGCACATACTACTAGAAAAGTATATTATTATGAAAATGGTTTATTTACATGAAGCAGGGTTTTACATATGAGCTGTTTTATGCAATATCTTTTTATAGAGACCTACATTGTTTGGGGGGTATAGTTTTCCTTTAAGGTACGTTTTAGTATGTTATAGAATGGCTGATTCTAAGCAACTTTTAAATTGGTTTTCATTGTTTATTTATTTTTTTTAGTTTTATAGTTATTTGCCTTTTTCTTTTGACTTTCAAATGGCCGTCGCTGACCCCTTCTAAAAAGCAAATGCTCTGTAAGGCTACAAATGTATTGTTATTGCTACTTGGCATCCCTCATCTTTCTATTCAGGTCCTCTCCTATTCATATTCCAGTTTCTTATTTAAATCAATGCATGGTTGCTAGGGTCATTTGCAGCCTAGCAACCCGATTGCTTAAGATGCAAATTGAAGAGTTGCTGAAGAAAAAGCTAAATAAGTCAAAAATCTTAAATAGTAAAAAATAAAACCAGTTGCAAATTGCCTTATAATATCACTCTCTACATCATACTAAAAGTTATCTCGAAGGTGAACAACCACTTTAAAAAACGGATTTAAATGCAGGATTACTATTAACTGATTATTTGTAAAAAAACGTTTCCCATGACAGAATCCCTTTAAATAAATAAAAAAAAAACATGACTTATTGGCCTGTGTATAAGACTGACAGTTAGATAGCTAATAGGCAGGTTAGGAGCCTGCCTCTCCCAAAAGGTCCGCTTAGGCCTACTTTATGATCTGATCTTTGGCCCCAGGCTTAAATGATCAGATCAGCTTATTTTTGCCCAACATGCCAGTGACCAAATTGGGCAAAGATGCCCTCATTTGATGACTTCCATAAAATAGCAGATCTCTAAGTGTACAGCTATCTTAAAGGGGACCCATCACCCAAAAAAATGATTCCAAAACCTATGTTATCATGATAGTCAAGCAAAATGAACTTTAATTACACTATATAAATTATTTGAATCTTGTTTATTTCAGTCTGGGAATTCATAATTATAACAATCGGGCAGGAGCCATTTTGTGGACACTGTTATTAAGACAAGTCTTGTATCATCTCAGAATCTTGTTTGTGCACCAGAATGGGGGACCTGATGTCCATCCCCATGTACTGGCTACACAATTAAATGGTAAAGAGAACTGGGGAATGTGGGGAGAGCAGTGACATCTAGGAAGTGCTGAATGGAAAGTGAAAGGAATTGTCTGCCTAAGGCATAGAGGAGGGGCAGACAATATTTGATTGACAGCTGAGATTTTTAAATGAGCTTACAACAGCTATGAATGCTTTAATAAAAAAAAAAAAAGAATTTGGATTTCATGTTTAATTTGAAAAGGACTTTTATTAAACAGGTTTTTGTGTCTGGGTGACAGGTCCACTTAAAGAGCAGCTACCATGAAATGATTGGCCCACAATGGTGCTTCTTTCATAGACTTCTGTGAAACAGTGCCCTCTCCTGGCCAAACCCTCAGGTAAGACAATAGGATAGTAGCATTACCAAAGCAGCAGTGTCAGAACCAACGATGTTCCCTCTAAGCTGTGCACTCGCGCACACGCACACAGATTTTGAGGCCAGCATATGTGCTAGGGTCGCCACCTGTCTGCTTTTGACCCAGACAGTCCGGTTTTTGGAAGGGCTCAAAACTGCCTGCCCAGTTTTCCAGATTAGGAAAAATGGGCCGGACTGACAGTTTTGCATAGATTCTTTTCCAAATTAGCAAAACCAGGCGGAATTCTCCTTCACTGGAGCAGTAATTGGCCAATCATTACGTCATATTCCGGCCCACAACATCACTCCCCGCCCCCCCCACATCACTCCCCCGCCACACAACATCACGCGCCCCGCCCCCTACATCACACGACATCACGCGCCACGCCGCCTGTCTGGATGCCACTTAGAAGAAAGATGGCAAGCGCACAAAGAGTTTTGCATTTAGTCTGACCTGAGCACATGTAAGAATAAGAATTTCTTTGCACACACACATCGGAGAAGGAATTAGAGGGAACATAAAACACAAAGCATACCCCCCAACCGTCCCGTTTTCTGCGGGACAGTCCCGTTTTTGGCTGTCTGTCCCGCTGTCCCAGATAGTGGACTCAATGTCCCGCATCCCGCCGGCGGCGGAGGGGAGGGAGGCGGCGATGGCACGGATGGCTCCGGAGCAGCCCGAGTTCTTCCTGGAAACACGTTTGGTAGCGACAGAAGTAACCGACGGGGCCAAGTCCCGGGGCAGAGCCTTCTGTCATTTCAGACAAACAGAAGATACCGAACCAGGAAGTTAGTAGGCGGACCAAGCCGTAATTGCGCAGGCGCATAATACTGGGCAGCTTGAAAGAACCGCCCACGTAAGGGCAAGATTATGCGCGAGCCGTCATCATGTCTCGAAAAAAAAAAAAGGAAACGCGAACGCAGAAGAGACTGTGTGGTCGGCTTCTGTTGTGGAAATGGACTGTTGCTGTGCATGCTCAGAAAGTGATTTTATAGAAGCGTTTGACGGAAATTTACCAGTACTGTAAAGCGCCTTAGTGAGGTCATGTGACAGAACCAGTTGGAGTGACAGCTGTCAGCCTGGTCCTCTTACCATACAGTTTGTGTGTGTCTGTTTATCAGCTATATACATAGCAAGTGTGTGTGTTGCTGTGTTGCTGTGTGTCTGTGCGTGATGCTGTGGGTGTTACTGTGTGTGTGTGTTACTGCGTGTGTCTGTCTGTGTGAGTTACTGTGTGAGTGATTGGTTCATTTGCTGTTGTGTGTGTGTGATGGCAGCTGTGCCCACACTCATGCCCCTTATCCCCACTCTATTCACACAGTGCCGAGGCAATAAACTCACTCTATTTTACCATTGGTCTACACTGACATCAAAGTTCCAGGCACAGATTCTTTCCCCTCCTCTCTCCCCACTAGCCCTGGGCTAAGGTTGTAGCTCTCTGGGTGTTGGTGCTGGGAGTTGTAGTTCAATAACCTGTGGAGAGAAGCCAGTTGCAGTATGACTTCTACATCCCCCTTAGTAGGGACTGCCATACAGCTCTCCCTGCCCATTTAAAGTGATACGGCTTATTTACAATTTGTAAAATGAACATGGTAATTAGGGGGTGTGGCAACAAAATAGGCGTGGCCACAAAAACTTTTTGTCCTTCTAATCTCCAAAATGTTGGGAGGTATGCACAAAGTATGAAAGAATCTTTGCAAAGCTTCCCATAACTGGTGAAACACAAGAAGCCTTTTATACTAAAGTACTAAAGCCCCTTTACACCCGCCCCAGATGATTGTGATGTACTAAAGCATGAAGCAGCCAGTGCCAGGCTCTGGGAGGATAAGGCTCCATTATCCGACGCTTTTTACTAGCCACACCCCGCCCCCTACTTTACAAAGATACCCAGCCGGACCCTCCAGCAAACAGCATTCCCTTATTATCAGCAATAGAGTTCTCCACAAATAGCATAGTGGATGCCTAGCAACGCAAGCACCGCCGCCAGTCAAACAACGTAACCTTATTGGCTACATTTCCGCCTGATCAAACGCTTCTCTACAATTGGTCAGACGGCCATCAATCGTGCTGTTCACATCATTGTTACCCAACCCCTTGCACCTTTAGCCCCATTCTTCCTATCAAAGAGCTCCATCGCGTTGATTGGTTCCCAAGCGTTACTGAAACGCCAGTTTGACCTCCGTGGGCGCTGATTGGTCGTACGATCTGTGCGTCGTTCTGTTTCCCCGCCCCCGGCTAAAGCTTAGCTGCAGGTAGAAGAGAAGCGTGCTTGTTTTAAGGGATCCCTGCGGAATCATGAAACACCACGAGGTAAGGGTCGGCTGCGCGCAGTTATAGAAAACACAGTGCGCCGTTCATTACCATCCGGGGACCTGTGGGATTGGTACAGTCTCGCAGGTATGAGGTTAGATAGAAAAGGACTATAAGTGGCTGCAGAGTATGGAAGCCGGAAGAGTCAAAATTAGTCGTACGGCGAATGTGCAGCAACAGCTGAGTATTAGAGTGACAGAAGCAGGTGACGTTTAGTATAGTGGCGAGACAGGCGCGCCTTCTGGGAAAAAAAGGAGTGACAGCTATAAATACTGACCGTGTGACTGACAGGCGCTTATAATCAGATCCGCTCTCACTGACACCGACAACATTCTTCATTCCACAGCTTGATAGGCAGTTGCCTCGTATTTTTGTTTCTAGGCAACAGAACAGCAGTGCTGGGGGGAGGAGAGGACATTGTATCACGTGGTGTCAGTTCAGGGGCAACTTTAACTCCTCCCCCTTTGCTAATGTGGCATTAATGGGCCCCTTGTGTCAGACTATAAAGTCTCTAGGGAAGATGTCCAGCCTTTATTTATTATTATTATTAATGGGGAGGTTCAACTTATCTTTTAGTATATCATAGACTGACTAATTCTAAACAACTTTTCAATTGGTTTTCATTATTTTTTGTGTATAGTTTATGAATTATTTGCCTCCTTCTTCTGACTCTTTCCAGATTTCAAATGGGGGGGTCACTGACCCCATCTAAAAACAAATGCTCAGTAAGGCTACACATTTATTGTTATTGCTACTTTGTATCACTCCTCTTTCCATTCAGGCCTCTCCTATTCATATTCCAGTCTCGTATTCATATCAGTGCATGGTTGCTAGGGGAATTTGGACCCTAGCAACCAGATTGCTGAAATTGCAAACTGGAGAGCAGCTGAATAAAAAATGAACTAACTCAAAAACCACAAATAATAAAATATGAAAAACAATTGCAAATCGTCTCAGAAAATCACAGCACACTATGGGGCAGATTTATCAAGGGTCGAATTGGAATTTCGAAGTAAAAAAATTTGAGCTATTTTTGTGTACTTTGACTAGGAAATAGTCCAAATTCGATTCAAATTTGAAAAAAATTAGAATATCGAAATTTATCATGTACTGTCTCTTTAAAAATTTGACCATTCGCCAACTACAACCTGCCGAATCACTGTTTTAGCCTATGGGGGACCTCCTAGAACCTATTTGGAGTCAATTGGTGGACTTTAAAAAAAAAAAAAATCTAAGTTTTTTTTTAAAATACTTTGAATCGAATACGATCTTACTTCGATTCAGAAGATCGAATACAGCCTATTCGCCTGCAGAAAAAAAACGAAGTTTTTTTTTTACATAAATTTCGGTTGGTCTTTTTTTATTCGAATTTCGAACTTAAGGGAGTTAAAAAAAAAAAACTCCCATTACTTCGAAATTCGACCCTTGATAAATCTGCCCCTAAAAGTTAACTTAAAGGTGTACCACTCCTTTAACCTCTTGAAGCTCTCATTGTTAGGGGTTGGTCACCTTTTATTATGATAGAGAGAGTGATATTCTTAGACAACTTGCAATTGTTTTTATTTTTTTATTACTTGTGGTTTTTGAGTTATTTCGCTTTTCTTTTTATTCAGCAGCTCTCCAGTTTGCAATGTATGCAATCTAGTTGCTAGGGTCCAAATTCCCCTAGCAACCATGCACTGATATGAATAAGAGACTGGAATATGAATAGGAGAGGGACTGAATAGAAAGATGAGGAATAAAAAGTAGCAATAACAATAAATGTGTAGCCTTACAGAGCATTTGATTTTTGATGGGGTCAGTGACCCCCATTTGAAAGCTGTAAAGAGTCAGAAGAAGGCAAATAATTGAACAACGGTATAAAATAAAAAAAATTAAGACCAATTGAGAAGTTGCTTGGAATTAGCCATTCTATAAGATAATAACCACCCCTTTATCCTGCCCCAACTGTGAGAGACGGAGACATAACTAGAATCTACTGGGCTCCACAGAAGTGTCGGGCTCTGCTTCCTCTAGTTATGCCCCTGACAAGAGAATTTGACAGTTACAAATGGATGTTTCATTCTGAATGTTCATTCTTCCGATGCTTCAGTAAGTGAATAGCATGCAGCATGCCACTCCATTAACCTCTACCCCTCCATAATCATACAATGATAACATATCTGTCCCTCCCCTACCAGAGACACAAGCAATTCCCTATCTGTCTTCCCTTTGAATGCAGATGGATTCCTATTTAGCCCTGGCAGAAACAAGAAGATTGCTCTGTCTCATTCTGTCCTGCAGACTGGGGCTTCTTTAGGGTTAGGGCACACTGGCAGATTCGGGGACATTAGTCGCCCAGCAACAAATCTCTTTTTTGAGGCAACTAATCTCCCTGAACTGTCTCCCCTGCCATCCCGCCGTCTAGAATGTAAATTGCCAGCGGGATGACACTCGGATCGCTTCGTTTTCCAAAGTCGCCCGAAGTTGCCTCACCAGGAAACTTTAGAAAACGAATTGCAGCAAGTGCCATTCCGCTGGTGATTTTTCATTAGAGCCAGTGGGAAGGTAGGGGAAGGCAGTTTGGGGAGATTATCGCCCCTTAGAGGTGATTTGTCGACTAATCTGCCCGTGTGCCCTTACCCTTAGCTTCTTAGGGCAGAGACACGGTCAGATTCGGGGAGATTAGTCGCCCGGCGACAAATCACCGGCAGGATGGCACTCGGATCGATTCATTTTCCTAAAGTAGCTCAAACTTTTCACTTGAGGCAACTTCGGTCGACTTCGGAAAACAAAGTGCTCCGAGTGCCATCCCGCTGGTGATTTACATTCTAGCTGGCGGGGAGGCAGTTCAGGGAGATTAGTTGCCCCGAAGAAGAGGAGATTTGTTGCCGGGCGACTAATCTCCCCGAATCTGACCGTGTGTCCCTTGCTGTTGTGGGTGGCCTAGTATTTGCAGGTCTCATTTAAAAAAAAAATTGTTTTCCCCAACTGCTTAAAGGGTACAACTATATACATCTTTGCTCATTGTAAGAACAATAAATAGGACTTGTGTTCACAATGCATTCTGCCTATTGTTTTATTAAAAAGAAAATAAACATTTTCCTAATTCTTTGCCAGCGATGGAAAGTTGTTTTTCTGTATACGCCCCCTTCTCCTCCTGTTTAATCTGTTTAAATTGAGGTATTGAGCTCTGTATAAACAAAACAGAATCAGCCTTTTCCTAATCTGCAGTCTTTATCAGCCTTTCTGATTGATTTCACAGTGACTGTTCTATCAGCACAATCCTGATCCTGATTTCTAGAAATTACTGGGCTCCATCGCAAATTTCAATTTAGCCCCCCCACCTAAGCTTTAAGAATACGAAATGTTACATAATAATATTTTAACTATTTTGATCTTTAAAGGGGCCGTTCACCTTCCAATACTTTTTTTCAGTTCACTGGTTTCGGATTGTTCACCAGAAATAAAGACTTTTTCCAATTCATTTACCATTTTTCTAATATTAAATTGTCTAATTTTTCACCTAAAGCAGCTCTGGGAAGGGGGGGGGGTCACCGACCCTGGAAACTGTTCTAAATTGATACATTTAGTTGATACATTTCTTATCTTTGTCCCTGCTGAGCAGAATCCCTAAGTTTCATTACAGGCAGCTGTTAGAATTGATACAATAGTTGCTAATACTCCAGAGATGCTGCTGAGAAATGTATCAACTAAATGTTGAAAAATTGTAACAGTTCGGAATCTGCACCTGAATTACTGAGCTGCCAGACTCAAATACCAGGGATATTCAACTTTAAACTCAGATTTTAGAAAAACGGTAAAACAATTAAAAATGGAAAGCTGAACCTGCTGTTTGCAGGACAATAGTTGATAAGTAATACTCTGCTCATGCTGCAGGCAAATTCAAGAATTATAGCACAAGAACAATTAATACAGGTATGGGATCCATTATCCAGGAAATCTGTTTCCTGGATTATAGAAAGGCCATTTCCCATGGACTCTGTTTCAAGCAAATTATTATTATAAAAAGCTTTTGCTTGATCCAATCTATGGTGCATGATTCCATATTGGTGGCAAAACAATCGGGTTTATTAAATGTTTAAATTATTTTTTTAGCAGACTTAAGGTATTTTAATTCAGTTTACGGAACCTAAAAAAAACCCAGCTCCAGAGCGTTCTGGATAATCGATCCTATACCTGTATAGCACTCTTTGCAGCATGGTGTTGGGTTATTCAAAGGTTGGGTTGGTACAGAGAAAGCTCCACGCAGTTGTTAGAAGTTAAGTGAATGGAATGGTGCACAACATGAAGCAAACTAAATATACTCACATTTGCTCTTTTTTCCTCTGTCTGTGTTTCCATGGAAGTTGCCCTTTGCGTGGGGTGCATGTTGCATGCTCTGTCCCCGGGGGTCTCACCTCTGTTGTGCTGGAAGGGATGGAGAGGGGAGCTGTCTATATATAGAGTGCTGGGACTGAGCCCAGATATTTGCTGAGATCAATGAATACCAAGAGACAGCCACAGAAGTGTAGAGAGACATTAAGAAGGGGCTGGTGAGAAATAAACAAGAAGGTTGGAAGGGTTGCAGAGGAACAAGAGACAACCACCTAAACTTTAGTCCTGTTGCTTTGCGGTCTCTGGGTGGAGTGTAGGAGTGGACGTTGGTGTAACTGTGTGTGAAACTCATCAGTCTTGCTCACAGAGGGTGTGAAACTTGGCAGCATGTGGGGTCTCAGGCAGCGGGAGTCTCAGTAGAAGTACAGAAACCTGACAGATGTGAAAAAGCCTAGTGAGTGATAAATTTAGAGTCCTGTTTCATGTTCCATCTGGATACCAAGACAGGCTGTGTCTCCAACGGGGGAAGTGAGAGTTAACTTGAGTGAGTGAGCCTGGGATGTCGGTGGAGAGTGAAAGGGATTGTGAGATGGAGGTGAGGGAGGAATAGAGGTACAAAGACGGAATCGACAAAGCAACTGCAACTTTGGAGACATCACCTGAAGTTGTGGGAAAGGGGCTGTTTGATTTCTTCTATATCGACTGAACTGGACAGTAGAGTGAGAGTTTTATGAGACTGCTGTCTGATACGTTAAAGAGTGTAAGGTACAGCTTCAAAAATTAGACGGAACAAGGCAGCGTGTTTGGGGGATACCTAGACGGAGTGTAAAAGAACAGTTCCTAGCAAGAACGTTGGGCGAACCTGCTTCGCAGCCATGGATATGAACTCGGTGGTCTCAGAAATGCGCCAGCCTGCCAAGGCCACTGCAGAGGCCTCAGCGGCCACCAAGCGCGCTACTCCTAAACCTGCCAAAAAAGCTAAACGTGCTACTGTTTATTTTGAGGTGGAGATCCTGGATGCCAAAACGAGGGAGAAGCTGTGCTTCTTGGACAAGGTGAGTAGCGATAAATGAGGTTGGGGCATGGGTTGGAGGGAGGTGTCATGGAAAACAACACTGTGCAACGCTTTATACATGTCGGAGATTCTGAACGCAGCTAAAAATGTGTGCTTGCATGGAAACTTTACCAAGACCCCATTTTCTCTCTTTTTTTATATAAAAGGGATAGCACATTTGTTTAAGCCATTAAGATGTCCCTGTATTTAGGTTACAAATGGACCACCCGTTTGGCACAGAGCGCACAGGCATCGATACGCTTCGTTGGCTCTAAGTTACACGGTCCTAGCTATCATGTAATCGATAGGCTGTAAGTGTAAGTTACAGGGGTAACACGTGCAGAATAGGGCCTATAATGCACAGGACACTGGGAAAAACAGTTAGACCCCTCCACAGAAATAATATTGTATGATAATATAATGTGTATATATAATAATGTGTATGGTACTACACTAACTGCTCCCAGTATTGTGTCGGGATGTTGGGAGTGAGCCGCATGTCATATATACAATTGGTAAAAGAATTGCAGCTCCGAGATATGAAGTATGATGTTGGATACAGGTTATGTATTACATGGGTGGTCAAGGACTACTGACTTGTGAATTTCCTTCTATATAAAGTAGGGATGCACCGAATTCGGCCGAAGCCCCGAATCCTTTGTGAAAAATTCGGCCGAATACCGAACCAAATCCGAACCCTAATTTGCATATGCAAATTAGGGGTGGGAAGGGGAAAACCTTTTTTACTTCCTTGTTTTGTGACAAAAGTCACGTGATTTCCCTCCCCGCCCCTAAATTACATATGCAAATTGAGATTCGGGTTCGGCCAGGCAGAAGGATTCTGCCGAATCCTGCTTAAAAAGGCCGAATCCTGGTCGAATCTCGAACCGAATCCTGGATTCGGTGCATCCCTAATATAAAGCCATGAAACACACAATACAGTAATATTTCTATTATTTAATTCAAATGCCAAGTATAAGCTGAAAGTGAAGATATCGAAACATTTCAGATTGTTGAGGGGTGACCATTGCTCAATGGTCTGTTCACCCCCAGGCCGGCCTGTATATGTTCTTTCAGTCTTACTCTGGAACCATTTCTTACCATTTGTGTCTTGTGCCTTTCAGGTGGAGCCCCATGCCACCATAGCAGATATCAAGAACATGTTCACCAAATCCCGTAGGTATCTGTTTAGCACTGTATGGCTGGGTATTAAATCATATTCGGTGTAATAGGCTTTTCCATTCAAAGTTTTTGCTTGATGTTGAGTCACTTTAGCTTAGTCTCATTCCCTAAATTCACTGATGGATTGAACGTGGCCCCTTTATAATATTTCTGCTTGTCTCTCAGATCCTCAGTGGTACCCTGCACGGCAGTCGCTGCGGCTGGAACCCAGTAAGTAGTCTTGGTCTGTTTCTAGAACGAACCTGTGAACCACATTCAAATGTAAAACGATTTGGGGAGCAGCATAAGCGTGAAAAATGTTCCTGGGTGGTGCCAAATAAGTGCTGGGATTGGATATTTAGTAGCCCCTATGTGGACTGGCAGCCTACCGGAGACTCTGTTTGGCAGTACATCTGTTTTTTATTCTACCAAAACTTGCCTCCAAGTCTGGAATTCAAAAATAAGCACCTGCTTTGAGGCCACTGGGAACGATATCCAAGGGGTTGGCGAGCAACATGTTACTTATCAGCAACTGGTTGGGGATCACTGGTCTAGAAAAATTATATGGGTGGGGACTCAGCACTTAATTGGCTTACAATCTTTAATACATTGCTGGACCTCAAAGGAGAACTAAACTCCTGTTAAACAAAAATCCCCATCCCCTTTCCTCAATTGGCCCCATCCCTGCTTTCTCCCTATATACCTTAGCTGAAAAAGTTAACCTTAGCTGGCATTAACCTTGGCATATTTGTGCAGAGTAGTGCTGCGGAGCTCTTAGGCGCCATCTTCTGTATCTTGGGGTTCCTTGCGGAAGTGAGCGCCGACACTGAGCTTTTTCATGCATACGCGGTTGGGGCCATTCTGGTATTCGTTCCTACTGCGCATGAGCTGGAAAGCTCAGAAGTTTGCCGAAGGAAAAGAAGAGGATCTGAAGATACAGAAGATGATGCAGAAGAGCTCCACTACAAGGTTAATGCCAGTGACACTTTTTCAGCTAAGCTCCTATGGAGGGAGAAAGCTGGGAGGAGGCCAATGGAGTGATGAGGATGGGGAATTTTGATTAATGGGAGTTTAGTTCTTTAATAATTGGGAGGGGGGAAAGAAGGCATTTTCGGTTAACCGAGGGCAGTTATTGACCACAAATGGCTGGTTAGCATGTGCACCTAAAAGGCTTGCTCAGAATGTAGAAGTTTAGACTCTTGCTCTACTAGGTCTCTGATGACCCCATACGTGCACTGGGTGGAGCACATGCATGAAATATCAACTGTCGAGTTGGGTCAGAAATTAACGGAACTGGCTGAAAAATGTATTTGATTAATTCTGCCTTTAATAGATTTGAGCTGAGGTGGTATGACCAGGTGACTGAAAGAGAGCAAACAAAACCGTTAATCTTATTATATTCAAAGAAAACTGGTTATTAGGTGATGACTGTAATTGATATGCTGCAGTTTTAAATTAACTCTAGGCTAGGGTCTCCTGCAGCCCATGGTCCCAGACACAGAACGAGGGTCTGCTGACACTTGCGTCTTTACTGTTGCCTATGGGGAATACAGGATATTGTGTTCTACCTGCTGCCATTTATAGGATTCTAACTGTCAGTTTGGGCACATGAATGGTCCGTATCTAAACCAATAATAATCGGTTAAAAGATTGAGGAGAATAGAAAAGCTGAACCCATTATCTTTTGTGGTTGTGCTTGGTCAGTGTCTGTGTGGCCAGTATCACAGCTTCCCATGTTCTTGTCTGACCCTCACAGAGGGAAGGTCACTAAAGGACGAAGACATCCTACAGAACCTACCAGTGGGGACAACAGCCACCCTGTACTTCAGGGACCTAGGTGCGCAGGTCAGCTGGGTGACGGTGAGTATCGTCTGATAAAGAAATGAGTAATATGTGTAGTTTTTTAATTTTATTTTGGCTAAGGTGCAGATCAGCTTTTAGGTTGGGTGCAATAAGATAGTAAATGTTGGTCTGTCTCAGACTTATTGCAAGGATATACATTTGTAATTTAGGTTAAGGGGATTATTTATCCAAGGTCTAGTTTGTGAGTTTTTTTTCTGCGTCGAATAAACTCACAACTTGAATGTGAAATAACCTGAATGTAAATAACGTGAACGAATGCATTTGGGGGAAAAACTCAAATACTCAAATTGATCAAGTCATTGGCAATAAAAAAAAAAACAACAAAAACCTCATAGTTGAAATTGATCGAGTTTTCAAGTGCAAACCACTGGAAAAAAACACCCCAAAATCACAACGGCTAAAAACGTCTTCAAATCCCATTAAATTCTACATGATCTTGACCGGTGTTAACTGAAGTATTTTCGGATCCAGAGTTTTTGCAGCTTCGAGGCATAATTAATCTCGAAAAACTAGATTTTTTTTTATCTTGAAAAATTTGGGTTTTTACTGAAACTACCCTCGATTAACTCAAATCATTCTGGAAAAAAACAACTTGACTTTTAATAAATAACCCCCTAAATGTATCCAGCACATCAATTAATTTTAAAGGCACTGGCCTGGGATCACGGCTTCAGCATGTGCATCGGACTTTCAGAGTGGCCTTGCAATTGTTCACAGTACACACAGTGAGGACAAGGAAATTCTAATTTACCGGGGGTTGCCAAAACACCCCTCAATGGATTCAATGTTTGATTTTTCCCATTTTGGAATAAAAAAAAAATACAGTGGCCCAGGGGGTATTTCCCCAGCTGTCTCTCACTTGACCCAGAGATTTATTAATAATCCCTATTAAACATGATCTATGTTTTATTTCAATAATCTTCAGCATTTTTTTCGAGTA
Source organism: Xenopus laevis (assembly GCF_017654675.1). Classification (NCBI taxonomy): domain Eukaryota; kingdom Metazoa; phylum Chordata; class Amphibia; order Anura; family Pipidae; genus Xenopus; species Xenopus laevis. Next base: position 144,173,523 of record NC_054375.1, read on the forward strand.
GACAACCCCCCCCCACCGTAATTAAAATTAAAATCATAAAAAAATCTTGCCATCTAAAGCCTGCTGAGATGATGAAGTCGTGGACAGTAAAGTAAATATATGGGTTGGTTGGTGGGTGCATGGAATAGACTACCAGCAGGGGTGAGCTCCTATCTGCACAGACCTGATTTACAGCATTAGACAGCATTGTGAGGTTTGTGTTTTTATTCTCTCTTTTTTAGGTGTTCCTCACAGAGTACGCTGGGCCTCTCGTTATATATTTGCTGTTCTATTTCCGAGTTCCTTTTATTTATGGTCCCAAATATGACTTCATTACCAGCCGGCATTCTGTGGTACAGTAAGTATTCCTTCCATCCTTCTGGGATTGGCCGTCATATTCTCAGTTCATTTACTTATCTGGTGCAAAATTCTGGTGCAACTGGGCAAGTTATTATTTTTCTTTTATTTTCTATCCAATGGAGTGATGTGTGCGGTGCCAGAAAGGTTGCCAATGTTTGCCCTGGACTCCCTTGAGCCTGTGAATCCCATACTTTGCACCCTCTGGTGCAATTTATTAAAGATGGCTGACGTGCATATTAAAGTTATACTGACACGTTCCTATAAAAATCATAGGAACGTGTCAGTATCAAGTAGTTGCTGCACCTGGAATATTTTCCCTGAAAGCTAAGGATGCACCGAATCCAGGATTCAGCCTTCTCAAATCGAATCCTTCTGCCCGGCCGAACCGAATCCAAATCCTAAATTGCATATGCAAATTAGGGGCAGGGAGGGAAATCAAATGACGTTCTCACAAAACAAGGAGGTAAAGAATGTTTTCCCCTTCCAACCCCTAATTTGCATATGCAAATTAGCATTGAGTTCGGTATTCGGCCACATCTTTTGTGAAGGATTCGGGGGTTCGGCTGAATCCAAAATAGTGGATTTGGTGCATTCCTACTCAAAGCCGCCCCACGAACCTTTGTGCAGCTGACCTGCTCACGCTGGCTGGGGTAGGAGTAATTCTTCCATAGGCTGAAGTCCTGTTTTCATTCGTAATTAGCCTATGGAAGGATTGTGCCACCCCCAGCCCAACGTCACTAAAACTGCACAGAAGGTCAGTTAGCTGTGTCTGAGGGTCGGGTAAAAGCATTGTATTCTATTACAAACCTTATACTCTATTATTAGCCTAAATGGCTGCCCCCATGGCTACACAGCAGCCTTTTTATATAAACTATAGTAGTCTTTTTAAAGCAAATACATCGCTTTTATCAATGCAGGGCAGCGGCACATTATATTTTAATTACTTTAAAATATTTTTTGGTGTTACTGTTCCTTTTAAAAAAGTGCCCACCCAGCTGGGTGTCCAGTTTTAAGGCATGCCTGTGTTTATAAATAGGGCATCAGAAACAGTTCGAACAAAATCCTGTTTGTGCACATTGCTTAAATGGGGCTGCCTGTGCCCAAAATAAAAATATCTCCTTACCCTTGTAATAATGTTTCTCTGTATACCTTGCAGCCTGGCCTGTATCTGTCATTCTTTCCATTACATTAAACGTCTGCTGGAGACCCTGTTTGTGCATCGTTTCTCTCATGGTACAATGCCCTTCCGGAATATCTTTAAGGTAACTGCCTACAATAAATAAAATCTGGTCTCCATTTCCATCTAAATATATGGCTGGCGTAAACAATTAGCTTGCGGGCGTAAAAATGGGGTGGAGACTGCATTGTCCTTTGGCAGGGCTATTGCATCCATTGTTTGCTCCTCGTGGGCTGGCCTTGAGCACTGCAACAATAGGCCTCATTTACCATACAAAGGGCCAGAAAAGACTGCAGGTCGCTGCTGTATTAGGGAGACACGTTCAGAGTTGCAGTCCACATTGGGGTCCTGTCCTTCAGACAGGGTTGAGCTATTCTCTTTACTGAGATCTGAACTGGCACTTAATGCTGAGTAGGGATGCCTCGAAGCCAGGATGGGATTCGGCCTGTTTCAGCAGGATTCGAATTCAACTGAATCCTTCTGCCCGGCCGAACCAAATCCTTATTTGCATATGCAAATTAGGGGCGGGGAGGGAATTCGCATGACTTTTTGGCACAAAACAAGGAAGTTTAAAAATGTTTTCTCCTTCCCACCCTTAATTTGCATATGCACATTTTGAATTCAGTTTGTTATTCGGCTGAATCTTTCGGAAAGGATTCGGGGGTTCGCCCGAATCCAAAATAGTGGATTCGGTGCATTCACAGTGCAGAGAGAGCAGCAACCCTGGGGGTTCGTAAATGACCCCTATTGTCTAAAAGTTTATTTTGGGTCCATTTACCCATTTATTTGAGCACCTGCATATGGGATTGTTTATATGCTTCTTCTTTTTTGGTGGAAGTAGTCCTTTTTCTAGTTAAATTTACCCTTGGCTGTAGTCTTAAATTTCCATATTCTAAGATAAGTGTTAATTCTGATATTTTTTTTTTCATTTGCAGAACTGTATGTATTACTGGGGGTTTGCAGCCTGGATGGCTTACTATATAAACCATCCACTATACACACCACCGGGTGAGTAAAAAGTATATATTGTGCACGTGTTGTTATAGAACTGTAAACAAAAGCCGATTGGGTCCCTGGGTGGTAATAATACACTGATTGCTTTTAATTTGGTTGCCTTGCTATGCCCATGATATAATGAGTAAGTGTTGTTGAAGGTAGCACAGTTGTATGGTGTGTCAAAACTGCACCAATTGGAAAAGATGCATGTTCTCAAGTCAGTGTCTTTTTTTGTTTCCCTGCAGCATTTGGAGAACATCAGGTGAAGCTGGCGGTCATTATATTTCTGGTAAGAGACTGTTGTCATAGATGCTTGCATTCGTTTGCATGCTTACCTAGGGGTTTTCTGTCAATCACAAAACAGGGATATCCAGTGTTCCAGTTTTGGCTGGAAAAAATCTTGGGCCGGCTCCACCAAGTGTTCCTGTCGTCTTTAAATTCCTTAAAGTTATAAGCCAAAAATCGGTGAAGGAAGCCTCAGCAAGCAGGTCTTTGCTGCAATTAAATTTATTATAATATGCCACTACAGCATATTATAATAAATGTAATTGCAGCAAAGACCTGCTTCCTTCACCGATTTTTGGCTTATAACTTTAAGGTTTTCTGTCAACGTTTGGTTCGATCTTTTGAGGGGGATACAGTGGCCTTGTTAAAGGAAAACTATACCCCCGAACAATGTAGGTCTCTAAAAAGATATCGCATAAAACAGTTCATATGTAAAACCCTGCTTCAAATAAATAAATAATTTTCATAATAATATACTTTTTAGTAGTATGTGCCATTGGGTAATCATAAATAGAAAATTGCCATTTAAAAAAATAAGTGCCGCCCCCTGTTATAATAGGATTCACGATGCACACAAACAAACCATACTTGTTAGGTCACATGAGCCAATTAACAGACAGAGTTCTGTCGTTTGCTTCCACACTTCCTGTTACAGTTAGAGCTGCAGTATTTCTGGTCAGGTGATCTCTGAGGCAGCACAGAGACCATCATAAAATATCAGTTCAAGACAAGATATGTAAAAGGGCAATATTTACAGATATATATACTCCAGTTTGCTACGATTCTTTAATATGCCACTTAATTTGATATAAACTTGATATAAACTATCTGTTGCCTAAATATTCATTTTGGGGGTAAAGTTTTCCTTTAAACAAAATGTTTATTTTGTATATGCCAGTGTCCATATTGATATCCATACATCACGACTGGTGGCATAACTATGTAGGAGGCATACCCAGCAACTTCAGGGGGCCCACGAGTGTAGAGGGACTAGTAGGGCTCTAATTAATAAGCAATTTCAATTTATATATTGGTAAATCAAGTCAACTGCTGAAAGCTTTGGGGGCCATTAAATGAGTTTGCTCTGGGGCCCCTGGAACATCTGGTTAGGTCATGACTAATGGTTGCATTTCCAAAATACGGTTGCCAAACTACAGTGCAAACTAATACAGGTATGGGACCTGTTATCCAGAATGCTTGGGACCCGGGATTTTCCAGATAATGGATCTTTCCATAGATCTTCATACCTTACGTCTGCTGGAAAATCATGTAAACATTAAATAAACCCAATAGGCTGGTTTTGCTTCCAGTAAGGATTGATCATAGCTACTGTTTTATTATTACAGAGAAAAGGGAAATCATTTTTAAAAATTGGATTATTTGGATAAAATGGAGTCAGCCTTGCCGTAATTCAGAGCATTCTGTATAACGGGCCTCCGGATAATGGATCCCATACCTGTATGTAATAAGTTGGACAGCAACTAGAAACTTTCACCCTGGATATATGATTTTAATCGACTTTTTTTTAGACTTGCTGTGATTGGATCTTCTGCCCATGAGCTGACTCAGTGTAAATGTGACTTGCTTCAGTTCATGGTTGTTTACTGCTGCTGATGTGTCCCCCAGTATTCCTGCTCCTCCCTGCACCTCACTAAATACCCTCTTCCCTTCTTCCTCCCCCCACACCGATTTCATAACCAGCCTGCTTGCGCTCTAGAATGCCATGTGTCAAACCCCTCCAAACAATATGATATATGGAGGCCCGTGTCCATTTTTACACGCTGGGAAACCAATCTCTAGGCCCAGATATCAGGTGTTGGCTCAAGCACAAACTTCTCATAGGGAATGTACCATTTGTTGCTTTGGGCGTATAAGTTACCCTGATAATCAAACCCTGAACTGAGTTCATATTGAACGTGTAAGTGAGTGCACACGGCTCTGTACAATAAATATGTTGTTGTATTTTATAAAGCATCGTTGAAAGCTATAGGGCCTTCAAGTCTAGAAGTTTATATGTGAGTAGACACTCATGCATAAATTGATCCCTGTAAAGTTTGTATATAAATCATTCATTTCTCGGTTTGTTTTTTCCAGTTTTGTCAGCTGGGTAATTTCTCCATACACATTGCATTGCGAAATCTGCGACCTGCTGGTAAGTCTCTTGATATAAAATACCATTTTCTTCTGGTTATGCCCTAATATCAGCAATGTTTATAACCTGTAGCTACCGACCAGCAGGCCCGGATTTGGGGTCAGGCCACAAAAGCCCGGGCCTAGGGCGGCAAAATTTTAGGGGCAGCAAGCTGTCCAGCCGCATCCTAAGGAGCACTGGGTGCTCCGGTGCTTAAGAGCGCGCTCATGAGCGAACAGGGGTTTTGCGTCTAAAGGGCCCGGCGCTAGGACCATGTAGCAATGGTGAGTGGCTTGTTCTTAAAGGGCATGTAAAGTGTAAAATAGAATAAGGCTAGAAATGCTGTATTTTGTATACTAAATATAAACATGAACTTACTGCACCACAAACCTAATCAAACAAATGATTTATGCTTTCAAAGTTGGCTACAGGGGGTTACCATCTTGTAACTTTGTTAAACATCTTTGCAAGACTAAGACTGTGCACATGCTCAGTGTGGTCTGGGCTGCTTAGGGATCGTCATAAACAAAGCTGGGCAACTGGATGCTCTGGGTGGCTGCATGACAGGCTCCTCCATAAGAATGAGGGTGATTTGAAATGCATGCTGCAAAGTTCTCCCTCCTCCTCCTCTGCACTACACGTTACAAGTGCATTGAACAGGCAGCCCTGGGGAGGTTTGAGGCCAGCGCTTATGTTCTCTCACCCGCACAGGGATTAAGTTTACCTGATGCCGTTTACGCTTTGGGCTCTAGGTAGAATTTTGTGACTTGCCGCTGCCAATAGAGAATCAGGGTCCCCAAAACAAAAGCCTTGGTCATAGCTCTGTTTTAGGCCAAGCACTTTTGGTTTGTGGCTTTCAAGGTACTTTACTATGTCTCCCAGTGACCCTCCAGCTGGGATTTTAGGAGATGTAGTAATACAGTTAGAGGAGAGTATCTCTGGTTAAAGGATAAGAAAACCTTCAAAACAAGCGAATGTAAAATCGATGAGAGTACTATTCTTAGAAATGTTGCAATATATATTCATTGTTTATTTCTTTTTAATTCCAAGATTAATTAATTCCATGTACAGTTAACAAGAATGAATTTTGTTACAACACCGCCACCTGTTGGTCTCTTTCCGACCAGTCTGACCACCAAGTAGTCAAGGAAGTTGTCAGGAGAAGAAAGAGGCTGCTTTGATGTTCTCCTGGTTAGGAAAAAAAATAGAAACCTTTCTGACATCTTTCCTAAGCAGAAGAACATCAGATCCGCCTCTTTCTTTCTCCTGACAACTTCTTTGATTACTTGGTGGTCAGACTGGTCGGAAAAAGACCAGCAGGTGGCGCTGTGGTTTGAAAATTCAGTCATATTAACTGTACATTTATCCCTTAATATCTCGGAATTACAATTAATAAATAATAAATTTACATTGCAAAAGTGCTTAGAATAGCACCCTCATCAATTTTACATTCACTTATTTATTTAAAGGCCGACTTATCCTTTAAGGCCGAGCGTTCCAGGCCAAGATGAAGCCCCATTGTCTTTAGGACAGTGTCCCTTTGTGGCAGTTTCCCGGAGGGGCGCTGGGACCATTCGGCCTCAGGGCGCCACTTCCTCAAATCCGGCCCTGCCGACCAGCAGTTTTAATTGTGTTAGAAATAGGACTTATTCTGATTAATTTTTTTCTGTGCCCCCTTTTCTCACTAGGCTCCAAGACCCGTAAGATTCCTTTCCCCACACGTAATCCATTTACATGGCTGTTCCTATTGGTTTCATGTCCCAACTACACATATGAGGTAAGGTGCAGTGGGTGAGCCTGGCTTTCTTTAGAGTTTTACATGAAGGGGGATCTGTAATAATGGTTAGGATTTATACGGTTGTTTATTTTTCTTTCTCTTTTCAGGTTGGTTCTTGGATGGGATTTGCCCTCATGACCCAGTGTCTCCCAGGTAGGTCTATAATAATAATAATACTGCCCATTCTGCATTTACCGTTCAGCTCTTGGGTTTCCCCTTTTTACTCCTAAATCTTTCCCACTTGTAAGGGATCCTCATTTTTCATTTCAATAAGATATACATTGCATTTCCCTTGTTGAACTGTTTCCCCTTAGAAGAGCCAATAATCAAGTGCTCTATTGAACACACACGGGACTATTTATTAAACCTCCAAATTTTATGGTCAAGTTTTTAAAGGGGAAAACTTGAAAATTTAGAGGAAAAAAAACCTTAGATTTTTAGAGATTTATTATACCCCAAAGCTGCTAGAAATCCATATCTGTAAATACTCCAACTAAAACCTGTTGAGGTCTTGTAGAAATCAAAGGCAGATGTCCCTTTTTGGAGCGTCAAAAGTTGCACGAAAGTTGCGATTTTGTCGCACCAAATTTTTGGAGCTGATTTTTTGATAAATGAGTTAAATTCCTGAATGGGAGTTAGGGCCACTTTGTTTAAATAAAAAATCTACATAAATGAGTGTTTTAGTAAATACCCCACATAGGCTCACAAGTCAGCACTACCATAGATCAGTTTCAGATCACTGACTCTAGTTATTTCACTTGTAGCTTATTACAGCAGTGTTCCTTTAAAGCAGTGATCCCCAACCAGTGGCTCGTGAGCAGCATGTGCTCACCAATCCCATGGCATGTTGCTCCCAGTGGCCTAAAAGCAGGTCTGCATAAAAACCTTGTTTACCACCAAAAAAAAGCCTCCTATATGCTGCCAGTTTGCATAAAAACCTTGTTTATCACCAAAAAAGCCTCCTATAAGCTGCCAGTTTGCTGCCATTTTCCATAAAAACCTTCTTTACCACCAAAGAAAGCCATCTATATGTTGGCAATATGCATAAAAACCTTGTTTACCACCAAAAAAAGCCTCCTATATGCTGCCATTTTGCATGAAAACCTTGTTTACCACCAAAAAAGGCCTATATGCTCCCATTTGTGTAAAAACCTTGTTTACCACCAAAAAAAACCTCTTATATGATGGCAGTTGCTTAAAAACCTTGTTTACCACCAAAAAAAGCCTCCTATATGCTGCCAGTTCGAATAAAAACCTTGATTACCACCAAAAAAGGCCTCCTTTATGCTGCCAGTTGCGTAAAAACCTTGTTTACCACCAAAAAAAAGCCTCCTATATGATGGCAGTTGCTTAAAAACATTGTTTACCACAAAAAAAAGCCTCCTATATGCTGACAGTTTACATTAAAGCCTTGTTTACCACCAAAAAAAAGCCTCCTAAATGCTGCCAGTCCACATAGTGGCTAGCAAATAGCCAATCATAGCCCTTATTTGGCATCCCCAGGAACTTTTTTCATGCTTGTGTTGCTCCTCAAATCTTTTTACAATTAAATATGGCTTACTTGTATAAAAGGTTGGCGACTCTTACTTTAAAGGGTCTTTAAAGTAAAGGTGAAACACTAGGGGTGCCGAGTGATTCTAACCAATGATGCTGCCACAGGGCAATATTTTGTCCCAGATTCCTTGGGCAAGTGCATGCACTTTACAGAGATTCTTTGCATATTTCTGTACAGTGCAGAGGATACATGCTGGGACACAGAAGGAATCACTTTTGGGTGCTTAGAAAGTTGGCACCTCCAGTGACTATATTTGTCCTTCTCTTTTAAATTAAGGAAGATTGAGTTCAGATGTAGATACAGTAATTTTTATATCCAATTCTGAATTCCCGAATGGACCTTATTTATGAAGAAAAAAGCCCGAAAAAATAGGGTCGGGCAAAATGGGAAAACTGAAGAGCTTTCCCCCGAAAACTCCAAATTGTTCGGAGTTTTCCACAAAAAGATTTTTTTAGTTTTGAGTTTTTTGCTCCGAATCCCCGAATTCATCAGATTCGATACAGACATTGGTGCAGACACTGGGACCTTCCCCATTGGCTTATACAGGACCTCGAGAGCTTTTAGATGCTGGGGTTTCCGATTCTGAGTTTTTAGACCATCGGACTTCAATAAATCTCGAATAATTCGTCTGCTTTTTTTTTGCTCCGAAAACTCTGAATTATTTGAGATTCGGAGCTTGATAAATAGCCCCCTATGTGTCTATATAAGTTCAAGGTGATGTAGAAGAAGCTGTAGCTCTTGAAGGGACTCGCAGTCTTCAGGACCTCTGATTTTCAAGACACTAGAAGCAGAAGTAAGAACCATATTCATGCACTTGGCGTGCCCCCATTTATTTCTAAGGGGAAGTTTAAAGGGATCCTGTCATCAGAAAACATGTTTTTTTAAAAACACATCAGTTAATAGTGCTACTCCAGCAGAATTCTGCACTGAAATCCATTTCTCAAAAGAGCAAACAGATTTTTTTATATTCGATTTTGAAATCTGACATGGGGCTAGACGTTTTGTCAATTTCCCAGCTGCCCCTGGTCATGTGACTTGTGCCTGCACTTTAGGAGAGAAATGCTTTCTGGCAGGCTGCTGTTTTTCCTTCTCAATGTAACTGAATGTGTCTCAGTGGGACATGGGTTTTTACTATTGAGTGCTGTTCTTAGATCTACCAGGCAGCTGTTATCTTGTGTTAGGGAGCTGTTATCTCGTTACCTTCCCATTTTTCTTTTGTTTGGCTGCTGGGGGGAAAAAGGGAGGGGGGTGATATCACTCCAACTTGCAGTACAGCAGTAAAGAGAGACTGAAGTTAATCAGAGCAAAAGTCACATGACTGGGGCAGCTGGGAAATTGACAATATGTCTAGCCCCATGTCAGATTTCAAAATTGAATATAAAAAAATCTGTTTGCTCTTTTGAGAAATGGATTTCAGTGCAGAATTCTGCTGGAGCAGCTCTATTAACTGATTCATTTTGAAAAAAATGTTTTTTCCCATGACAGTATCCCTTTAAAGAGGTGGCGGACTGAGTTCAGTAATTAACTAACTGAGAATTGTCTCCGGCACCCTGGTATAAGCAATGGAGCTTTGGATCCTACACTAATAAACTACATGGTTGTCTTATTCCAGATCACCACTTACTATCTGCATAGTGGTAAATCAAATATGTAAAGCCTAATCCATATTTTGCTGAGTGTCATTGTGTAGGAGCATTTAATCAAGGAGTCGTGGGTGCTATAAGGATTTAGTTAGCCTTGTTTTCTGCTGGTATCCAAGCACATCTTGCAGTTTTATTGGTGCTTACCGACACCTGCTTCTTGTCCGGCCAGTGACAGATTTATCACCATATTGCATTATTGAAGCTTAGTGAGGGTATAACGGACTGCTCTGTCTCAGATGTTTCTGTAATCCTCCTCCCCAGCTATTTTCCTGGCAGCCCCAGTCAATCTTAGCAGCTATTACATTTTGTTCCTGTAGGGCTGGGACACACTAGGTGATTTGGGGAGATTTAGTCGCCTGGCGACTAATCGCCGCGACTTTCTGCGAGCAATCTTCCCCTGAATGCCTTCCCTCGATCTGCGCCTGGCTAAAATGAAAAATCGCCTGCGCTAATCACATGCGGCGTTTCGTTTCCTCGTGAGGCAACTTCGGGTGACTTTGGAAAACGAATCGCCCGTGTGTGATTAGCGCCGGCGACTTTTTATTTTAACCAGGTGCAGAGCGATGGGAGGCATTCGGGGAGAAAAGTCGCAGTGATTAGTCGCCAGGCGACTAAATCTCCCCAAATCGCCCAGTGCGTCCCAGCCTTGAAGGTGTGCGCTTTGTTCTACTATGTCCAGTTGTACCTTAAACCCAGCAGACTATTGTAATATCTTAAGGAACATTTGTGTTGATCTTGCAACAGTAAAATGGAGGGAGTCATATAGTTACATAGTTAAATTGGTTTGTAGAGGGGATTTATTAACTGAATCAGCATCACAACATCACCCGGCGGTGCATTCCACAACCTCACTGTCCTCACTGTGAAGAACCACCCTCATCTGCTGGTTGTAATCATTTCTGAATGATCAAATCAAGTGAAATTGTTCCGGAAAACATTTATGTTTATTTTTTAAACCCTAACTAATATTATTTGGCATTTAAGCTCTGTTTTCTATGCTTGATGGGGAGTCTATATGACTGATTCCTGGGAATCAGGGCTGAGCAAAAGGGACTTGCCCGGTTCCAAGTCATCCACAATACTCTACAAATCTATATCCAAGATATATGTCCCAAGGCTCAATTCTTGGCTAAAAAAAATATTTTATTACAAATCACATTACAAATATTACATACTGACCCCGCATGCCCCACCATATGCGTTTCATACCCTGACTAAGTACCGGAGGGTATGAAACGCGTAAGGTGGGCCATGTGAGGTCAGTATGTATTATTTTTAATGTGATTTGTGATAAAATATACATTTTTAACCAAGATTTAAGCACTGTTGCTTAACCAGTTACCCAAATACAGAATAATAAACAGCAGTATATTCCATCATGGTATTCTAGATTATAGCATGCTTGGAGCTGTAGTGAAGGTTGTTAGTAGCCCTATAAAGCTTTAGTAGAGAACTGAGAGATCTCCCAGTGACTGATTCTCATCCAAGTATTAAGATGAATCGGTTGATCCCTTTTGATCCAGCATACCAGGTGGGCCAAAGATAGAGTTTGATTTTATAGCTGTCACTTGCCTCTGAGGTTCTTGACCTTCACTGCTCCTACTGTTCTATGTATAATTGCTTGAGCCGTTTCTCTTATATTTTTTTCAGTCGCTCTCTTCTCCTTGGTTGGATTCATCCAGATGACGATTTGGGCCAAAGGCAAACACCGCAGTTACTTGAAGGAGTTCCGGGATTACCCTCGTCTCAGGTCCCCCATAGTTCCCTTTATCCTGTAGGTTCACTCATGGTTCCTTCTGTTCCTTCCTCTCCCTTTCTAACCCTGTTCTTAAAATGACCGCAATATCCAGCTGTCTACAAAACCCTGGCCTCTAAACTCTTGCACTGATATATGGAGCATGGAGGGTTGGTGGTTCCCAGATGGAATAAATGTGTCCTCTGTTGTACTTTGTTTTTTTCTGTGGCTTTGGGGGGCGCATTGTGCAGGTAATATTGGGAATTAAGGAGTGTGAAGCAGATACTTTGGTTTGGTTATAAGTCGGTATTGGGTTGAAGGAATGACCATAAATCAGGAACTTAAAGGGATCCTGTCAAAGGAAAACATGTTTTTTTTTTTCAAAACAGGTAGTAGTGCTGCTCCAGCAGAATTCTGAACTGAAATCTGTTTTTCAAAACCGGAAACAAATTTTGTTTTTTAATATTTATTTTGAAATCTGACCCAGTGCTAGACTTGTTAGTTTCCCAGTTGCCCTTAATCATGAGAATTGTGCTCTGATACACTTCAGTCACTCTTTATTGCTGCACCCCCTCCCCTCAGCAGCCTATCAGCAGAACAATGGGAAGATAACAGGATAACAGCTCCCTGACACCTGCATTGCTAGCTGTAAATTACATTCTACAAAAAAATCGAAGTCCTACTGGAACTCCTCTAGTTTAGTAGGAGAAAAAATATCTTATCTGAAAGCAGTTCTATGGTGAAGTGCTGGCTCTTTCTGAATGCACAGAATCAGGCACAATGAGCTGAGATGTTTGTCTACACACCAGTAGTGCAGCATTTCATAGCAAATGTTCGCTAACGTTTATTTCTGCCTAGCGAAACTTCTTTAGTACATTTTCGCTTTGGTCAATTTGAACAGGGCAGGTACATATAGGTCATATATATGTATTTAGTAGCGATGTTGGTGCAAATGCTTGAAGTGGCCATTTATTATTAAAAATATCCAAGGAAGCAAAACAACGATTTGCACTTTAGTGAATTTGTAGAGTAACAATCAGAGCGAAAATCTGCCTGTCAATAGAGCGCAAAACTGCACTAGCAACAGTCTCTTTCACTAGAGAATTGTCCTCTACGCCTGTTAGTAAATTGGTGATGTGCCTGTGGATGGGACACCACATTTGGCGCCACTTCGCCAGGCGCAAATCCGCTACCACTGCGCTAATTCACTAAAATGCGAAGTTGCGTCTCAGCAGCTGAATGCTGGCAAAGTTTTTGTTTAAAACAAAAATTTGTAATAGTTACAACTTTTAGAGGCAATCCTGATTTAAAATATGAAATAAACACCAGCGTTTCCTTTTCGGCTATGCGTGCAAAAAAAAAAAAGTATGTGCGTACATTTTAAACTTGTGTGTACATTTTTAAAAGCTGTGCGCAGGTCAGAATACAAATTCTTTGTGTGTACCACAATTTGTTGTGGGCGCTGGCCTCAAAATTTGTATGTGAATGTACAGCTTAGAGGGAATGATACCAGTGGTTCAGGCCCAGTGTATAGTGTCCATACAGTCATTCAAACTGGGATTACCTCTAAAGTGGCCTTTTTGTGTCTGACCTCCTATTGGCCACTGACTGACTTCTTATACACATGCTGGAGTAAAGCAACCGGTCCATTGAATATGCTTGAAGACCTTGTGGGCCAAGCCAAGTGAGCAGTGACATTAAATATATGTAAATATAGGGAAACGGGCATCCAATGTCATCCATGGCTCTCTACAAGCTTAAAAGGTGTAAACGTTTACAACAATGACAAAAATGTATAATAGTTTGCCTTATAATGGCCAATGTATTTTTACAGAACAGAAAGGTTAAGAGGACATTTATATTTATATGTCCTTTCGTCCATTTAGCAAATTAAATTTCCCCCAGAATTTCAGCATTGTGGTTGCAAGGGCCATGGTGTCTGACACAATTATGACTCCGACATCAAAATTTGAGAAACCGGGTCTAGATTTGTGGTCAGGCCACAAAGGCAAGGGGCCAGGGCAGCAGAGAGCTGGGGGCTAATTGCCGCCTGCTGGCGCCATCTGAACAGGGAACTGGGTGGGAGATAGTGGTGGCAAACATGGAGCTGTGATGGTGAGGGAGATGAGTAGTGGGGCTGTGCGAGCGGAGAGGGTCAGTGGGGACTAGTGATGGGCGGGTCGGGTTTTTTCCCGACCCTAACCCACCCACATCCGACTTCCGGGTTCCTTTTATAGACCCACCCCAAAGATGATGTCACACAAGGGGCGGGGCAAGCAGGCACGTGGCTTTAAAGCAGGAAGCCACCATTTGAAGGGGGTGGGCAGGGAAAGCAGGACAAGAGCTAAACCCGCACCCGCGAAGAGGAGTGTGAGATCGGCCCAAACCCGCCGGTCCCACGGGTATGGGGCCAGCCCACACATCACTAGTGGAGACTTTCCAATATACATCAATTAAAAAAAAAAACTTTGCAAATGAAGGTGAATTGCCCTTTAAGCTGTGAGTCTAAGTTCTTATCTTATCAAACTTCACAAAAGTATGTCAAGTATCTATTCTGGGCTGTCTCCCAAGACGCAATTAAGTTACAAACTTTGTATCTGTTTCTGGCTGTTCAGTGCAACAGATCAAAGAGAAACCCGGGACTTATCAGTACAAATCCGTGACAGCGGGTTGAGCTGTCAAAAGTGGGACTGTCCCACTCAAAACGGGACAGTTGGGAGGTATGCATACATAGTAGGTGAGCTAATGAATGGACAAATTTCTGTCTTTTCCTTCCAAGTTGGATTAAGGGCAGAGACACACTTGGATTCAGGGAGATTAGTTGCCCGTCGACAAATCTCTTCTTCGGGGGGACTAATTTCCCCAAACTGCCTTTCCACCAGCTAGAATGTAGATCGCCGGCGGGATGGCACTCTGAGCACTTCATTTTCCGAAGACGCCCGAAGTTTCCTCGTGAGGCAACTTCGGAAAATGAAGCGTTCCAAGTGCCATCCAGCCGGCGATTTACATTCTAGGGGAATCTGAGCATTTGTCTCTGCCCTAAAAAGAAATGACAAGGACTCCCTTTGCCACTCACTGAGATAAAATCAGGACATGGATTTTTTCAAACCGACAAAATAAAGACTAATTTTATCTCAACCTATGACAAAGGGAGTGCTTGCTGTTTCTTCTTAATTGCACTTCACCTACAGCGACAGGTCTACAGTCTATAGCGACCTGTGAATAAAGGACCCTGAGTTTGCACACCCAGGCCAAAAAGGTTAACTTGGTGAGCAGTTTAAATGAATTAAGAGGCTGATTCTATAAGTAATGATGAGCAATTTTTTTTGCCAGCCATTGATTCACATCAAATTTCAGAATTTCGCATTGCTAATTTATTTGTTAAACTACGACAAAAATTCGACACAACAAAAGGTCGCCAAGGTATAATTGTCCCAGAGCCAAAAAAATCCGCCATAAGAAGAATGCCCATTGACTTTAATGCATTTGGACAAAAAAGTTGCCATTAGAAAAAAAAACCCATTCTCTTTAATGCATTTGGAGGCAAGGCCAGGGTCAGATAATAATGAAGTCTACTTTTTTTCTGGCATATCAGAAATAGTTTTTTTCATCTATCAAAGCAAACGCATAGCAAATTTCTCGCACAAATTTACAAATATTTCTGATGCTGAATGGGCCTTTAGATCACCAGCTGACCAAATAAGGCAGGTAGTGGCCTGCACTTCAGCAATGTGGGCTTTTTTTACATGCCAACCTGCGGACTAGTCAGTAGCAGTGTGTCAACAGAAAGTTTGTAGGGGATAACCAGGGTCATAATGTATTTTTCTTGAATCAATAAATGTATTTTATTTTACGTATTATTGTGTAGGCAGCCATCTCAGGTCATTGTGCCTGGTCATGTGTTTTCAGAAAGAGCTAGCACTTCACAATGGAACTGCTTTCAGATAAGCTATTGTTCTTCTCAGGGCTGCCATCAGGGGGGGGCACAGGGGGTACTCCTGTACCAAGCCCTGTCCTGAAGGGGAGCTTGGCTGTGCTGCACTTTTCAAATAGCCAGGCCCCCCTTGACCCAGCCGAAGCCATGCCGCCTCTTCCATCCTGAAAAGCCGAACAGCTGAGGTGCCGAAAAGCTGAAGTCCCGAAAACGGTGAAAAGACCCGAAGTCCCGAAAGCGGCGAAAAGACCCGAAGTCCCGAGGTGGCGAAAAGACCTGAAGACCAGAAGCGGTGAAAATACCCAAAGTTCTGAATCAGCGAAAAGACTCAAAGTCCTAAAGCTGCAAAAAGACCCAAAGTCCTGAAGCGGCGAGAAGACCCAAAGTCAGGAATAAGCCGAAATTGAAGTCCTGAAACCACGAGTTCAATTCTACTGAACACCAATTTTTTTTTTCTAATCCCCTGCCCACACTATGGGCCCCTGCCACCAATGTTTTTTTTAAAAAATATTCTCTGGAGCACCAATTTTTTTCTTACTTATAAAAGGGGCCCTGGTGCCAATGTTTTTTTTAAAAAATATTCTCTGTGGCACCAATTTTTTTCTTACTTATAAAAGGGGCCCTGGTGCCAATGTTTTTGTTAAAAAATATTCTCTGGGGCCCCAATTTTTTTTAACTTTTAAGGGGGGCCTGGCACCAATGTTTTTTTTTTTAAATATTCTCTGGGGCCCCAAATTTTTTTAACTTGTAAGGGGGGCCCTGGTGCCAATGTTTTTTTGAAAATATTCCCGGAAATTTTGCTGTACGGGGCCCAGTGATTTCTAATGGCGGCCCTGGTTCTACTCAAAGTAATTAAAGCTGCCACTTCAGTTAACTTGCCTTGGATTTTTAATATAGAGTGTTGTTCTCATTTCATATCTCAAATCAAATCATGGGACCATTGACACCCATATAACCATTGCTACCTCTTAGACCATTCATTAAGATACATTTATCAAAAATCATGTAGTTATCTTACACAACTCAACCTAGGGTATGCTATACATATGTAGGGACCAATATAGTTAACAGTTCCCATGAATGCAAATCCCCTATAGATTCCTTTGCATCTGCCTAATATTCTTTAAGTATCTTTGTTGTTGGTCCATCAGTTAGTGATCACTTCTGGGCTGTTTTATTATGTAAAAAAATATATGCTTAATTGCTTATGCTTATATGCTTACCCATTATTACACTGCCAACTACTGACCAAAGCTATTTGGTATTTCCTTGTCTGCAAAACCCTCCTATACCCTTTTCTCATGTGTGATGTCAGTTCCTCCCATCATCTTTTTTAGTTCCTGTCTTCCATGAGTGAGGAGCACTTGTACATCCACTCCACCATTTGTCCATCCACCCCAAATAAAACACCTTTGCGGATTCCAAGTGTCTGATGAGTTCAGAAAGTCGGGGGAACAGGGACCCTGTGAACAAGGTTTAGTCTGACACAGGGTTAGTTTTGTTAGGAATATGTTAGGCCTTACGACACATAATACATAGGCTGGGGGGACGGGCTTTGTTTGCAGAAGCTGAGTTGGCAGCCAAGAAAATGTATATGCATTATTTTTATTTGGGGTTCGTACATGCCACATACTTTGGTAAATCTATGCATATCTGAAGGCAAACTGTTTAATATATTCCTGTTATTTATAATTTGGGCGATCTGCCTTTGTATGTGTAGCGCTATTGTAAACTGACTTGTGCTAGGACAGTTTAGCTATTTTCCTTGGTGGGCTGAGACCACCGATGAGCTCTCTTTCTCAGGGGTAAGCCCTCGCAGCGGGGTGGAGGCAAGGGTGTAGTGTAACTGTAACCTGATACGATAGCACAATGATGGGCGCCAGTAGTTCTTTAACAGTTGAACCAAGAACAGTATTTATTGAACCATAGCACATAGATCATTTAGCACATTAATCCACAATGGAGCATAGAACATACACAGCAGCATAAAGGAAGCATATACTCACAGCACGTATAGGCTGAATCCCCACAGGCTAGGGAATATACAGCAGAGAGTAGTTGACAGCATGTGATGGGTATTGCCCAGTTTTCAGGATATCTTCCAGTGGCAGACTAGGGGAACTACTGACATCCCTATCTCAACACTTGGTTCCTTACTCTGGGTCAGTAATTCCCTGGGATCTTAATCCCTCTAATCTCCTCGGCGGAGCCTTGAGCTGCTCAACTAATTAACCTCTCTATCACTCCTAGAGCGATCTATAAAATGAGTATAGCTGTCTAATTACTAGGGCCAAGGCGCCTAGGGTCAGCACTACCCATTCCCTTCCAGCCTGCTTGGTTGGGCTAAAGCAATGGACCCAGAGCACATAGATCCTAAACCTTTTATACTCTGGCACAGTGCCATCTGGTGTACACTGTGTGAACTGCAGGGGTTACATAAGCACAAGGTCCCCATAAGGACCCACTGAGGTGTCCGTATTACTAGGGATGTGCCTTTCTGTAAAGTGTAAGGGTGTCTAAGATTTTCACATCCCTACATATGTAAGAAACAATATGAATGTGGGAAATCGGTAATTATTCGTTTTTTATTTAAAGAAATGTAATAAAAAGTGCTAAGTTTAGGACAGCTTTGCAGTTTGGTATTTTGGTGTATGTCGATATTTTTGTTGGATTTGTCACAATGTGTACTTTACAAAAGTATGTGGCTTAAAGGGGTCTTGCATAGCAGTTTTTGCTATGCAGATGGTGGCACCTAAAGGGAAACCCGTTGTCAGCAGGAACTGAACCTGTACGGGGAGACCCCAATGGACTTCAAGTACGTGACCGTAACCACACATAGATTCTTGTTTCATGGTTTTGAGCCAAACAAACTTCCTTTCCCCTATTGAATGCCTTCAGATGACAGCTATCTGGATATCAATCCTTTTCTCTGGTTGTTGATGGTCACCACAAACTGAAACTTCTCGATTAAGTGCGGAATGCGCTAACGGGCTGTCCTAAAGTCACTCTTGGCCTTGTTTTGAAACTTAAGGTGGCCATAGACGCACAGATAATATCGTACAAAACGAATTTTCGTCTGATATTCGGTGTGTGTATGGTGGAAAAAGAGCCGACCGATATCTGCAGAAGACTTGGATATCAGTTGGCTTGTCGATCGGGCTGGACGGAAAATTTTGATCGGGTGCCTTTAAAGGCACCCAAACATCGGCCATTGTTAGTGCTGAATTGTCAGAGACAGGTAGAATTCTATTGTTTCTACCTGTATATCTGACGATTCAGCTCTACACATGTATATTGATATGTGCGATCTTTCTTGGAAAGATCTTTTCCAAGAACAATCGTAATTGTCTACCTTAAGTTTGCATTGCGTGAAAGGCAGGTCTCAAAGAGCAGGTTCCACCGAGATTTGAACTCGGATCGCTGGATTCAAAGTCCAGAGTGCTAACCATTACACCATGGAACCTTAGGTGGAATGTTTGGCTGGGTGACCTAGTGCTGCCTCGGTTAAGTGCGGAATGCGCTAACGGGCTGTCCTAAAGTCACTCTCGGCCTTGTTTTGAAACTTAAGGTGGCTATAGACGCACAGATAATATCGTATGAAACAAATTTTCGTTTGAAATTCGGTGTGTGTATGGTGGAAAAAGAGCCAACCGATATCGGCAGAAGACTTGGATATTAGTTGGCTCGTCGATCGGGCTGGACAGAAAATTTTGATCGGGTGCCTTTGAAGGCACCCAAACATCTGCCATTGTTAGTGCTGAATTTGACGAATCAGCTCTACACATGTATATTGATATGTGCGATCTTTCTTGGAAAAATCTTTTCCAAGAACGATCATAATTGTTATGTCTATTGTCACCTTAAGTTTGCATTGCGTTAAAGGCGGGTCTCAAAGAGCAGGTTCCACCGAGATTTGAACTCGGATCGCTGGATTCAAAGTCCAGAGTGCTAACCATTACACCATGGAACCTTAGTTGAAGAGTGTGGCGGGCGACTTAGTGCTGCCTCTTAGACCCTGTAATAAGGTGCATTTAGGGTCGCAGTTTTCAAAAATAATGCCTTTGTTTCTGAACATTCTTATTTAGGTATCTTTGTTTTTGGCCCACAAGTTAGTGACCACTTCCTATCACACTTTAATATAGTGTTTGGAAAGGGGTGGTACTTCGTCTTTGGCTTCCATCTTCTGACTTGGGTGGATGTGTCTGGGGAGCCTGGTGACATTCAGCAAGATCCAGTTAAGAGCTCTGCCCTTGAGGGGTAACCCTTCTAGTGAAAGTTGGGGAACATGGACCCTGTTAACCAGTTTTAATCTGACACAGGGTTAGTTTTGTTAGGAATACGTTAGGCCTTACGACACATAATACATAGGCTGGGAGGACGGGCTTTGTTTGCAGAAGCTGAGTTGGCAGCCAAGAAAATGTATATGCACTATTTTTATTTGGGGTTCGTACATGCCACATACTTTGGTAAATCTATGCATATTGGGAAGCAAACTGATTAATATACTCCTGTTATTCATATGTTGGGCGATGTGCCTTTGTATGTACGAAACCATGCAAGATGAACGTGACAAATTGGAAATTATTAATTGGTTTTTTTTTAGAAATGTCGTAAATAATGTTACGTTTAGGACAACTTTGCCGTTTGGTATCTTTGTTGGATTTGTCAGAATGTGTACTTTCCAAAAGAATGTGGCTTAATGGAGTCTAGCATAGCAGTTTTTGCTATGCAGATGGTGGCACCTAAAGGGAAACCCGTTGTCAGCAGGAACTGAACCTGTACGGGGAAACCCCAATGGACTTCAAGTATGTGACCGTAACCACGCAAAGATTCTTGTTTTATGGTTTTGAGCCAAACAACCTTCCTTTCCCCTATTGAATGCCTTCAGATGACAGCTATCTGGATATCAATCTTTTTCTCTGGTTGTTTAAGGCCACGACAAGCCCGCAAACTGCATGTTGCTGGAATTTCTCTCAAATATCGAGTCCATTACTCTTTTCAGATCAGCCAAAGTTATCCCCAGGGAGGGAGAGGCAACTAAAGACCAAACGTAGTCGGCAGGATTCGAACCTGCACGGGGAGACCCCAATGGTTTTCAAGTCCATCGCCTTAACCACTTAGACAGGACTAAGTGCCTCTGCCGATTAAGTGTTTATGTCACTCCATGGGAGCTAACCAAATAAGGCAACTGGGCTTGTAGTAATCTGTGCTAAACTTAAACGTGATATGATAAAGAGGCAAGAAAACATTGGATTCTGCTACAGACGTATACAACCGAAGAAACTGAAACTTCTCGGTTAAGTGCGGAATGCACTAACGGGCTGTCCTAAAGTCACTCTCGGCCTTGTTTTGAAACTTAAGGTGGCCATAGATGCACAGATAATATCGTACGAAAAAAAAATTAGTTTGAAATTCGGTGTGTGTATGGTGGAAAAAGAGCCGACCGACATTGGCAGAAGACTTGGATATCAGTCGGCTCGTCGATCGGGCTGGACAGAAAATTTTGATCGGGTGCCTTTGAAGGCACCGAAACATCTGCCATTGTTAGTGC